>NC_133289.1:13337514-13945512 GCF_005239225.2 Populus alba | reverse complement strand
AATAGTGCAGAGATTATGATTTGTTATGCCAAAGATGTTATAAGCTTTTGTTCATTGGTATAGTCAAGAAAAGACAATAAATTATTATAAAAACCATTAACATTTAACAAACTTATAGATTTCTAATGAATGTTCAGTTCAGCTTAGGAGGAAATCCAAAATATCTCTTTTAATATGCCTAAACCACCTAGTAAGGCAATAAAGGTGTTAGAGTGCTCAAGCATTGTAGCTATTCATTTAGACATTATCGAGTTCTTTAGTTCCTCTTCAACTGTTTTTCTAGTTATGTTTTTTAGGGCTAAAGTTTTTAGGATGATATCCAAAATCTAACTGTCTCTTAAGAATAAAGTTGTTCACACACTTCCTATTAACCCAAGGCTACCTCCCACATACATTAAATAAATATTTCTCTTAGCTAATACTCAACTAAAATGATTTGTTGATTCTAAAAACTTATTTTCTTTCCTAGGATTGGATTCACCAAAAACACAAATATTTTTTATTTTATGAGCTGGGGATCTTGTTATTTCTATAGTTTCCACACTCTTTGTATATGTTGAATTAAAATGAAGGGAATGATGAGGAGGTTTTATAGAGATGGAAAAGGAAATGTAATCATATTGCCTTTATAGATAAGCTAACTAAAGTCCTTTTTTGTGTGTCAAAACAAGTATGTATAGAAGTAGTTATGATTATGAATCACATCTCTTATTGGTTTTACATCCAAGAATGACTTAAATGCCCTTTATAGATCAGTGATATGCTTTCCATCTAGTTTTCTTAAAAAATGACAAAAGAGTCTTTTTAATCAAATTCTCGAGACTATGTTTAACATATTCTTTATAAAAATAGGGCCATAAATCATGAATTACATGATGCATATCTTTACTAGGATGTATTTCAAAGGTTAATTGAAGATTATCTAAACACTTTGTTTGTCTCTTAGGTCATCCTTAATAAATTATATTTTATCTTACAGTTTACAAATACCATTTCTAAAAAATTAAAGTGCATTACAAGTTGATTTGGCATATTTGTGACAAAATTTCAATCATTTTGCACGATGTTTGTTCATAAAAGTTCTTTTACTTGTCCCATGCATATATGAAATAAAATAATTAGAAACTCACCTGATAATTGAACTTTTGCTTAAATTATCCAGCAAATATCTTCATGAATTCCATGGTGCATTAATAACCTCATTCTCTCATACCTAACACAATAATTTTTTGTTATTGTATTTTAGCGCAGAGCAGGAATACTTTTTCAATTTCTCAAGAGTGGTGTTAAACATTTTAGACAAGAGGTGGAAAATAGATGTAAAGAAAATGGAAGAAACAAAGAATTGATCAATAAATGTATAAAAATATTAGTTATCATAGGAAACTAAAATAATCGACTTGAGAGTCATATAATATTGTTATCCATCATTTGAATAGTGCTGGAAAAAGACTAGAAAAATAAAAGTCACACCTAAAGGAAACATAAAACAAATGTGAGAAAAATAATCAATCTTTATAAATAAGATCATTGAAACCAATAAATTCGTTTTCACTAGGAAAATTATCAAAATATGCTTTTAAATGATTGTCATTCACCATAAAAACATTGTTAGTCTTTGTATTCTCGATATTAAAATCTCTATAAGGATACACATGTTTCATAATAAATAGACTACCCCATCTTGATCTTAGCTTTCTAGAAAATAAGTGGAGTCGAAAATTATAAAGCAAAACCTTTTAACTAACATCAAATGTTTTTTTTAAAATTTTATTGTCATGAAACACTTTGATTCTTTCTTTATAAGTTTTAGAATTCCTATATGCATCATTTCTTAATCTCTTATGTTCATTTATTTGTAACTTACAAAGTTGGTTATCATCATCAAGGTTTGAATTCAAAGCTTTAATAACCCAATGAACTTTATGTTCAAGTTCCACAAGCAAGTGATAAGGTTTTCTATAAACTAACCTATAAGATGACATACCTGATGATGTTTTAAAAGCAAAATGATAAGCTCAAAGTATATCATTAAGTCTTAACGACTAGTTTTTCTGATTAAATTTCACTGTTTTTTTCAAGATTTGTTTGATCTCCCTATTAACAAGTTCTACTTGTCCACTTGTTTGAGGTGATCAGGGGTGACAACTTATTGTGTAATTTAATATTTATTTATTAAAGATTCAAATGACTTACTATAAAAATATATTCCACCATCACTTATCATGGCTCGATAAATTTCAAATTGACTCAAAATATTATCTTTTAAATAGTTGATCATTTTTTTGTGATCATTATTTGAATTTGGAATTGTTTCTATCCACTTTAAAACTCATCTATTATGCCTAATATGTATAAAAAATCAAATGATGGAGAAAATAATCCTATGAATCTATACCCTAACAGTTAAATATTTTGATGACAAAAATACAATTTAAAGGTATCATATGATATTTTGAAATAGATCATAACATTTGATCATTTTCACAGGTTTTGCAGAATGCATGAATGTCTTTGAACATGTTGGGCCAATAAAATCTACGTTGTAAGATTTTAGTAATCATTGTTTTATGATAAATGATCCCTACATATCTCTAAATGACAAGATTTAATAGCACTACCTGTCTAATTGTCGGGTATGCATCTTTGAAATATTTGATCAGGATAATACTTGAATAAGTAAGGGTCATCTCAATAAAAATCCTTCACTTCACTCAAAACTTTTCTTGTTTTAGGCACTTCAATAAGATACCAAATCTCCTATTGCAAGAAAATTTACAATATTAGCTAACTAAGGCATTATAACAATGAAAAATAAAGATTCGTCAGGAAACTAATTATTGACCAATATGATATTAAATTTTGACTTTATGACATCCCTTATTTTTAAATCAAGTTAATACATAATAATAAAACATGGTCTATTGAAAACCACAATCGTTTTTTTTTTTATGTACACATTTTGGAATATTCATATAAACACTATCAAAATTTCTTCCAAAATTTTAGCAAAGTTTTCTCTATATCTAGGACATCAAAAGTTATTGGCAAACACTTGTATACTTATAAAACAATTTTTCAAAATTTGAATCCAATCATCCTGGATCATATCACATAATTATTTCAACAACAATTTCACATCTTCTTCCAAGTATAACATCCCTTTTTAACATTAAAGACAAATATGAATAAAATAAAAGAAACAACATCCAAACCTTAATAAAATTATAAATATTAACATCTTGAATAACTTTTACAGGTGCAAAAAGATAAAAACATTTAAATCACATGTTATATTTTTATAATCTATTTATTTACAGACCTAAAAGATGTATGATGCCTTAATGTTCATAATAATTACTTATAGCTAAAAAGGAAAAATTATAGTATCGAGCTACTACTTCTAGTGTGTTATGGCTAAACCAAAAACAAATAAATATCATTGTAATATAACCAATTATCATCATGGTAATTATAACATATTTAGGACAAAATCAAGAATTTGATTTTCTATCTTTCTAACCAATCATTTTCATATATAGACTTATCAACTAATCAATTCAGTCACTATTCTTACGATTAATTTGATTCCAACATTCCTTATAAATGTCTATACTCTAATTACCCATCTCAGACATGAATCCATCTTTCCATTCCATTACTTACCTTACCTTTATAAATCCAAGTGCATGATTTTCATGCCATTACTTTTATCAGTTTATATCAATCCAGGTATGTAATCTTATGGTTTTTAGACAACTTAAATCAATACTTTAAAACTATCCCGATAGATCTCTAATTTACTATAATAATCGCAATGTATAACATAGATGCCAATCATATCAACCTTTTTTTTATCCTCTACTATTATTCTCAAACAACCATTAACTTCATCTATTATGTTTCCTAAAAAACCCTTGAAACACATCATAATTATTGTCCTAAAATAGCCATTCCTTTTCGCATTACGCTAATGAAACAATTCATTATTATGCATCCTAATGTTATTTGAAAAACAACTCTAAATTTCTACACTTTACACTAATAAATAACCTTTAAATCATATCCCTATACTATCTTAAAGACAACCTCAAAGCTCATTTTTTGCACCGTTAAAAATAATTTTCTTTCTCACTTTGACACATTGTTTGCCTAGCTCTATATTAAACTTAATTCTATTATAGAAATTAGTTTTTACATAATAATAAAAAGACCATCACACAGTCACTGATACAACCCTTTAGGTTGCCAAAACAACTTTTAAATTTAGTCCATACCCAACTAAAATTCATGTTATCAACGTGGTTACTCAATTCATCCTTATCTCTTCGTGGTCATAGTTAACCCTATTTTGATTTCCATTTAATCTACATTTACTTTTTGACCCATTTCCAATTCACCCTTGAGCAGCTTCCCCGGTACCAACACGGTTCCAACCATCATAAACATATCAAACCATCATGAGGATCCTATTTTGATTTCTATTTAATCTACATTTACTAACCAATAACAAGAAAAATCCTTAAAATTCCATGCACATGTACATTTGTTTTTCCATGTTCATATTTAGTCTTATAGTTTCAAATGTTATTAAGACCCTTCATTAAGAACAATTTCAAGCAAGCATTAGAAACTTGCAAATCCTAATTGGTTTAGTCTAACCAACGTAGAACACTATGTAGTATTTTAATCATAACTAGAGTTATAGAGCTCGATTTTGGGTATGAGTTATCTTTATAAAAAACTCATATATAAAAATACAACTTTAATGCAGAAAAAGCGCCCATTTTTATCATTTTCAACCTCAAAATCAACCATTACAATAGCACCCGAAATCTGCCTAGGGGTTAGTGCAGTTTAGACCTTTACTCAGTGTTATGCTAATATATAGAGATATATAATTCAGAATTAAGCAAGGCAAAGTTTCATTTGAAAGTTAACATCTATATTTACAAATTTCTTGAAGAAACGAACTCTATATTCTATCGTTTTCAAGTTATACTTTTGATATTTATAAGCTGTCGAAACAACCCTTATTTTCATCCAGATTTGGGTTGTCATAATAGCCCTTATTCATCATTATTTACACATCAAACCTCATATAATTTACTCAACTTTCCATCTTCAAAGCAGCTTCCTTTGGCCAACCACAACCCATGATATAATCATGCAATTTGTTTCACTTTCTTCCATATCCATTTAAAAACAATATCATTTAACACAAACAATCATTTAATAAATCATATCACCCATTTCAACACAATTTCCACAACAATAAAGCTTCAAATAATTAAACCATAGGTTTTAAACAATTACCCACAAATTAACAATCTAAGAAACCTTATAAAAGCTTGATAGAACTTAAAAGAAAGAGTTTTAATCACTTACCAATATCAATTTAAAGAGAGATTTCAGGGTTTCTAACCTTTTTCTTCTTCCTCCTCTTCAAACTCTTATATCACTCTTTAAACACAACTTTATCTCTCTTAGTTTTCTTAAACCTTAGCTCAATGATCCCTTCATTCTCTCGTTTTTTCCATTATTTCCGTCCATCTACCTTTTAGGTGTTTTTTCAAAGATATTTTCAAAAGAAATGATTGAGAAAAGCTCTCCTTCTTTAGCCCTTCATGGTTGTTGGAAACAACTCATTTATATGTTGGTTTTATGTTAATTTATAATTTTATCATTTATTTATGCTTTATTGTATTTTTTGCCTAAACTACTTGGTTGCTATGTAAATCGCGAGTCCTTCCAAAACTTAGATTGGTCTAAGATTTAAATCAAGGTAACACAACATTTCAAGAGACTCTCTATAAAATTTTAGCTTAATTCGATGGTCAGATTAAGAGTTCTACACGTTAGCATAAAATTAGTCAATTTGTAATCTTATAAAACATCTAAATTTTCTTATTAAATCATTGAATAAGTAGTATCAATTATCCTTTTTTATAGTTTATTTTTTTATTACCACACTAATTTTTTGGGATGATTTTTTTATTTTCATTATTCTTTTATGTATTGAAGCTCGTTATCGGTTTTGCCAATGTTACGAAATTTGAACTCAAAATTTATAATTTTCTTTTCAACTCCATTAATACCTTTAAATTTATTAATGGAGGTCATCCCCTTATTTACTCATAACATATTTTAATATTTATGTCATTTATCTATTTTTTAATTTCAAGTTTTCATTTTATAGCAATATTTTATTATTTTTGATCCTATATTTATCCGGGTTTTGTATTTTTTCGTCCTTGAAAATATCATTCGTGAAATTTAAATCTCGGTGCAATTCTGACACCAAAGTTAAATTGTTTTATATCTATTTTATTTTCACTATTTTCTTCCGACCATATTTCTTGTGGAGACCACAGCTGCCGTAAGGTTTATGGGAGGTGTAGGTGAGTTCATATTGCCAAAAGGAGCCTCTTGTCTTTTCTGCATTATAAATTTATAATGGACGTCCAACGTCCACCTTTTCTTACATTAAAGCTGGTGAGCCCCACGCACGTTCTTTCCCTTGAAATTTTAAAATGTATGAGAGAATTTATTAATATTCTTTTAAACATATCAAATCAATATAAAAAATGTGCTTTCTAAATCATTTAGAGAAAAAAATAATAATTTTGATTACGTGTAAGTCAGTTTAAGAAAATATTGATGTCATATAAAAAAATAAAAACAAAAATTTTATTTTTGTCTTAAATTCATACTTAATAACTAAATGTTTTTATCTTTTTAAAGGATAAAAATAATAAAAAATAAATCAAAACTCCAGTTTTATTTTTATATAATGCATCAATGTTTTATTTTTGTTTGAAAAAAAAAATTTTCATTATTATTTTCAGTTTACAAAAGCTTTTATTTGGCTCTAACCATTATTTAATAAGTTACTTTTTAAATTTAGAGACCGTTTGGGAACATGGTTCAACCTACGTATCCAAAAATTTTGATTTTTTTTTTACTTAAAATTAATAATTTTTTAGTTTTTTTGAATTGTTTTGACGTGTTGATATCAAAAATAATTTTTTAATTTTTTTTTAAATATTATTTTGGTACATTTCTGAGTGAAAAGCATTTTGAAAAGTAATCGCAACCACACTTACAAACACCCTTAGTTTAGTAGGTTTTTAAATGTTTTTCAAGATATTATAGGTTTTACCAAGACTTGATGATTAAAAATAAAAGAAACAAGAGTAAATTTATTGTTTATAGGTATTTGTTTTATGTAAGATTTTTTTATAAGAAAATGGTGAATTTCAATTCATGAAATTCTATAAAATATTTTAAGTATAATCACCATTGCAATCATCATTATCACCACCACCACCATCATTATACTATTATTACAATTTTAATTTATTATTTGCCAAACATTGTAAAAGTTTTTCCACGATACTATTTATATAAAAAGTAAAAATTTATGTGTTGTTCAAATAGGAACAATGAATGTTCATGATAAAATTAGAAAAGAGAGCCAAATCAATCATGAATTAGAAGAACTGACCAATCTAGAAGAGTCCTTGATTGATCAGGAGAGTTGAAAAAGGCATACAACTAAGCAACCAGAGTTATGATTAATCGAGAAAGTGACTGACATGGAGAAAATGATTGACCAATAAAGTTTGAATGCATGTGAAACATCCTAGAATTTAATCTTATTGAGGATAGGAATCCTCACTAGAATAACTATTCCAAGTCATATGCTTAGGATTCATGTTGTATTTTGTTGCACGTGTACGAAGTCGCAATGATTATCCTCTCGGGTTGGGATAGTTAGGAATGATGTGGGTAAAAAGGACAATGAATTCTTGTTCTTTATTAGCAAAAAAAGAAAACAAGAGTCGTCACCTAATATTTTAGAAACTAGAAATCCTAATTAATCTCAGAGTCTTGATAAGGAGACTGGTTGTGTATATGAAGGATGTATCACCCCTAATATATCTTACCTAAGGTAAGTTGCATTGTCTATCTATTTGATATAAACTAAAAAAAGTTGTATTTTCTAACTATTGATCAGTTTCAGGTTGAAGAAAAGTCATTTTCAATTAGGAGATTCTTATCTTATTAGGTTAAAAATCTAACCGTTCTGATGCTAATATAAAAATAAAAGGAACCATCCTTTTATTTAATACAAAAAAAAAAATCTTACGTATAAGTCATAATCCTGAGTACCAACAGAAAACAAACTAATTTTTTGGTATTTTTTGAATTTAATATTGAGAATACGTTTTGTGTATACGTTCATAATCCCACATATTAAAAAGAAACAAAATAATTTTTTTGATATTTTTGAAATATAGATCAAGTTATCATGACTTTAATAAACTAGTTATTAAATCTAAAAAACATTCATGCAAAATAAAAAAAGACTATTTTATGTGATTTTTTAATATGTTAAAATATACAAATATAATGTATTTTTGAGAAACTTGACCTATGCAAAATAAAAATTATTTTTTTTATAAAAAGATTTTTTTTTGTTGTTATTTTTATGGAAGGCAACTAATTAATTTAATATTGAAAAAACACTTTGTGTATAGGTCACAATTCCAAATACTAAATATGGAAAGGTGAAAATAGGAGGAACTTAAAATTAATTGAAAAATAATCTTCTATTTTTTTATAAAAAAATAAAAATTAAAACTATGTTTGGCAAAAACACAAAAAAATTGAGCAAAGAAAAAAAAATCACTTACATGTCCTACAATCACATGATCAAATCAAGTCACAAAAATAAGATAATATTAAGCAATATTTCACTCGAGTTAGGTGTAAATCATATAAACTAGCATACAAACATGAGGCATGTGATTGAAGAGACTTCTAAAATTTAAGGACCAAACCTGCAAATGGCCAAAAACACAAGAAGACAAATCGCATGAATTAAAATGCAGCTACCAGAATATTGGAACTCTCGGCTGTGGCTAGCACTACCGAGAAGGAGTGGCTGAAACGCTAATGCAGAGAAATTCGCGGCTCAAGTTGCTGATGCAGAGAGGATCACTGCTGCTGAAGGAGAAGGGGTTGTTGTGCAGAGGAGAGTTTGTTGGAGGAGCTGCTTCGCTGACGGTGAGGATACAGAGGCAACTGTTGGTCTGTCATGGCTTTGTCAAGGAGAGCAAATGGTGGATGGTTGACCGATGAGCTTGCCGTTGATGATGGTGGCTATGAAGCTGTAGTTTCCATGAGATACCGCTGCTGGAGCTGAAGAGGTCACAGTGGCTGGACCAAGAAAAGTTGTCGGGGAATCAGTGTTGGACTGGGTTAGTGAGGAGTTGCTGGTGTAAAGGGGCTGCTGGTGTTGAGAAAGAACTTCTGCTGCTGCTGTGACCGGAAGAGAGAGCCTCTTATTATTGGAAGAGTAAACTGTTGCTCATGGTTGGAACCAAAAGCTTTGGTGACTGAGAAGAAAGTAAACTGTTGCTCATGGTTGGAACCAAAAGCTTTTGTGACTGAGAAGAAAGCTCTTGCTGCTGGAAGGAGGATGAAGCTAGTGCTGAGGGGATGACTGGAACCGTTGTTGAGAAGAAACAGCCTGTTGCTGAACAAAAAACAGGTGTTTGCAGGCAGCTGATGAAGACTAAGATGTTGCTGATGTTGTGCAGAGATGAAGTTACAATGGTTTTCCTGGTGCAGAGTTGCTCTTCTGTTATGATTCAATAGAAACCATGAACAGCTGAGGAAAAAAATGTCAGTTGCTGCACTGCTGAGAGGGACGACTGCAATGCTACATTGTTGCTGCTCCTTCAAACAGTTGCCGCAAGAGGATGTTGTTCACGGCTGAGATCAAGGTGGGGGTGTTGGTTTGTGTACAAACTGTTGTTGCTCGAGAAGAAGAAGTCATTGGTGTCAATTGTTAAAACAATTCAATTAATACAAAATAAATACGAATACAGAAGAGAAGAGGCTAAAATTCTCTTTAATTGATTTGTAAAAATATATGATTTAATCTAAATACAAAGAGTTTATATATATGTTAAGCTAAAAATAGTATTCTATCATTAATAAATAAAACAAGATAAATATGTTATTTAACATCTTCTCTCAAACTTATGATGCGACAACTATAAGTATCGAGAGTTTGCTAACTAGAAAATAAAAATGAGAAATGAAATGCGACTTGGTAAAGAAATCTGCAATCTACAAGGAAAAAGAAACAAAAGGCAAAGTAATGGTGTTATGCTTGAGATGATGACGAGTAAGATAACAGTCAATCTCAATGTGCTTAGTTCGTTCATGAAAAACCGAGTTGTGAGCAATCTAAATAGAACTCTGGTTGTCACAATACATAGGAATGTGATGAGAGAGTGAAACTCCCATATCTGCAAGCAACTAACATAACCAAATAATCTCTTTAATAGTAGATTCCATATCATGATATTTTGTTTCGGTTGAGAATTGAGAAGTAATAGATAGTTTTTTGCTCTTTCAAGAATAAGAGAACCAACAAACTGACTAACAACATGAAAAACATATGCAATATCTGGACGAGTAATGATGATATATAACAAGCTTCCAACAATAGCATGATATAAACTCAAGGAAAAGAGAGGTATAATTTTTTTTCCTTTTTTTTTCCTTTTTTATTTTTTTCCTTTTTTTTTTTGGACTTGATCCTATTTTAGAGGCTAGAATACAGGGATTATGTATATCTCATATGCTTGACTTAATAATATAGAATGGAAACTTGAGTTTAACTGATAAGAGGATTTGATTAGCTCATTAATTTTTTTCAGGGGAATAATTTTACTTTGATTAAGAGTTCATGGGGGCTCGGCACCTCTTTCTGGAATATTAAACTTAATGGCCAAGTAAACTTGAAAGCTAAACTAGACTAATTATACATATAATTCTTACTAGAATAATTGTATATTATTTACATAAACATTTTAAAAAATATTGTTCCTCATCATGCTTCATTGATTATCTAATTCCATTTTGCTTATATATAGTTTGTAACCCTATAAATTGAATTTAGTTTATAGGATTAAATCAATTCCTGTATTTGAAATTCTTTTTAGGATATTGATTTGAATTTCAAATGGAATTAATTCATAAAAAATATGTAAAAGTAAATTAGATGGGAAACCCTCTTATTTGTTGTGTAGTAATTTTTCTTAAAATTAATATTAAAAATAATACTTAAAAAATACTCATCTCTTTCTTTCCTCCTCAAAAACCTACAAAGTATTCAAATTATTCAACTCTACCTAAAAACCCATACAAGTCAATGGTGGAGGGAATCCCAACTATTGTTGTTGTATGTCCCTTGAAGATGTAAACTAGAAATAACATGCATGTTTTGCTGGACCAAAATCATGACTCGTAATAAAATATAATAAGCTCCAAGACTAAATCTATTTTAATTGTGGAAAGCACCTAAAAGTTATGGATAGATATCAAATTGGGGTTTTTGTAGGATTCCTGAATATTATACATGCAACAAAAACGATAAAACAAAATTATTCAGGAGTTCTTAAGATCTTATTAGATAAATCTAAAATAGTTTAAAGATTTATAATATTTAATTTTCTTCAACTTTGAATAATTCTTTAAAGGCTGGGTTGTTGCAAACCATAATTAATTTTCAATCATTCGACCTCTAATAATAATCTACACAAACTACCAATGAAAATTATTCTAAATCTCTATTTAGGAGAGAATGATTACTATGCCTAAAGTGGTAGCTCTCTATTTTGTAACTTGTATATTTTTTTTTTCCTAACAGACAACCACATATAAAAATAAGAGGCACAACTTACTATTTATAGAGAAATCTTAAAGAAATCCTATAAATTGACAAAATATCAATTTGCCTCCTAAATAATATCCATGTATTAATTCAAGATAATTTTGAAAATTAAATCAATCATGTTTTAATTTTTCTAGGTCCAGAAATATAATCTATATACTAATTATTTTATAGTCCTTAATTTCTAAAAATATATTTTGATCAAGTCATTCTTAATTAAATCATCTTAGTTTAATTTCTAACTAATGGCTCTTAATGTGTATGACCCATTATGTTCCTAATATGTTGACCCAAATATAAATTATAATTCTAATTAAATATAATTAAAAAAATTAATTTATTATAAATTCAACAATTAATTAATTTATATTTGAAAGTTAAGTGTGTTGTGTAGCAATGTGTCATAATCCTCCAAATATTAGAGAAATAATTAGTGGTTTGAATTAACCTATCAATGTCAGTTTCTTAGTATAATTAATATCTTTTCATTACTAATGTTTCAATTTAATATTAAAGTATGGAGCATATCTGCCATGTTAAATCACGTTTGTTCTTTACACAATAGTTATTTATTGTTTGAATGAGATTTGAAACTCTTTTCAAATCTCATTCCACATTGGCTAAGGATTTCTCAGTCAATAGTATTTGAAAACATGTGAAATATTTTCTCTAATTCATATAAGGTGATGAATCATCTCTTGATCACTCAAGCACCTTTATATACTTTATAATATACCCAATATCTACCCCTTCATTACTTCGATTAAGATAACATGTAATAGAATCAAAGTATAACATTTCCTATAAATGATAACTTAGTAATCTCAAGTCTAAGGATCACTTACACAATCATCATGTGAGTCTTTCTATAGACATATGTGATCTCTTCATATGGAATTCTCATGTGGGTCAGTTTAGTGTACATGTTTTATGACAAACACCTACATATTAGTTATAAATATCCTTTATACCTTAACTTATGATAACAATTGTTTTCTTTCATAAAAGAAAGAATATAATATGTATCAATCTCTATGAATATAATAAATATTCAGTATTTAATTAAGAGAGTATCGACCATAAATATTTTAGGAACAATGTTTTGATGCAATATAAATTTTATAATTATAACAACTTTATAGTTTTCTTTGTAAAATATTTTTGTGTCATGAACTTTATCTTTACTCTATATTTATAAATCAAATACTAGATTTATTAATTTTATATTATATGATAATTAAAAATAAATTAAATCTTTATTAATAATAAACATATATTTATATTAATAAAATAATGTGATGTGTAACCAACTCATTGGTTCCATAACACATTAAATTATCGATTTGCATGCTGGAAGAGAAGAGGAATGTCCTTTGGATCACAAATTAAGAAACTTATAAGGAGAATGAATGTGTCATGGCACGTCTGAAGATGGCGATGAGGTGCAATGAAAATGATGGGATCATTTCATTATTCAGGCACGCTTATGGCTTCGGTTTCATGAAAGAGGAAGCACCAGATATTAGAAATGCTAGGCAAGTAGCTTTGCTTCTCAGGTATAAGAAATTACAAATACTAGCTATTGTTTTTTACGAAACTCAAAATGGTGGCTGGAAAATCATGTTGCTTTTTACTGTGGAGAGGCGGACTTTACTCTTCTTCTTGTTGAAAAACAAAAATGCTCGGATTTTGTATTGCAAACAGGTAAAGAAATCATTGTTTGTGAGCTTATTATTGACCAGTTAATGATCGTGTCCATGGAGTCTTTTCTCGTAGATGTTGAGTCTGTACATTGCGTGGACAATTCAGGCTACTCATGAATTGCTGTCTTTGTTAGATTACTACATGTTCCTTGCAACTGATTGTTTTTTATTAACAAAAACCTCTAAACATGTAGGAAAATCACTATACATTCATATATTAAAAATTACTCATTGCTATAGTAAAATTATAGTATTTCTATTCAAAGAAAAAACTAAAATGCCTTTGTGTAGGAGCAATTCAGAATTTTCTCATGGCCTATGAGTCATTATATAATTGTCTAGTGTATATGTGTTTTTTTTTTTTTTTTACTTTTTAAATAATAAAATGATTAAATTACCCCAAAGTAAAAATAATAATTAAAAATGTTGATCAAGGGTGCTTCTATCTTCTCGTTTTTTAAAATACAGTGAAATGATATATTTACCCTTGAAATTAATAAAATATAAGTCATGTGTCTAAGAGTTTTTTTTTTTAATCCTTTCACATAGTTTTTTATTTTTTAAATATTCTAGAACTAAAAGGGTAATTTGGTCCTTTCTCCTCATTAATTAATATTAAATTGAAAAATTTGATGGTTCATGTTGTTTATGTGCTAGTCCGTTGGAGGCTTCAACACCTTTTAGGCAATACCTGCAAGGCCTTTCAATGGACAAACCTGACCTTCTATTGTCTCGTTGGAAGCATTGACATGTCCTTTTCCTCCTAGTTCGGCGTGTGTCGGCTGTGGCAAGTTGGTTTGTCACCCATATGACTTTTTTTTTGTTCTTCTTTTTCTATCCCCTAAAAAAATTATAGGTGTAACATCTCCTATTCTAGGATAAAGACAACAATCTCATGTCAATCAAAAAACATAGTAATTAAATTTTTTTTCTATATATATATATATATATATTCATGGTGTTCATATTAAAGTCTACCAAAATTTCGATGGAGTCTCCCCTATATTGGAAGGTCCCAAGTTATCGACATTAAACCTATTTACTCTTCTAATAACCCGAATCTCCCAACTTCATCCCAACCCAATCATCCTAGCTCTCAATCCCACAAACATCATCATATATATCAACCACAATATTTATGATATACATTATATAACAAATATCATTATGGATGGATAAAAATATATATACGCATGCATAAAACATGATGAACTACAAAGTTAAGTTCATTTAATCAAGTTTAAACATTAATTATACAAATTAAGTTATATAAACATTTCCATGTTTACAAAATATAAGGGTATACTCCCTAGAACCTAGATTACAAGAAGTGAACATAAGTTAGGATATACTCATGTCATGCATGCGATGGTCCTGAAATAAAATGCATATTATTGAAACATGAATATCACACTAAATATAACAACACAAATATCTAACAATTTAAAAAGGGCAACATGCATTCATATTTTGTTTACTTCTCTCTTCTGATTTTCATTAGAATCTTATTCTTGTTCAACTACTAAAAACCGTTTCCCCTCTTATTACCAACCCCTATTCCAGATTGTATAAGATCAATCATGATTATTTCCGCTTAATACATTATCGATACCAATTTCACTGGTATCATCATCATCACCCCATAGGAGTTAATGCAAGGTAATTCCCTTACCCGGGATCCTAATATACACTAAATGTATGCTAGTCAATATAGGGTGATCCCTTTACCCGGGATCCTAACATACACTAAATATATGCTAGTTGATGCAAAGTGATCTCCTTACCCGGGATCCTAACATACATTAAATGTATACTATCTTGACATTGAATTGTTATTGTCCGATCTCTCCTCGGATTTTTAACTATATCTAGAGTTATATAACTTTTTTTTAAGAAAAATTGGTGTCGTTGGAAAGCTAAGACATAAGGCTACAAGTTCTCTGAAGGAAAGAGAACCCAGTTCTGCCTTTAAGATAGTCAAAATTGCTCATTAACAAACATTAGACTGTTACTGTTCAACTGTTACTATCTTGACATTGAACTGTTACTGTCTTGATATTGAACTGTTACTGTCTGACCTCTCCTCATATTTTTAACTATATTTAGAGTTATAGAACTTCTTTTCAAGCGTGATTGGTCTCGTTAGAAAGCTAAGACACGAGGCTACAAGTTCTCTAAAGGAATGAGAAGCCAGTTCTGCCTCTAATATAGTCAAAATTGCTCATTAACAAACATTGGACTATTACTGTCCAACTGTTACTGTCTTGACATTGAATTATCACTGTCCAATCTCTCCTCAGATTTTTAACTATATCTAGAGTTATAAAACTTTTTTTCAAGCCAGATTGGTCTTGTTGGAAAGCTAAGACACAAGGCTACAAGTTCTTTAAAGGAAGGAGAATCCAGTTCTACCTCTAAAACAATCAAAATTGCTCATTAATAAACATTGGACTGTTACTGTCTTGAGAATGAATTGTTACTGTCCGACCTTTCCATTTACACACAGCACCTGTAGTTATTTAATTTTAGCAACTAATACTTTTTCCTCAATTCAAGTCTAAGAACGCTAATCTATAATTCAACATCTAGGTATCAATTTATAATCAACTTTGAAACAACTCGTAAGACCATGTTCAGAACACCTTACCCGATAAGGATCAAGGTTTCAATCTTCAACTCCCTCCTTTTCTTTCTAGTGATAGTTGGCCCTCTCCTTTTCTCTTCTTGTTTAAATTTTCTTGTTAATCCCTTGCCCACTAGTGTTTATTCTACCTATAACTCTTAATCTTGGATGGGTTCTTGAAATTTTGGTGTTTCTCTCTTGATTTGCAAAAATGGATACAAAAACTTCTTTTTTTCTTTCCTTATGGTTGCTACAGATTTTTGGTGAGAAGATGAGTATTTATACTCTATAATTATTCTTATTTGCATTTAGCCTCCATTTTCTTTAAGTTTATTGTTTTTTTGCCCCCACATCTTTTTTTGTTCTTATAATTAAGTTATACCTCTTTTCTTTTCTTATAATTTCACTCCACAACTTTTAATTTAGTTTATTTTCTTTAATTTAATCCAACCTTGATTTTTCTTGGGGTTTATAATAGGTTAGTCTTTTTTTGATATTTTAATTTTAGTTTTTAGTCTTTTGATTTCTAATTTTTAATCTTGGATCTTTTATAAAAGTTTTATTTGTTTTTATTTTTTTCCTTTTGTTATCCTTCATTCATAATTTATTTAGTTAAACATGTGTTAGTTAGTATTAGAGCCCAATGATCCTAGTGATTTTTATGTTATGCTATTGAATAATCATGATTAGATGTCACAGAGGAAGACATGGTTATTGTATAAAAGAAGGCAAGTTATAGAATGTATTCGGCATATTAGGTTCTAAAGGATCATGAGATGAGTGATCATAACTCTACATTCATTTTGAGAACATATAGCATATACAAGAGCAAAGAAAATAACCTTATGATTATGCTGAATACCATAAAACTCAGGTTTTCAAGTAGAACTCCTTGAGTTTACAGGCACCCTATAAGCTAAGGGATTTGTTAATTGGGTGCATGAACTAGAAATGATTTTTTAAGTATAAGTTTCTATACCATATTAAAGGGTTGAGCTTTTACATGGTAGGAAAAATTAAAAATGGTTCGTAAGCGGTAGGGAAAATCTAAGATTTTTGTTTAAATGAAAATGGAGAAAAAGATAAAGGATCACTTTTTTATTTTCATATACATTCAAACCTATCACCAATTACTCTATATGTTATAACAAGGAATGAGATCTATTGATGAATACACTATAAATCTCTACTAGTTGGTGGCCAGAAATAACCTATAAGAGATAAAAAAAAGTAGTTGGTGGCGTGATATTTGAATTGGTTACAATATATCCTATTTTTTTTTTTACAATCATTATGGATAATTAATGATGCCTATCAAAGAGTTTAAACCATAAAGATATAGTAAGTTAGAGGAGCTAGAGGCATTTGGATAAACTAAAATTCTAGAGGTGTGGGAAATAATAACTAATGGTTAACTAGTAAACCTAAACTTACTCATTAGCGAACCACATGTCAAGGTTCTGATTTTGCTATTCAATGTTACATGTATGGTGAGTAGAGGCATTGTGATATTGAGTGTTGTAAGCTAGAGACTCACATGAGTAAGAAAATATTAATAGAATATAAGTAGAGAAGAGTAAACCATTATAGATGTCATAACCCAACTTTTTACTCTCTTTTTAAAAATTTCTCCAAAAATACAAAAAAATACCAAATTCTTAAAAAAGATACAATTTTGATGTGATTTGGTCAATTTTTGGCCATTTCATAATTTTTTTTTTATCATCTCTCTTATTGATATTGATAAATTTTCAAAAAAATAAATAAAAAAGAGAAGAAAAAATAAATCAAGCAAAAAAGAAAATTTTTAATTAAAAATAATAAGGCCCAATTTAGAAAAAAAAGTTGTGAATTGCATAATGTTGTTTTAAAAGAGAGGGATTTATAAACTAGAAGCTAGAAGGTAGTAAGATTTTTTAGAGAAATCAAGAAAATTATAAATGGGTGTGGAAGATTGTAAAAACTAAAGGTGAAAAGAATATTTTGAGTAGTATAAATAGGTGGTTATATACACATAAAAGAGGAGGAGAAATTACTTAGAGCATTAACAAAAAAAAAATATATACATACACACAAATCAATCAAATATTTTTCACTACACACTCTCTGTAAAGATAAAAAGATAAAAAGAATTCATAAAAAATATGACCCTATGTTAGCAACATAGACTCTTATATTTTCAAGAAGAAAAGAACAATAAAGCTCTTTCTCCCTAATGATGCATGTTAACCTTCACCAATTTACATACATAAAAAAAACAAAATAATGACCTCAGCCTCCATCAACGTTGGTGACAAACCTTAATGGAAACCACCCAAATATCATTGATCCAAACTAACTCATTAGCACTTCTAACCCATTTCCTAAAACGTCGTTTGCTCCTCCTCCAACAGTCCCCGTAACAACCCCCCTCACCAACTTTCCACATCCTACCTACAAGTCGCCACCACCATCTAAACCAAAATAAGCCTTTCACCATAGAAGCAAAACCAATAGTATCACAACCTTCAACTATAAACCCATCATCTTCTCCAGTTATAGCCATCTCTAGTCAAACAAGATCAACCAGTTTCCCCACATGGCTTAAACCCCAAAATCAACATTATCTTTCCCCCAGCCAAAAGCTTCCATGACCATCCATTCAAACAACTTTTTCACCCATAAAAGTGACAGAAGTAGCAGCCTAACACTGATGAGTAGCCAAAACCTGTAGTGGAGAAGCAAATTTGTAGAGAAGAGGAAGAAATAAAATTGTTTGTTTGTGGAGTTTTCTCTTTTGCAGGTATTGTTTAGTCTTATCGCCCACCTAAGGACAAAAGAGAGGAGAAACCACTCTAGATCCACTTTTTTTTTTTTTGGTTTCTATGGTGGCATGTGAACCCACATGCTCTCAGTGGTAGCGACACGTGGAGGTTATGCATTGTCAATGTTTTTGTACATCCTACAGTCTCTAGGCTTGGTATCTAGCACTTTTTGGATATGTCAAATGCCTTGAATGGTCAATCCATAACCTCAAATTTTTTTTTAAATTGCTAAATTGTTGTGAATTTTGGGATAAAATGCTAATTGTTATGTATAATTTTTATATTGTTTGGACATTATTGGTTTGGATTGATATGTGTTTTATTTATTTATTTATTTATTTAAGATGATTTGGTAATTTGTGTTGGATTGTGAGCTTATTTTAAGGGTTGTGATTTCTATTGGAATATTAAATATTGATTCATGGATTGTTATTGAGTTTGTGTTCATTGATTTGAAATAATATGCTATTTAATGAAGTTCATGAAACTAACAAGATTTTGGTTGATTTTTGGTTTTGTTGGTATATTAAGTTGGTGAATGATGAATAAATAGTTCGTTTTGAGTTGATATCTAGATTAAAATAGTTTGATTAAAACATGTTATTGTGTTTTGCCAAACATGGCCTTAGTCTAATTTTAATAAATTTTCAAAGTTTTGGAAGATCATTTTGGAATTAATTTTGAGTTTTTCACGTTATTTTTACACTTTCATAATTATTACTTGAAATTATGACCTACATACAAGATGTTTTTTCATTATTAAATAAATTTGTCTCCTTTAGTAAAAACAACAAAATTTTTCTTTCAAAAAATACATTCAAATATTTTATTGCATATGGTCAAGTCTCTCAAATAAAAATCATGCTTGCATAAATAATAAAAATAAGAAATACATGGCATGATTTAGCATTCTTTCTAAATACCAAAATTTAAGAAAAATAGTTTTTTATATAAATCTTTCTTACATGCATTTTTGGATTTAATAACAAGTTTATTAAATCTATAAGAACTTGGTCTATATTTTAAATACACCAAAAACATAATTTATTTATTTTGATATCAAGGATTGCAAACTTATATGTAAGACATATTCCTGGTATTAAAAAAAATAATTATAAAAATATGTTTGGACTCTAAAATGGCTAGGTTTAACCCATAAAGTCATGGTTTACTTTACCAGCGTGGACCAACTTTTCACCATTAAACAGATAAACGATTAGAAGAAATATAATAGTGCCTTGTTAATAAGACAAATAAATAATGCAACTTATCTTAGGTAGGGTATACTAGGAGTGATACATACTCCTTATACACAATCAGTCCTTTTATTCAAACTTTGAAGAGCAGTTAGTTCTCTTAGTGATCAAAATACTAGGTAGCGACTTCAAACTTTTTTTAAATGATAAAGGATAAGAATTTCTTGTTTTTTTCATTAACATATGAGAATCCTGACTCAGAAGAATAATCTTCGCAACGCCACTCACATGCAACAAGAAAGCCTATGTTTATGATAAGGATAGTAGAGAGATTTTTTATAGAGTAGAAAGTTCTACCTTAGTCATTTGAAATAGTCTACTAACTCTTAAGGATGATTCATGTTAAGATTGGTTGTGTATTAGCATCTTTTGTATGATATGTATGATTAAAGAGAAAGCATGTAACCTAACTATTTACATTTGTTGTTGTTAGAATATGGTGTTAGAAAAGATGATAAATAAGTTATAGCTTAAAACAAACAACCACCCCAAGCCTTATAAATTGACCTCTTTGAATTGAGAAAGCAAGATAAATCATATATAATTGATGGATGGTTTTATTTTTTATAGGAAATAAGTATTTTTATAATGTTTAGTGTGATCTAGTGTCTTTGGATACATGTCGTATATAGTTAGTAAAGCCTTGGCAATGTGATAGAAGTGTAGTGTATAATGGGAAATGTAACACTTACAATCTAATTATCAAAAGTAAACGTGTTAGCGCCTAGGAGAGAGAGGGTAGTCTTATGAATGAATTATATAAGGTGAAGAGCTTGTTGTTGATATCTTAATTTTTAAATGAGACACACGCAAGGAGGGTGGTTTTTACTTTAATACATGTTTGAGAGTGTGGCTGTAATTGTTTTTCAAAGTGCTTTTCATGTCGTAATGTATCAAAATGATATATTTTTTTTTTTTTTTAAAAAATTATTTTTGAGATCAGCGCATCAAAACAATGCAAAACATATAAAAAAAATAATTTTTAACAAAAAAATTTAATTTTTTTAGAAACGCGAGTTAACCCGTGTTTTCAAATGGGCTCTTAGTAGTACTATTAAGGAGACTCTTGTTTATTTATGCATTTCAAAAGTATTTTTGAAAAAAATATTTTTTTTTTTTTTATTAACTTCAAATTAATATGTTTTTAATATTTTTAAAGTATTGATTTGTTATTGTTTTCAAATGGACTCTTGTTGTATCGGTTTATCTGAGTGATTTGCTCTCTAGCTCTGGAAGTGGTAGGAAACCTCCCACCCCTTCCACTTGGTATTATGTTTCTTGCTGATGCAACCATATTATTCGATAGTTTCACCCACATTTAACTAGTGTTTTGCCTATGTTTTATATATAAAATGCCTTGATATTCTTTGTTTTATGTTTTGAAGGCACTTTTGGATGAAAGATGCAAAAAGGAGTAAATTGAAGGTAATTGGCAGATTTGACGTTTAGTCGATGTTTTGTGCAGAACGTGAGCTCTAAAGGTCGAAATCAAGTGATTCTAGTGGCATTAAAAAGCTAACATCCATACCTTTCTGGACATCTAAGGCAAGACAATAAAATAAGGAAAAGCATGGAAATCGCAGCTTTCAAAGTCAAATCTCGTAATCTGCCAGTGTTGACCTTTGGTTATTCCGACTTGAATATCTAGAGCTACAAAAGTCCAATTGATGCAAACTCAATTGTTTTGGATTCCTGACTCAAAGGCCTATAAACGCTCCAAATTTCAGCCAAAAAAGATGTCATATGAGGGAGATATGATTTTTCAAAGATGACAACTGAATTATGCCAGCAAACAGGTTTCGTGAAGAAATGAGTCCAAATTACATTCCGAAGCATCTAAACCGACATCCAAGTTTTTATTTCAGCAATGTAGCTCCTCTAAGTCAAAGCTTGAAGATTTCATGCAAAGCTATTTCTTCTTTTTTAGGAAAATAGTTATTGAACTACTTAAATGTAAATTGTCTACTTAAGGGAGGACTATGTTGTAAAATAGAGATTAGGGTTTCCTAGCATATAAAAAGAATGAGAGAAGAGAAGGGGGGCAGCCACCCAAGAGGAGAAAAACGCCCCCTACTCTAAGAAACCCTAAATCATGCATTCTTCCATCTTTTTTATTAGTTGTTCAAAAAACATGCAAGGCTAAACTCATTTTCTTGGTTGCAAGGACACGGAAACCTTCGGATTTCAAGAACTGTGAGATCTATTTTACCTTTTCTTTTCAGTTTACATGATGAATATGTTTGTTCTCTTATGCTTATTTTTCCTATGATTGTTTATTTTAATTGCTAGAGCGGACTCTAAGTTATTATTGTAGACAGTTTATTGCTAAGTTTGATATCAAAACCGGAGTTGTGGTATATGAACTTGTGAAGCAACTGAGTTTAATAATTGTAGCGGATCTACGTTATTAATCTTAGGGAGAACATTCGATCAAAGCAACATAAGCAGACAACTTAGTTGTTAAGATTAATGAATTTATCTAGATCTTAAGGCTGCCATTGGATTAAATCATTAGTGCGGACACTGTGATTATTTGTTGGTTAGGGTTAGTTATACGGTGGATCCGTTAATTAACCAATGTTAAGAAAAGATAAAAATTCAGAATATAAACTAGAGTTTCGTTTCAAGGATCAGTTATGATTTCTATAGGTGGATGTGTGCTTGTGACCAAGGTTTGTTCTCTTGATAATTTTCTAATTTTATTAAATTTTGTTTGATAGTTTTCTATTTTCTTTTGCTTTAGCCTAGATAACATCCAAACTCCCCCCAAACTGCATAACGTATAGCATAAAAATCTGAACTAAATCTTTCTCGTGGGATCGATCCCTTGCTTGCTCTATACTATCTTGTGTGTTGTGTTTGAAGCTAGGGTAATTAATTTGTGCGACCGCGACATCGCAACAAATTTTGGTGCCGTTGCCGGGGAAGTAATTTTAGTTGATTCTTGTGCTAGTACTGTTATTTTTAGTTGCTATGATTGTTATTTATATTTCTGAAAAAAAAAAGAGAAACATAATTTTTTCTTGCGGCGGTACTGTTTACTTACGGTAGCAGTACTGTTCAAAACAGAATTGTTTGTGGAATTAGGTATCGGCCTTTTGTTTTCTGAAGGGAAACAACGTTCTAAACAGGACTTGTGGTAAACCACTAGCCCCACCCTATTGAGGCCAAATTCCATTGTTTTCTAGGTTTTTTTTGGCAGTTTTAGTTTTCTAACGTAAGATTTTCGTACAATTTGCATTGTTTTCGATCTCTTGTGTGGTTAGTTTCTTTTGATTTTTTTTTTTTATTATGATTTATGCCAGTAACCCGTTCTACTAATCAAAGTCAAGTGCAATTAGATCTTGAAATAGAAAAAACTTTATGCAGGTTACGAAAGGAAGCTCGCCTCAACACCATGGCTAATGCACGACAACAAACACTCAAGGAGCTTGCTGCTCCTAACGTGGAAAATCAGCCATTGTGCATAAACATCGACAATAGTGTAAACTTTGAGCTCAAATCTGGTTTTATACATTTGCTACCAACATTTAATGGTCTTGCAGGAGAAGATCCTCATACTCATCTCAAGGAGTACCATATGGTTTGTGTTGGCATGAAACCGAATGGAGTTGATGAAAAACAGGTTAAGTTGAAAGCTTTCCCTTTCTCTTTAAAAGGGGCAGCAAAGGTATGGCTTTTCTCCATTCTCCCAGGTTCAATTGGAACTTGGAATGACATGAAAAAGATCTTTCTTGAGAAGTATTTCCCAGCATCTCGAGTTGCCAACATAAGGAAAGAAATATGTGGGATTCGACAATCTCATGGAGAGACACTCTCCGAGTATTGGGAAAGATTTGAGCAACTGTGTATTCAATGTTCTCATCATCAAATACTTGATCAATTGCTCATTCAATATTTCTATGAAGGATTGATGCCTACTGACCGTAGTATCATTGATGCTGCAAGTGGAGGGGCATTAGTAGATAAAACACCCGAGGCTGCACGCCAATTGATCTCAAATATGGCAGCCAACTCGAAACAATTTGGCACGCGAGCAGACTTCGCAAACAAACGAGTAAATGAGGTAAGTATTTCTAACCTTGAGAATAAAGTTAATGATCTTACTTCTCTTATGCGTTCTTTGGCTTATGGCGATGTACAACAGGTGAAAGCTTGTAGCATATGCTCCTTACAAGGACATACTTCAGATATGTGCCCAACAATGCAAGAAGATTACATTGAACAAGCTAATGCAGTTGATGGAGCATTTAATGGACAGCCTCAGCGTAAGTATAATCCTTTTTCCCACACGTACAGTCCTGGATGGAGAGATCATCCTAACCTACGGTATGAGAACCAACCTCAACAAGGCAATCAAGGCCGACAATTCCATCCCAATGGATTTCAGCCCCAACAGAATTATCAAGGAAGACAGCCTCCTCCATTCACAAACTCCAATGTTAGGGGGTCGTCATCCAGTGATGATCTTCGTGAGATGATGAAAACTTTGGCTTCTAACACTGTGACCTTACAACAAAATGTCATGTCTTTTCAACAGGAAACAAGGTCAAGTATTCACAACTTGGAGAAGAAAATGGGACAAGTAGCTTCAAATGTGGGGAAATTGGAAGCACAAATGAATGGAAAATTGCCCTCCCAAGCATTGAATCCAAAAGAGAATGTTAGTGCGATCATGCTGCGAAGTGGGAAAGAACTTGAAGAGAAAAGGTTAAAACAAATTGAGATGGAGGAAGAAGAAGATATATAAACTGAATTGAGTACAAAGAAGGAATATCCTCCTTCTCCATAAACTAAAACAAAGACCAACACTCCAAAGGTAACTCATCACTTAATGAATTCCAGTTTTAAAACAATTCCACCCTTTCCTGTGAGTTCTTATAGGTCAAAGAAAGAGGACAAAGAAAAAGAGATTTTAGAGGTCTTCAAGAAAGTAGAACTCAACATTCCTTTACTTGATGCTATCAAACACATTTCTAAGTATGCCAAATTTTTAAAGGAGTTGTGTACTACCAAGAGAGCTTTTAAACTGAAAGGTCATGAAATGGTAAGTATGGGTGAAGTTGTATCTGCTGTTGTTCAAAAGAATATGCCTTTGAAGCAAAAGGACCCAGGTGCGTTTACTATCCCATGTGTTATTGGTAATGCTAGTTTCAAAAGGGCCTTGTGTGATTTAGGTGCATCCATTAGTGTTATACCCAAACATGTTTATGATTCTCTTAGTCTTGAGCCTTTGAATAAAACTAGCATTGTAATACAACTTGCGGATCATAGTTTTGTTTACCCATTTGGTGTGATAGAAGATGTCCTAGTCAAGATTGATAGTTTGGTCATTCCATGCGACTTTTATATTCTTGATATGGAGCATGATTCTTGTGATTCATCAAATAGCACTCCTATATTGTTTGGGAGACCATTCTTGAAAACTGCTAATACAAATATTGATTGTGGTAAGGATACTTTGTCTATGGAAGTAGGAGATGAAAAGATTGAATTTAATTTTCATGATGCAATGAAATATCCTTATAGTAATGTTTATTTTATCACATACTTTAACCAAGTTGATAAGTGTGTGCAACAAGATTTTGATTTTGATTATGAGGATGGATTAAGAGTAGCTTTGAGATATGGCTATGATGCTACCGAGATAGAAGAGATGGAGAGGCACATATGTGTTCCCCAAAACATACATGATTCAACATTGGATTTGCAAGCTTTGCAAATTGTTCCCAATGATGCAAGAGTCCTTTACCCTATCACGGACAGTGATTGGGTGGCGCCTATCCTTTTGGTGCCCAAAAAGATTGGAATTACATTGGAAAAAAATACAAAATGATGCTTATGAGAATGCAAGAATTTACAAAGAAAAAACTAAGAGTCTCCATGACCGAATGATTATAAGAAAAGAGTTTAATGTTGGAGACAAAGTCCTTCTTTATCATTTGCGTTTGAAACTTTTTTTTGGAAAGTTGCGCTCCCGTTGGATTGGACCCTTTGTTGTTTCTAATGTTTTTCCTTATGGTGCAGTTGAAATTACAAGTTTAGAAACCAACAAAGTACTTAAGGTCAATGGGCATCATTTGAAACCTTTCTATGAAGGTTGGACGGCAGAACTTACCGCTTCTGTAGAGTTAGCTGAACCAATCTATGAAGAATGAGCATGCCACATGTCAAGCCAATGACATAAAACAAAAGCGCTTACTGGGAGGCAACCCAACATAAAAGAAAAAAAATCAGATTTGCTTTCTTTTTCCCTTATCTTTTATTTTTCGCATTTTACTTTTGTCATTTTCCTATAGTCCTTTGCTTTTATTTCAACATTGAGGACAATGTTGTGTTTTAAGTGTGGGGGTATTGGGAGAATTTTGGTTTTTTTATTTTAGTTTTCTTTGTTGTTCTTTAAAAAATAAAATTGTGTTTGATCTTTTTAACTCCCATTGATTTTTGAGAATATGAGTATTATGAATGAGAATTAATTGAGATAGATGAAGATATAAATCAAATGAAGGAGTATGCATGCAAATTTTAAGGTTTAATTGGTTTAGGGATTAACTTTGAAAATATGCCATGTTGACTTTATAGTGTTATACCAATGTAAGCTTTTGAGCCTTCAACATTATATTCTTTGAGTTTGCATTCTTTCAATGATATATATCTCTAGAACTTGCTTCATATCTTGTTGAGATTACATTCGCATTACATATATACATGAAGATGATAAAGGCATTAGGAATTTTAACCATTTGAGCCAAAAAGCCAACCTAAAGCATATTATCTTTAGTGAGCCCCTTTTGAGCTTGTTTATCGTTTCTTTGCTTTATTCATGTATAAGCCTTAACTTTTTATATGTTTTCCTTTTCCCCTGGCCAAGGATTAGTAGAGCATATACTTTTGATATCTTATGGAATTATGGTTGGAAATTATGTGAAAAGAAAGAAGAAGTGATGCTTGATGAAAATATGGGCAAGTTGCCAAAAGTGAAAAAAAAAAAAACAAAAAAAAAAAAAGAAAGAAAGAAAGAAAGAAAGAAAGAAGTGTTCCTTTATGTTCTTAAGATTTTATGTTGAAAGAGCTTGAAATCAAAAGAAGTTAAGTATTGGTGATTAAAGATGGAAAATTTATGTGCTTTGATGGAATATCTTGTTTGAAATATCATTTTTTAGAATGCTCTACTTTCTTTGGTTTGAACCTTCTCTTTTACTCTCTTTTACCTCACCTTAACCTTAGCCCCATTACAACCAGAAATAAGACCTTTAGATTCGTGCATTGCTTGTAATATGTTAGTAATGGAGATGAGATTGAAGAGCAAGCTTATGGTAGAACATATTCATTGATTGAATTTGAGAGATTTAAACACATAAGCCCTAAATATGTGAGTGTTGGAGTGTATATCAACGAGAGGACCTATCACTTTGGCATGACATAGATTTCATTTAAATCCCGACAATTAATTGAGTTTTGAAGTTTGCATGTAAATAAATTCATGAAAATTTATACTATTTATCCTTCTTGATTTTATTCTTGTTTATAATGCATATATTCTTGGATATTGATGGAAGATTAGGAGATTAGTCATAGTGATTTGATTTAATTTAACTTCGATTTGATTTTACTTATCCTTTCTCGAGGACGAGCAAGAGCTAAGTGTGGGGGTATTTGATGCAACCATATTATTCGATAGTTTCACCCACATTTAACTAGTGTTTTGCCTATGTTTTATATATAAAATGCCTTGATATTCTTTGTTTTATGTTTTGAAGGCACTTTTGGATGAAAGATGCAAAAAGGAGTAAATTGAAGGTAATTGGCAGATTCGATGTTCAGTCGATGTTTTGTTGCATGAGCTCTAAAGGTCGAAATCAAGTGATGCTAGTGGCATCTCATCTATCATGGAAATCTTTCAAAGTCAAATCTCGTAATCAGTGTTGACCTTTGGTTATTCTGACTTGAATATCTAGAGCTACAAAAGTCCAATTGATGCAAACTCAATTTTTTTGGATTCCTGACTCAAAGCCTATGCTTTTCAGCCAAAAAAGATGTCATCTGAGGGAGATATGATTTTTGAAAGATGACACTGAATTATGCTTTCGTGAAGAATTTACATTCCGAAGCATCTAATTTTTTATTTCAGCAATGTAGCTGTCATTGAGATTTCATGCAAAGCTATTTCTTCTTTTAAAAATAGCCTAGCATATAAAAGAATGAGAGAAGAGAGGGGGCTCTAAGAACCCTTCATTTCTTCCATCTGTTGTTCAAAAAACATGAAGGCAGTTTTCGGATTGAACTGTGAGAGTTTACATGATGAATCATGCTTAATGACCGGAGTTGTGTATATGAACTTGTGAAGCAACTGAGTTTAATAATTGTAGCGGATCTACGTTATTAATCTTAGGGAGAACATTCGATTAAAGCAACATAAGCAGACAACTTAGTTGTTAAGATTAATGAATTTATCTAGATCTTAAGGCTGCCATTGGATTAAATCATTAGTGCGGACACTGTGATTATTTGTTGGTTAGGGTTAGTTATACGACGGATCCGTTAATTAACCAATGTTAAGAAAAGATAAAAATTGAGAATATAAACTGGAGTTTCGTTTCAAGGATCAGTTATGATTTCTATAGGTGGATGTGTGCTTGCGACCAAGGTTTGTTCTCTTGATAATTTTCTATTTTTATTAAATTTTGTTTGATAGTTTTCTGTTTTCTTTTGCTTTAGCCTAGATAACATCCAAACTCCTCCCAAACTGCATAACGTATAGCATAAAAATCTGAACTAAATCTTTCTCATGGGATCGATCCCTTGATTGCTCTATACTATCTTGTGTGTTGTGTTTGAAGCTAGGGTAATTAATTTGTGCAACCGCGACATCGCAAAACTTGCTGATATTTTAGAGGGCTACTAAGCCCTTTGAAACCCCATGAGGTGGTCATCCTCATGAAGCTTCATTCGCTGGTTCTTGGGTCCAACTTGTTCTTGCTGGTTGTATTGTCTGGGTTTCAGTTGTTGTCTTGTAGTTGTAGACTGCTCTGTATGGGTTTGATGGTGTCATCCCTGATTTAGATTGTTGGGTGTTTGGCTGCTATGGCTATTTTGCCTAACTAGTTGATGGATTTTTTTGGGTGGAGTTTGTCTATTTTGCCGCATCGGTGAAGATGGTTTGCAGGAGTTGATGGATTCCTACTCTGGCTTTGTGTTGCTGCTTTATGCAGTTTTGTCTGCTCAACTTCTTGAAGTAGGTTGATGGATGTTCTGGTTGCTCTGACTGCCGTGTTGGGATGTGTTACGGGTGACACAAGTAACGAACCAATTTGTATAGTGTTATGCAGGAAAGGTTTAGGTGTGCACTGAAAAGCTATGGGATGAGTGCAGTCAGTTTTACTGCTTAACCATGGATGAGGAAGATGATAAAGGATGGGGGAATGGGTGTTATGGGAGTTCCTTAATTCCAGGAATTCAGTCATTTTTCATTGTAATTTATGTATTCCCTTATGCAGACGGTTACATGTTTTTATATTGCTGATAACGGGTTCCCTTTCTTGTAACAGAATGAGCCCTTAATAAAACGATGTGTATTGACTTACCTAAACGGTGAGTATTAAAGACAAAATGAAACGATGCGTTTAAAGTAATTTGGTACTGCAGCTTATTTTTTATTAAAACCCGCCATTATCTCCTTCCTTTTCTTCAGCTTATAACAATTGCTTCCCTTTGAAACCAACCTTGTCCTCAAGGTTGAATTGTGGAAATCTGAGCTTTAATTCTTCATTGAACTCCCAAGTTGCAACTGCAGGAGGCTGCCCATCCCAATGAATTAGAACTTGAGTGACCGCCTGATTGTTTTGTCGAGTCATTCGCCTGTCCAATATAGCCCGGGGTTGCAAAGCTGGTTCCTGACCCATAATAGGTAGAGATTGTTGCACTACCCGATTACCCACATGCTTCTTGAGCTGGGAGACATGGAATACGAGGTGAATCATGGATGTGGATGGAAAATCAAGCTTGTACGCCACCGCCCCTACTTTGGCAATTACCTGGTATGGCCTATAATATTTAGCTGCTAATTTTTGAGATGCTCTGAATGATGTTGATTGTTGTCCGTATGGTTGAAGTTTGAGATATACATAATCCTAAATTTCAAAACTGCGGTCGCTTCTTTTTTTATTTGCAATCGTAGTCATCCTGTTCTGTGCGAGTTGAAGGTGTGTCCTGACTTGTTGAATTACTACTTCCTTAGTTGTTAGATACTCATCCACAGAAGCCACCGCTGAATCCTTAGAGAAGTAGGGAATGTGTATGGGAGGAGGGAACCCATATAATACTTCGTAAGGTGTCATCTTGGTGGCTGAATGGTAGTTGGTATTATACCACCACTCAGCTAAAGGCAGCCACTTTGCCCACTGATTTAGACGATCCCCCGTCATGCACCGTAAATAATGTTCTATGCACTTATTAACCACTTCGGTCTGACCGTCTGTTTGTGGGTGATATGTTGTAGAATGATGTAGGTTGACCCCTTGGTTGCTGAATGATTCGTTCCAGAATCTGCTAATAAACACCGGGTCTTGGTCACTGGTAATTGTAGCTGGTGTCCCGTGTAGTTTGTAGATATTATCCATGATTGGGCAATGGTTGAAGAAGTCCAGGATTGGCCACATTATCGTGCTTGTTCCTCTGGCAAACAATACATTCTCGCACATGCTGCCTAACGTGCTTTTGTTGCCCCTTCTAGTAGAATAAGTTGCTTAGGGTCTTAGAAGTCACCGTCATGCCTGAATGGCCACCTATGGCTGAATTATGAAACATGGTGATAATCTGACTTCTTAATGCCTTGTTATTGCCCACTACCACCTTTCCTTTTCTGTTCAAATGATCATGAACCCAGATGTAGTGTGGATGAGACTCTGCAGAACGTTGGAGGTCCTTGAGAATAGTTTGGATAACTGGATCAGTTTTATAAGAACTTCTGACCTCCTCCATCAAGTTTGTAGAGATAGTGGACGTAGTCAAAGCAAATAATTCTTGACTGGGAATCCTCAATAACGCGTCAGCCGACACATTTTCTCGTCCTTGTTTGTATTCGATGTCGTAGTCATAACCCAGTAGTTTGACTACCCATAGGTGTTGACCTGGAGTAGTCATTTTTTAGTGAAGAAGATATTTGAGGCTGATGTGGTTGGTGCGAATATGGAAGTGCCTGCCCCACAAGTAATGCTTCCACTTAGTCACAGCATGTAAAATAGCTAGCATTTCCCTTTCATAGACGGAGAGAATTTGTTGTTTTGGACCCAATGACTTGCTGATGAACGCGATGGGGTGGCCTTCTTGTAGCAATATTGCCCCTATACCTGTCAAAGAAGCGTCTGTCTCTACCAAAAATGTCTTTGAAAAATCGGGTAGTGGCAAAACAGGAGCACTGGTCATCAAGGCCTTCAACTGGTTGAATGCTTTAGAAGCCTCTTCATTCCACCCCTTAGCATCCTTCCTGAGCAATAAGGTTAACGGTTTACTGATGCTTCCATACCCTTTAACAAACCTGTGATAATAACCCGTTAGTCCTAAAAAACCTCTTAGCTGTTTCAAGCTTTGAGGTATAGGCCACTCTATAATGGCTTGTATCTTTAGAGGGTCTGTCGTTACGCCATGGTCAGTAATGATGTGTCCCAAGTATTCCACCTGTGTATGATAGAAGAAACATTTGGTAGCTCTAGCCACCAATTGATGAGCTCTTAAGAGATCCAGCACTACCTCCAGGTGCACATAATGGTCTCTCAGGGTCCGGCTGTAGACAAGGATGTCATCAAAGAATACTAAAATAAACTTACACAAGTGTTGCTTGAAAATTTCATTCATGAGGCTCTGGAACGTAGCTGGAGCATTGGTTAAACCGAAGGGCATAACCAAGAATTCATAATGCCCGCTGTGGGTCTGAAATGCAGTCTTGAATTCTTCTCCTGCAACCATACGAATTTGATGGTAACCCGATTTCAGGTCAATCTTTGAAAAAATAGTAGCTCCTACCAATTCCTCCAGCAATTCCTCAATCATGGGATATTTGTCCTTGATTGTGAGTTGATTCAAGGCTCGATAGTCCACACACAATCTCCATTTAGAGTCCTTTTTCTTCACTAGAATAACTGGAGATGCGAAAGGGTTGTTGCTAGTCCGAATGATGCCAGTCTCCAGCATGTCTGTCACCATCCTCTCTAAACTGTCCTTTTGTAGCCCAGAATACCTATAAGGTCTAAGATTCACTGCTTCACTTCCTGACTTGAGTGGAATTTTATGGTCATGATCTCTCACGGTTGGCAGACCCTTAGGTTTTTGGAACACATCCTGGTAGGATTCTAGTAAACCCTGTAAGATTGCATCTGTAATACCTTGAAACTGTGGTGTGTGAGACTTGGAATCTTCTTCTAATTCCATGAACTATAAGTTTTAAAGTAAACAGTCCTCTCCTGGTGGGTGATCTTTGACTACGGCACTTAACTGTTTGAGTTCAATGCTTTGGAATTTGGGTGGGTTTTCTCCTTTCAACAGAACCCTTTGTCTTTGCCAGTCAAAGGACATCCACAGATGTTTGTAGTTGCACAAGATGTCGCCCAGCAGAGACAGCCATTGGATTCCTAGTACCATCTCATAATTGCTGAGGTCGATGATGAAAACATCCGCCTGGAAGCTTATACCCTGCATTTTCCATCAGAGGCCTTTGCACATGAACTTACAAACCATTTTATCACCATTAGCAGCCTGAACAGTCATTGGTTTGATGGGAGTCAACTGAAATTGTAACTTATTGACGATGGTGGTATTTAAAAAATTATGAGTGCTACCCGAATCAATAAGAATGCACATAGTAGTTTTGTCCATTTTCCCATTGACTTTCATTGTATTCAAACCCACGGTTCCTTCCAAAGCATCCAAAGAAATGTGGGGTGTGACCTCTCTGCTTATGACTTCTTCTTCTTGGGATCCTTCCTCCTCCTCTAAGACACTCAGAGAATATACTTTTTTGATGCGACATCTATGCCCTGGTACAAACTTGTCGTCACACTAGAAGCACAGACCCTTCAATCTTCTGTCCTCAAACTCTTGGTTTTTGATGAATTTGGTGGGTCTGCTGGGGTTTGAATAGTTACTATTGTTTGGATTAGCTGTCCATGGGGCTGGTTGTGGTTTTGACAGATTAGTATGAGAGTTCACAGCGTTCTTTGTGGTTTGTATGGGATAATTAGGAGGGTTACTCACAACAGGATTAATGTATATGCTAGCAACTTTGCGGATGTAGCTGGGAGATTTTCTATGAGTAAGGGTGTTAACTTGCAATCGGGTTAGATTGTATGCATGTTTAAGGGTTTTTGGCTCGAACAGACCTTTTTTTAATTTCTCTATTACCCCTAAGAATATTACTAGTACTTGTTTCTCATTAACCTCAGCTTTATTCCACAATATATCAAAATCTTGGATATGTTCTTCTAGGTCTCCACTTTGCCTTAGTTCCCTCAACTCCTCCAAAGGATCCTGCCTCTCCCCAAAACGATAACAAATAGCTTCTACATAGTCTTCCCAAGATGTTTTTTGATCTCCCAGACTCTTGAGGAAGTTTTGATGCCAGTATAAGGCTACCCCATCAAGGTAATAAGAGGCTATTTGCAATTTTTCATCATCGGCCACTTCTTCAATTTCGAAGTATTGAGTACATTTGAACAACCACTTGTGTACATCCCCCCCATTGAAAGTTGGAAAGAAATGTTTGGGTTTGTGTACCTTGTAAGTGGCAGCTTTGTCCTCCTTTATTTCCTTGTTTCTCACGTCCACTCTGTCTGGATGTAGATGTGGTCTTTCCCTGCTACTGCTTGAGCTGCCTAGAGCTTGAGAAATCTTTTGCAAGGTGAACTCTAGTTGTTGTGCCATGGTGCCCATCATATTCCTGATGTCATGAATCTGGCCACCTTGATTCTCGATGGTCTGATCTAACTTCAGTGACTGCCCCTTAAACATGTCGATCAACAAATCATACTTCTGGCTATGATCTTGGGACACTGCTGCGAGGGAATCCTCAATGCGTTTAAGATCTGTTGCTCTAGTCTCCGGAGGCATGATGGAGATCCGTGGATTGTTAGCTCTGATACCAGTTGTTACGGGTGACACAAGTAATGAACCAATTTGTATAGTGTTGTGCAAGAAAGGTTTATATGTGCACTGAAAAGCTGTGGGATGAGTGCAGTCAGTTTTACTGCTTAGCCATGGATGAGGAAGATGATAAAGGATGGGGGAAGGCGTGTTATGGGAGTTCCTTAATTCCAGGAATTCAGTCATTTTTCATTGTAATTTCTATATTCCCTTATGCAGACGTTTACATGTTTTTATATTGTTGATAATGGGTTCCCTTTCTTGTAACAGAATGAGCCCTTAATAAAACGATGCGTATTGACTTACCTAAACGGTGAGTATTAAAGACAAAATGAAACGATGCGTTTAAAGTAATTTGGTATTGCAGCTTATTTTTTATTAAAGCCCGCCATTATCTCCTTCCTTCAGCTTGTAACAGTATGCTGGAGTTGAGGAGGTTTCAAGTTTGATTAAAGCCCGCCATTAGGAGTGCTAATGGTTGTTATCCCAACGGGGATGCTGTCTTTGGGACCTCAAGCGGTACCTTATGCTGTTGTGCTTCTTTTTATTGACTTTCCAGTATTGGCTGTGATGAATGGTTGTGTATCACAAGGCCTGTGATATGGCTATCTGCTCGCTGCAGGGTTATTGTTGCTGCCTTGGTGAAAGATGTTGGCTGGCTTGCTGAGACTTGCCTTGGTTTATGCTTTCATGTATTGTCATTGTTGTCATGCCCTGCTACACAGGATATGTTTTCCGTGATGGTCTCCTACTAATGCATGTGCAGTGTTTTGTTGTTTTGCACATGATCGTGGTATCCCACGCTTTTGTTTCCAGTTGTGCTGGATAATTGTGCATGTCAGATGCTGGTTGTGGACTGCACTTTGATCCTGGTTAGGCTGCTAGTGTGGTTTGTATTTTCAAATAGTCATGTTCTCTGGCTATGTTCAAGGGAGCCTGATCCCTTTGTTTGTACATGTTTGTATATTTAACTTGTTAGTCTTAGCTTTGTTATTTTTTATCTATAATACTTACATTTGATATTAAAAAAAAAGAGACTAATGAAAGTTTAAGAAGAGATGGGGTAGTCTTGTGAATGAATTAGAGAATGAAAGTGAAGAATTTGTAATTGATATCTCAATTTAAGCTGAGTAAGTGGTTTTTACTTTGATACCTTTGCTAGTACTATTAAAGAGACTAGTGAAAGTTCTATAGATGTTTAGGTGATGTTGGTGGAATTCGTAGACTTGATGCCAGTAGAGTTTTTATGGGGTTTATATATTTAATGAGATATCCACCATAGAATTGATCTCATTTCAAGATTTACCTATAAAATAGACCATCACACAAGCTCAACCCTAAGAAGTCCGAAGAGTTGTAGTGCCAAGTGGTAGAGTTACTAGAGAATACATAAGTCAATATCATAGTCATTGTCACGGGGGGGCCGCAACGTCGTCTGGCGACGGCGGAGACTCTTTGTCGTGCCTCCTGATGTGAGGTATGTTGTGTGTTGGGAAGGGGTTTTTGGTTTTAATCATAAAATTATGATTAATTTTTAGGAGTCGCCACCTGGTATTATGATCACTAGGATCCTATGGTCTGCGAGAGTCTGAGTAAGGGACTGGTTGTGCAAAGGGAAGACGCATCACCCCCAGTGCACCCTACCTAAGGTAAGCTGCATTGTTGTTTGATTGTTTTTCTAGGTCGGGTTTCTATTCGTTGGTCTTTTCTAAGGCTCAAGACAGATTTCTCTTCATGAGAGAGTCTCTACCTTATTGGGTTAAATCCTAACCATTCTAAAATCTGAACTTTAGCATCGTATTTTTACACTTTTGTATCTTTAATACCTGAGGGTGTATTTTATCATGTAATTTTACACCCCACAAATATTAAAGTCTACATCTAGACCCTAAAAAAAGATTGGAAAAGGTTTTTGACATTTTGACCAAATCCTAATGGATAATCATAAATTGGTTACGATATCCATTTTTAAAAAAACAAAAATGAAAAAGATGCAATTTTTGTTTTTTTGTTTTTATGAAAAATATACTTGAAAAATTTTAGAATTTGGCCGTATGCAACAAAATATTTTTTAAAAAAATGTTTTGAATTTTTTTAAAAAATTTCAGAGAAAAACCGGGTATTTTAATACCAGGATTTGTATTTTACAATGTAAATATACAACCCGATATTATGCAAAATGGATAGAAAAATATTTGAGAAAATCTCAAATTTTTTAAAATGATTTTTGAATTTTTTTTGGATTTTTTTTTTTTTTAAAATTTTTTGAAAATAATATTATAATATAATATATATTATATAATATAAATATGTGGGATGGGCCGGCCCAACTAACTGGGCCGAGCCCAGCCTACAAAAGGGTGGGCCGTTATCAGTCCAAAATTGTTAGGCCGATCTTGGCCCAAAATTGTTTTATATACTTTGGGGCCGGGCTGGGCCAACACAAGCCCGGTCCAAAAGAAATGTAAATTATTTGCAAAACGTGAACAATGGTTCACGTTCTACATGCAACCGAAATGGTTGCAGAAAATGGAGGTTGACGAAGGAGCGGCTCACTCGAAGCAGGAGCCTCAGCCGCGACCAAGAGGATTGGCTGGTGGGTCTGGCGATGTTTCTACAAGGAATGGTGGCTGGAGTCAGCCACGGGGAGAAGAGAAATATTTCTGCAGAAGTGAGAGAGAGGGGGAAACAGTGGCTGTTTTAGGCGTAGGGGTGGCCGGCTTGTGATTAGGATGGATACATGTGGTGGAGAAGCTATTTTCGGCTTCATTTGGTGGCTGGAGCGGCGGAGAGAGAGGGAGAGAGAGAGACTGCAGAAACGGGGCAGTGGAGGCTGGTTTTTCGTCAACTTTGGACCCGATTTTCCCCTCCCTCAGGCCATCAACTCCGCCTCTATTTATAGACGGTGGAAGAGGGTAATCTCGTCTTCACCGGGGTAAAATTTGAGCCCTTGATTACCTTGTGAAGGATCCCAACCGTTGGTTCAAAGTAGCCTCCCTGAGTTCTCAAATCTGCAGGTAAAGGTTGCCTAAGTTGACCTCTTCACGCCATCGCCGGCGTCGCCGTGCTGTCAATCATCCTAACCTGTTCACATGGTGTTGTAGAGGAACTGCAGGGGATCCGTTTCGTGCAAATTTGGTTAAATTCGGTGGACGTTTGGTGCATTAAATGCACCTCAAAAGTAGGAAGCTGGATAGTTTTTTTCGGGTAAAAGAAGAAGACAATGAACAGTAACCAGACGACGCATCGTCTGGTCCTCTCTTTCTTTCTTTTTTTTATGTAAAACGGCGTCGTTTTGGGCTTGAATTAGGAATTTTAACTAAATTTCAATTTAGTCCTTCAGCTTTCAATTGATTTCAATTAACCCCTAATTGACCCTAAACTTTTGATTTAATGCAATTAAACCCCTGATGAACTTCAATTGGAACCCCAAAGTTACGCGCCTTTTACAATATGGTCCTTGGTCTTGGAATTTGTCAATTTAACCCCTAATTGACCATTAAACTTTCAATTTCTTCAATTTAGCCCCCGAATTCTGTCAATTAAGCCCCTAAAGTGTGGCGCCCCTTGCAATATGGTCCTTGGTCTCGGATTTTGTTAATTTAACCCCTAATTGACCCCAAAACTTCAATTTTCTTGCAATTTGGCCCCTAATTTCAATCAATTAACTTTGTAAAAATTAAATTTGGTCTCTTAAAATTCTAATCTTCTCAATTAAGCCTAAATTAGGCTCTCAAACTTAATTTTTCACCAATTAAGCCCCAAATAAAATTAATTTGACCCATTTAAAGTAATAATTAAGTCCTTGCACTTAATTAAATCCTTCAATTGGATCCAAATTAATTCTTAAACATAATTAAAATTTAATTTGGCCCATGATTAAATCAAATTGGCCTATTAAAAATTTATTTATGTCCTTGGACTTAATTTTTCACTAATTAAGCCCCAAATAAAATTAATTTGACCCATTTAAAGTATAATTAAGTCCTTGCACTTAATTAAATCCTTTAATTGAACCCAAATTAATTCTCAAACATAATTAAAATTCAATTTGGGCCATGATTAAATCAAATTGACCTATTAAAAATTTAATTATGTTCTTGGACTTAATTTTTACGCAAATTCATCCAATAGTCATTTAATTTGACCTGTAATTTGCATTTTTTTTTTCATTTTTGGGCATAATGGGGTACAATTAGGCCTTGAATCTCTTGGAAAAAAAAAATTGCAGCTTGATTCCCCGGTCTACTTTCTCCATATTGCCATCCTTTATTTTATTTTTTTATTTTTATTTTGAAATACAAGTTATTTTTTGGGAATAATGCAGAATTGGGTTATGATAGTTGCCCCCCTCTTTACAATGCTTACGATAGAAAGTCTCGTAAGAGACTTTAGATAGTAAGCGTTGTAAAGAAGAAAAAGAGGAATGAGAGATGATGGAATGATGAATCCTTTTGAGGGCTAGAAAGCGAACTCATTGTGAAAACTGGAAGATTTATCTTTTAAAAATTCAGAGATTTTGAAGTGGTCGAATTGTCATGGGTGACCTACCCAAAGAAAATTGAAAAAAAGTTTTTTTTTTTTTTTTTGAGGTGGTCTTATTGTAATGAGTGACCTACCCAGATGAAAAACACAGAGATTTTTCAAAGTGGTTAAAAATAAAGAGATTTGAATGATTTTTCAAATTGGTGAAAAATGCAAAGATTTTTCAAAGTGGTCTTGTTGTAACGGGCGACCTGCCCAGGTGAAAGTTTTGAAAAATACAAAGATTTTTCAAAGTGATCTTGTTGTAATGGGCGACCTGCCTAGGTGAAAAACATGAACATTTTTTGAAGTGGTGAAAAATGCAGAGATTTTTCAAAGTGGTATTGTTGTAATGGGCAACCTGCCTAGATGAAAATTTTGGAGGAGGTGAGAAATGTGATAATTTCTCAAAATGGTTTCATTGTAATGGGCAACCAGTCTAAAATGGAAGATTATGAAGGTGGTGAGAAATGCAATGATTTCTCAAAGAATGGTTTCATTGTAATGGGCAATCGACCCAAATGGAAGATGAAAAGAGTTTTCAAAGAGGTCTGATTGTGATGCGTGACTTACTCGAGTGAAATGTCTTGAAGAGATGAAATGGTAAGGCTCAAAGGCGCACAATTCAAGAGATGAGAGCTCAAAGAAACGTTTGAAAAGAGATAGGATCCAAAGGGGGACAAGGGCTAAAAAGCACACTTGATAGGAGGTAGGGTTAGAAAACACACTACCTGAGAGGTGAGGGCTCAAAAGTGCACTGGAGAGGAGGCAAAGTTAGAAAACACACTACCTATGAGGTGAGGGCACGAAGGCCCGCTCGAAAGGAGATAGGGTTGGAAAACGCACTACTTAAGGTGGTCGAGGGCTCTAAGGCACACTCAAAAGGAGGTAGAGTTAGAAAACACACTACTCATAAGGTGAGGGCTCGAAGACTCACTCAAAAAGAGGTAGGGTTGGAAAACACAATACCCATAAGGTGAGGGCTCGAAGACTCACTCAAAAGGAGGTAGGGTTAAAAAACACACTACCTATGAGGTAAGGGCTCGAAGGCCCGCTTGAAAGGAGATAGGGTTGGAAAATGCACTACCTAAGGTGGTCGAGGGCTCTAAGCGCACTCGAAAGGAGGTAGGGTTAGAAAATACACTACCTATAAGGTGAGGGCTCGAAGGCGCACTCAAAAAGAGGTAGGGTTGGAAAACGCACTACCTAAGGTGATCAAGGGCTCTAAGGCGCACTCGAAAGGAGGTAGGGTTAGAAAACACACTACCTATGAGGTGAGGGCTCGAAGGCCCGCTCGAAAGGAGATAGGGTTGGAAAACACAATACCCGGGAGATAATGGCTCAAAGGTGCATTTTAAAAGGGAGATAGGGCTAGAAAGCACACTATCTAAATGATGAGGGCTCAAGAGCCCACTCAAAAAGGGGTGACGATGAGACACCCATATGTCAAGGATGAAAGTAATGCATCATGATCAATATACATGTATATTTACCTGAGAAATATAGGTCCCCTTTTCTTTGTAGGCTTGTCATCTTCTCAGAAGTTTGAGTCTCTAATAGTAAGCTTTCATGGCTCTTTTCGCTCTGGCTTACTCGAGTCATGTCTTGTGATCTTAACCTCTAGAAAGGGTATGACATGAGCATACTTGTTTCTCCATAAACCTTTATCTGAAGGATTGCCAGCTATGCACTATATCTCATGTTTTCTGAGGAATCATGGAGCTAGCCCTATATGTTTTGGTCAAGTTGCCCCCCAGTTTGATCATGTCTCCAAGTTTTCAATTTGGGTTTTTCTTGGGGATGAGGCTATGTGGAAGAAGAGGGAGTTGCTTTCATGAAGGATTTTTGGAATTTCAAAGCTATTCCAAAGAAATCATTTCGATGTTTGTTCAAAACAAACTTGTTCTAAAAAATTCAAGTGATTCTCATGAGTGGGTTTGCATAAGTGTTAAAAAGTTTGTTATGCTTTTGGTGAAGTGAGGTGATGTTTGATTGGTCAAAAGGGTTCAAGCTTCAATATGAGGGTTTCAAAGAATCAGTTTTTGAAGCATTCATTTTTCTTGCATGAATAATGATTTGTTTTACATGGGAAAGCAAAGTCTACCAATCCGAATTGACTGCCTTTGATAAAAAAGGGCTTGATTGGGCACGTAACGTAGGCTTTGGCTCTTGGCTATAAAGAAAAAGGATATTTATAGGCTCAAAAGGTGTTTAAGGGATTTCAAGACTAAGGATCACTAGTGCTTATATCCCAAACTTCTTTTCATGAATTTTCGGACCTTGGAATTGATTTGCAAAATGGTCTACGGTGCCCCCCCAATGTTTTTTCTCTTGGTTTTGAGCATCATTATATTAGTGATTTTTGTGGCACGCTTAAATCTTTTTGGAACTCTTAAATCTTTGCTTGGGCACTTTTGATCGATGAGGATTTTATTTCATGCCCCCCAGCGTTGTTTGGGCAATTTTATCATTTGAAGACTTTTTATGCCCCCCCAGGATTGTTTGGGCACTTTTAGTCATTATGGATTTTTTTTGCACTTGCCCCCCAGTGTAGGGTGTGATCCCAGCCAAGGTTAGTTCTTCAAAAAATATGCATTCGACTAAAAAAGGGACTGCAAAGGGAGTTTTTTATTTGTGAAAGGATGGTCAAAGATGGCCTTTTTTTCATTTCAAATGCAAGCACTTAGGGTTGGTAATCTTTGCTTTCTTTTATGTGAAAATGGTTTCACATTATTCATGCAGTCAAAACTCAGCTTTGAAGTTATCTCAAGGTGTTCGGGTTGTTTTTTAGGTTTTTTAAGTGTTAAGATTTCACTTGAATTTACAAAACCTGTTTATTAGAACAAACACCAATTTGATTTTTGTTTATGTATTAAAACTTTTGTCTTTCCAAAAATCCTTATGAAAACATGGGGTCGTCATTTTTCTTTTGGGAAGGGGAAAAGAAAACACAAAAAATTAGTGGTTTCGTGAGTGAAGGGTATGCTCAGAATGTTATTTGTATAAACGCAGAAAAACACATGATTTTATTAACAGAAAAGGTTCATTTGACAGAGAGTCTTGTAGTATTATGAGCCAAATTACCAACAAGACTAAAACAGGTTGAAAAAGACATGATCAAACAAAAGGAAATAATTGGGTAGGCTCCATCTTCCCATTCTATAGCAGAACTTTATCCTCTATCCTCGAGAGTGCACACTGCCTTCTTCACACCCTGCTCTTTCCATCAGTGTTTCGAGGTTTTTGAAGCATTCCACCTCCAGTGCATTCACCGATCCACTTCCTGAAACATGATTGGGTAAAAGGGTCGAACTCACGTTTGGAGTTCCTTCGAGGGTTATCCATCCAACTTTGATTAAATACATGAGCCTCTTTTTAAAGACACTGCAGGTATGAATGCTATGTCTCACAGCGCCAGCATGATATTCACAGGTGAGGTTCGGCTTGTACCAGTTGGGGTAAGGTGGTTGTAGAGGTGTCAAGGGTTCTGGAGCTATATACCTGATGCTCAGTAGCTTTTGGTACATCTCATTTAAGGGTAGCGATAATGGAGGTAGTTGTTCTTGGGCTTTTTGGTGTTTGGTTTGAGGCTCAGGTTTTCTGGCAAGAAAAGAAGAGTTATAGTTGATGTTGGCGATTTGAGGTGAAGTGTGATAGTTTTGAAAGTGGTTTTTCTTACCAATATAACCACCTTTAACATAGTCGACCTCTTTTCTTTTACCCTCAAAGCCTCTTTTCTTAGTGGGCATAGATATCCTACCACTTTTTACTCCTTGCTCAATGCGCTCAGCTACTGCCACAGCATCAGTAAATTGCTGGGCCAAACTGTCCATCACATGTTCGTAGTATGGGTCCTTGAGCATGTTGGCAAACAGAGTGACCATCTCTTTATCCAGGAGCGGAGGATGTACTTAAGCAGCTAAGTCTCTCCACCTATAAGCATATTCCCTTATGCTTTCCTTGTCCCTTTTCTCTAGATTGGACAGACTGGTTCTATCAGGAGCAATGTCCATATTGTACGTGTATTGCTTGACAAAAGCATCCACCAAGTCTTTCCATTTTTGGATCTTTGTATTGTCCAATCTCATATACCAACTTAATGCCGCCCCACTTAAGCTATCTTGGAAAAAGTGCATTAGTAGTTTTTCATCATGTACTACTTGTGCCATCTTATTGCAGTAAGATTTGAGATGAGTCATGGGGCATTGCATTCCGGTATATTTGATGAATTTAGGAACACGAAACTTTTTTGGGACCACCACATTTGGGATCAGACACATTTCTGCTGCTCGTACTGGATCGTACAAGTCTACCCCTTCAATGGCTCTAATTCGGGCTTCCAGCGCCGCCATCTTATCTTGATCAATGTCATTGGATGACTTGGTTTTGTAGGACTCATTGGCAAATGGATCTATGACTACAGGGGCAGGTGCTGATGGCATAGAGTGCACAAATGTTGGATTGTGTGGGGGTTCTTGACCATGTTCACTCATTGTTTCTTCAGGTTGAGCTGTTGCCGGAGGTTGAATAGCTGGCCGGTTAGAAGGACCTTCACCAGAGGCATTTCTTAGTGTATGCTCAAGTAAGCTAGTGAGGCGAGCCACACTTGCTTTCAGAGACTCTAACTCTTCTTGGAAATGGGCGTCACGGTGAGCACGCTCTTCATCTTCCATGTTTCTTGCTTGGAGTCGAGTGTTATAGACTCTTTGGGGACCTATATTTCAACCTGTTGCATGTATGCATGTTATTTACAATGGATGGATGTATGTGTGTGGATGCAAATGTATGTACATGCACATTGGGTATGAATGCATAATGAATAACAAGGGAGTTCATGTTCTAAAGGAAGGTTATAGGTCATTACATAATGGGTAGGCTTTCTACCTGGTCTTAAAAAGGTCTATGAAATGCCTAGTGACCACCTCACGTGAAGGCAGTGTAGGGCTTTACAAGGAATGGTTGGGGCACAGTGTGACCGCCATTACCGAGTAAACACTCAGCTTATAGTTGGATGTTTCACGAATCTGAACCCCGACTGAAAGTCATGAGGCAGATCGCTACTCCCCACCTAACCTAGAATTAGATTTATTTGTATGCTAAAGTAATAAAAATACAAGCTAAAATTAAAGACCAACAAAAGAAAAATAATCAAACAATCAATGCTTAGTCCAACCAGAAATGGCTTTCCCCAGTGGAGTCACCATCCTGTCGCGAAGGGGCCGCGACGTCGTCTGGCGACGGCGGAAACTCTTTGTCATGCCTCCTGATGTGAGGTATGTTGTGTGTTGGGAAGGGTTTTTTGGTTTTAATCATAAAATTATGATTAATTTTTAGGAGTCGCCACCTAGTATTATAGTCACTAGGAACCTATGGTCTACAAGAGTCTGAGTAAGGGACTGGTTGTGCAAGGAAAAGACACATCACCCCCCAGTGCACCCTACCTAAGGTAAGCTGCATTGTTGTTTGATTGTTTTTCTAGGTCGGGTTTCTATTCGTTGGTCTTTTCTAAGGCTCAAGGCAGATCTCTCTTCATGAGAGACTCTCTACCTTATCAGGTTAAATCCTAACCATTCTAAAGTCTGAACTTTACCATCGTATTTTTACACTTTTGTATCTTTAATACCTCAGGGTGTATTTTATCGTGTAATTTTACACCCCATAAATATTAAAGTCTACATCTAGACCCTAAAAAAAGATTGGAAAAGGTTTTTGACATTTTGGTCAAATCCTAATGGATAATCATAAACTGGTTACGATATCCATTTAAAAAAAAATATATTGAAAAAGATGCAATTTTTGTTTTTTTGCTTTTACGAAAAATATGCTTGAAAAATTTTAGAATTTGGCCGTATGCAACAAAATATTTTTTAAAAAAAATGTTTTTGAATTTTTTTAAAAATTTCGGAGAAAAACCGGGTATTTTAATACCGGATTCGTATTGTACAATGTAAATATACAACCCGATATTATGCAAAATGGATAGAAAAATATTTGAGAAAATCACAAAATTTTTTAAAATGATTTTTGTAAATTTTTTGGATTTTTTTTAAATCTTTTTTAAAATAATATTATAATATAATATATATTATATAATATAAATATGTGGGATGGGCTGGCCCAGCCTACAAAAGGGTGGGCCGTTATCGGCCCAAAATTGTTGGGCCGATCTCGGCCCAGAATTTTTTTATATACTTTGGGGCCAGGCTGGGCCAACACAAGCCCAGTCCAAAAGAAATGCAAATTATTTGCAGAACGTGAACAATGGTTCACGTTCTGCATGCAACCGAAATGGTTGCAAAAAATGAAGGCTGACAGAGGAGCGGCTCACTCGAAGCAGGAGCCTCGGCCGTGACCAAGAGGATTTGCTGGTGGGTTTGGCGACATTTCTACGAGGAATGGTGGCTGGAGTCATCCACGGGAAGAAGAGAAAGATTTCTGCAGAAGTGAGAGAGAGGGGGAAACAGTGGCTGTTTCAGGCGTAAGGGTGGCCGGCTTGTGGTTAGGATGGATACCTGTGGTGGAGCTGGTGGTGGAGAAGCTATTTTCAGCTTCGTTTGGTGGCTGGAGCGGCAAAGAGAGAGAGAGGGAGAGAGAGACTGCAAAAACGGGGCAGTGGAGGCTGGTTTTTTGTCAACTTTGGACCCGATTTTCCCCTCCCTCAGGCCATCAACTCCACCTCTATTTATAGACGGTGGAAGAGGGTAATCTCATCTTTACCGGGGTAAAATTTGAGCTCTTGATTACCTTGTGAAAGATCCCAACCGTTGACGTCTTCACGCCGTCGCCGTGCTGCCTGAGTTGACCTCTTCACGCCGTCGCCGGCGTCGCCGTGCTGTCAATCATCCTGACCTGTTCACATGGTGTTGTAGAGGAACTGCAGGGGATCCGTTTCATGCAAGTTTGGTTAAATTTGGTGGACGTTTGGTGCATTAAATGCACCTCAAAAGTAGGCAGCCGGGCAGTTTCTTTCAGGTAAAAGAAAAAGACAATGAACAGTAACCAGACAAAGTGTTGTCTGGTCCTCTCTCTTTCTTTTTTTAATGTAAAACGGTGTCGTTTTGGGCTTGAATTAGGAATTTTAACTGAATTTCAATTTAGTCCTTCAGCTTTCAATTGATTTCAATTAACCCCTAATTGACCCTAAACTTTTGATTTAATGCAATTAAGCCCCTGATGAACTTCAATTGGAACCCCAAAGTTACGCGCCTTTTACAATATGGTCCTTGGTCTTGGAATTTGTCAATTTAACCCCTAATTGACCATTAAACTTTCAATTTCTTCAATTTAGCCCTCGGTTTCTCTCAATTAAGCCCCTAAAGTGTGGCGCCCCTTGCAATATGGTCCTTGGTCTTGGATTTTGTTAATTTAACCCCTAATTGACCCCAAAACTTCAATTTTCTTGCAATTTGGCCCATAATTTCAATCAATTAACTTGGTAAAAATTAAATTTGGTCTCTTAAAATTCTAATCTTCTCAATTAAGCCTAAATTAGGCTCCCAAACTTAATTTTTCACCAATTAAGCCCCAAATAAAATTAATTTGACCCATTTAAAGTAATAATTAAGTCCTTGCACTTAATTAAATCCTTCAATTGGACCCAAATTAATTCTTAAACATAATTAAAATTTAATTTGGCCCATGATTAAATCAAATTAGCCTATTAAAAATTTAATTATGTCCTTGGACTTAATTTTTCACTAATTAAGCCCCAAATAAAATTAATTTGACCCATTTAAAGTATAATTAAGTCCTTGCACTTAATTAAATCCTTTAATTGAACCCAAATTAATTCTCAAACATAATTAAAATTCAATTTGGCCCATGATTAAATCAAATTGACCTATTAAAATTTTAATTATGTTCTTGGACTTAATTTTTACGCAAATTCATCCAATAATCATTTAATTTGACCTTCAATTTGCATTTTGTTTTTCATTTTTGGGCATAATGGGGTACAATTAGGCCTTGAATCTCCTAGGAAAAAAAAATTGCAGCTTGATTCCCCGGTTTACTTTCTCCATATTGCCATCCTTTATTTTATTTTTTTTATTTTTATTTTCAAAAACAAGTTATTTTTTGAAAATAACCCAGAATTGGGTTATGACAGTCATCAATTGAATCAAGTTGGAGGATAAAAGAAAGATGGTGTTTAAGATGCAACATGGATTGTATAAGTGGATTGTGATGTCATTTAGATTGTCTAATATGTACCAAATCCTAATACCATTCATAAGCTAATTCATGGTGGTTTACTTTAATGATATCTTTGTTTCTCCTCATCCTTAGAGTCATACATTAAGACATGAAATAATGTTTGTAAACTGCAAGAAGTATGTTCTTTATCATACTATCACATTTTAAGCTTTGTTGTTTCTTTTAATTATGTGTAGGCTAATCAATCCAATGCAACAACTATTATGGATTGGCCTACTCCTAAGAAAATTTATGATGTTAGGAGTTTTTACGGGTTGCCCTTCTTTTATAGGTAATTCATCCATAATTTCAGTTCCTTATTTGCACCTATTATAAAATATCTAAAAGGATACACTTTTAGTAGATAGAAGAGGCAGAATCTAGCATTAGTTTACTGAAGATTAAGATGATAAAAAATCTTATCATGGCCTTCCTAACTTTGACAAGCTATTTGAGGTGAATTGTGATGCCTTAAATTTAGGGATTAGTGATATCCTTATCCTAGAGGGCTATCTCATGTTATTCTTTAATGTGAAGTTGATGAGTTTTAAAAATAACTACTATATATATATATATATAATCTTGAGTTCTATCATTGTTTAATCATTGCAACATTAACCACACTTGGTGTAGAAGGAGAAACTCATTACAAATCATGAGACCTGAAGTATTTAAAAATAACTACTATATATATATATATATATATATAATCTTGAGTTCTATCATTGTTTAATCATTGCAACATTAACCACACTTGGTGTAGAAGGAGAAACTCATTACAAATCATGAGACCTGAAGTATATTAATGGGTAGCAGAAATAGAGTCACCAGTGTGCCAAATAAGTGTCTTTTCTCTAGGAGTTCGCCTTTTTCTTTAGGCAAAAATTTGACAGTTTCAACAAGGCAGCCAATATATGAAAGAGGTGGGTCATTCTCCTTAACATCATGCGCTCAAAGAATATGGGGTTTGAAACTTTTCAAGAACTGTATCTAGAAGATCCGAACTTTGGAAATATTTATTGTAAGTTCATTGTTGGTTGTAAGCAAGATAATTATGTACTTGTTAATGGTTACTTATTTCAGGTGCACAATTATATGCTCCTAAAAGTTCCATTCAAGAGAATATATTATCTATGAGTTGCATTATGAGGATCACTTCAAGCATGACAAGACACTAGCCTTAATTTCATCTAGTTAATGTTAGCCTAAGTTATCCGTTCAAGTGTCAGAATTTATGAAGAGGTGTATCACCTATTAGCGTTCCAACTAGTCTTTTACCAATGTTTGTACACTCTTTTACCCTACCAAATGCTCCTTTGTTGGATATTAGCATGAATTTTGTGTTGAGTTTTCCTCATGCCTAAAGAGCTATGGACTCTATCTTTATAATAGTGGACAAGTTCTTTAAAGTGGCCCATTTTCTTACTTGTAGAAAGACCATTAATGTTTCCTGAATTCCTATATTTACTTTAAAGAGGTGGTTCATTTACATGAGATTTGTATGTCTCTAACTAGGATACTAAGTTCATTAGAAATTTCTAGAAGAGATTATAGAGTAAATTGGAAACTAAATTGAGTTTCAACATCCATGGTCTTGTTTAGTCTCAGGCCTATAAATCAAACCACCAAGCTAAGTCCTTTTGAGATTGTGTATGGGAAGAATCTATCATGAGGTGTATTTAAGTTGACACCAATTCCTCATGTTAAGCATTAGTTTATCCAAGTTGACTACTTGATAGATTATCTTTGTGTGGTGTTAATAAGGTAAAGAAAATGATTTTTGATAATTTTGTTAGATACAATGGCCAAGTCAATAGCCATCACAAGAAGGTAACTTTTGATGTTGGTTACTTAGTATAGGCAATGCTTACTTGTGATTGGTTTCATGTGGGGGGAGTGTAATAAGCTTCAAAAAAGGAAGATTGATCCTTGTGAGTTAATATAGAAGATTAATGACAATGCATGTAGACTTTGTCTTCCTAGTCATTTAAGGACCTTTGATATTTTCATTGTGTAGCATTTGTCCCCATGTTTATTGGATTATTCATACTCGATGATGAGTTCTCTCCAACTTAAAGAAAGAAACTAATGCAAAAGGATTTGAATAGTTAAATATGAATCTATTATATTTGGCCTACATAAAAGACTCGGAATACATATTTATGAATCATATGAATAGGTTCAAGCTCAAAGAGATGTCTAGTAGAGTCAAACAACCTATTTGATGAAAACAAGCATAACTTTTGATTTTACTATTAAATCATTTTTAAAGTTTTGAAGAGATTCTATAGGTTATGTTTTGTAGTGGAACGCTTAGTTATAATCCACCAACATCTAAAAGATCTCTCTCTTTTTTCTTTTTTCTTTTTTCTTTTTCAGTTTTAGTTTTTTCTTATTTAATTTATATTTTAGCTTTTATTTTTTAGTCTCATAATGATTTTTCCCCTTTCTAATTAAGATCTATTTAAGCTATTGTAATATTTTTTAAAAGAGATTTCGACATATTATATTATGATTGAGAGTAAACAGAACATATATGTTTATCTAGCCTGTTTTCGCAATATAAGAGTCTCTTACTAATTTTAAATTTAACATATAATATTTTAATTATGATTACATATAATTCAATGTTCACGTACGTTATTGGAGTTGACTCTCTCTAATGCAAAAGTCTTTTACTAATTTTCTTTTAAAGTTAAATAAGTATTAATTACTTAAAACAGCAAACATAAACTAACACACTCGCAGGTTGGCGCGATTCTTGTTGGAGAATTAAAAGCTGAAAGGACAAAGACCAAAGAGAGCCACAAACCAAGAATTCAAAAGCAAATAGGGCCATACATGGTTTGCTGAGATTTTGAAAGCTCCTTGTGCCATTCAAATGGCGGTTCCTAAAGTTGTTTAAACCCTAATGGGAACGATCAACCTTTTAAATCCTACTACTGACAAAATGAATGCTCTTCCTAAAATCATGCTTTTGTCGGTTGGTTTTCATTTTTGGTAGGAAGTTAGTTGGTACAAGCTATTACAGCGGTAGAGATAGAATGCTCTTCCTAAAATCATGCTTTTGTCGGTTGGTTTTCATTTTTGGTAGCAAGTTAGTTGTTACAAGCTATTGCAGCGGTAGAGATAGAATTCGGCAACTGCTTTTGCTTATATAGATTTCTAATTCATCCTACTAGTACACAGTAAAGTACAGAACACCTGGGGAAAAAAAAAAAAGTTAGCACTCAAAGATATAACAATACATCTCTCCTAAAAAGGTTTAGGAGATTTCTTGGTGGTGGTTCATGTGGATTATTGTTAGAGGTCGAGCACTTAGACGACTTGTGGTTTCTAACAAACTAGTCTTGAAGCAATTATTCAAAGCAAAAAATAACATCTGATCTTGAGATAATCTTTATATAAACTTGAAACAACTCTAGATGTGTCTAAATGAATCCTTAGCGATGTGAACCTCGTAATCACATGGTCACACAACCCACAATCAAAATTTAGTTTCTGATCCTTGAAAGCAGAAAAAGATCTGATAGGAGTGTGCACAATGAAAACCTATCCCAAGCCACCAATAGTATTAGAGTGAAGTCGAATGACATCACGAATCCAATTAATCTTTGATAAGTCAAATTTAATTTATTCAAGAACCAAAGAATGCAAAAATCTCTCATGTATTAAAACTAAAATGTTTAGAAGTATTACTCATTAAAAAGGTTTTTTTTAAAAAAAATTAGGCTTTACATGTGTTTAAATAGTTCTAAGAAATTAAACCTAATGCATCTATCCTTGTAGGCTAAATTAACTCACTTATAAAAATTGACCCGAAACCTTTGCTAATAAGCTCAAACCCTAATCCAAACAAGCTTTAGATCTTAGTTGAAATCTAAAGTATTAATTAAACTCAAACATAAAAATAATATTGAAAACAAGAAGTTTGGACATTATTTTATTGATGCCGCAAATAATAGAAAGAAAAACAAGATAAAATATTTTAATTCCCCTATCGCACCCCCGCAGTGGAGCACGATGTCGCGGTGATCATCGATTGATTTCGGGGTCTTTTTTCTTGTTTAAAGGAGTCGTCACCTAGTATTTTGGTCACTAAAAACCCTAACTGATCTTTCAGATATTCTAAGGCAAGGGACTGGTTGCGTAAAAGAATGTATTAGCATCCTTAGTATGCCCTATCTAAGGTAAGTTGATTGGTGTTTGGTTTGCTTTAATATTATTATGGTTTTATTTTATTGATGCAGTAGTTAATAGAAAGAAAAACAAGATAAAATATTTTAATTCCCTTGTCGCACCCTCGCAGCGGAGCACGGCGTCGTGGGGACCATCGATTGATTTCAGGGTTTTCTTTTTATTTAAAGGAGTCGCCACCTAGTATTTTGATCGCTAGGAACCCTAACTAGTCTTTCAGAGATTCTAAGGCAAGGGACTGGTTGCGTAAAGGGAATATATTAGCACCCTTAGTACACCCTACCCAAGGTAAGTTGCTTGGTGTTTGGTTTGCTTTAATATTATTATGGTGTTAGTGTTTTCTAATCCCATTAGTTTTCCTAGGTTTGATTCAAACTAAATTTATTAGGATAGAAATCCAAGGAGATTCCATGTGCTTCAAAAGCTCATTTTTTCCTTAGTATTTCAAGAGTTTGCAACTTGTAAATCGTAAAGAGGAAAAAAATTTAGAAATCTGGGGCGCCTAATTTTTTTAGTGTTTTATATTCTTACACGCTCGTAAACAGTGAAGTAAATTTTTTTTTTTTAAATGTCTTAATTATAATCAAGGCTTCTTTCAAGGATATGTGCGGATTTATTATTCCCAATAATATTTTGGATATTCGTCCTTTAAGGATTTCTTTATCCAAAGATTAGCGGTGGATAATAAATGAATTCCCCCCTAAAAAAAATAAGATTTTTATATTTTTTTGGAATATTGGCCAATACCCTTTGGAGTTTTACTAACATGTTGTAAAATCCAGAAATGCAAGAAAATAATTTTTGTTGTGTTTAAGAAAAATCCATGCGAAAATACATTTTTAAAACTTCCAATATTTTTTTGTATAAAAAAACGTTCAAAACATGTTAGGGTATGCAACACACAAGAAAAACATTTTTCTTTATATTTTTTGTCAAAACGCAAACATCACAATTAGACGTAAACACCAAAATGGAAAGTAGCAAGCCATTATTCATATTATAAGAACTACAAGAAACTTGAAACAATTCATGACAAAAATCGTTCAAAGCCAAATCAACTTAAAATTATGTACACTGGAAAAGACTAAACCCGTATGCATAAGGGAACCAAAGTTTTGACTGAAATTTTGAAATCAAAATCCTACTGCATGTGTCCATGAATCATGACCTATTTACTTTTTACCAATCTGGGAGAAACTGTCATACTAGTTTCATACAAAAAAGAAGAGCTTGGGACGACATGCTTTTATAACACAATTATATCACGGACTAAAAACCAAAGAAAACCTGGCCGGCAATTTCAATTAAAGAACATGGAAGGACATGAACAGAAAAGGGAGCTGATGATGAAGAAACAATAGCCCCCTTCCTCGGTTCCTTAATTCTGAAACAGTGAAAGAAAGAAAGAAAACGAAACACTAGAGGCTAGCCCTCTTAACATAGTCACTCATCTAAAACTCAAAGCCACGATAGGAACAAAACAAGGCAAGCGTTCATTGTATAGTAAAAAAAATGAATGTGCAAAGCAAAGACAAAACAGGTGCAACATATTTAAAGGTAGCAAAGGAGAAGAAAGTTAAGACTTACCTGCAAGTCTCACTGTTTTCTTTTCTATAGAAGATGAAATAAAACTAAGCAAACGTTTGTGTTCTCTATTCTCTCCTCTCTTTTCTGCCAATAACACCAGCATGCAAGAAAGAAAACTCCCTTTATTTACTATGTTTTTTACTCTGTCAATCTTGTGTTTTTCTTATCTTTTTGTTTGCTGTTTTTTTTTCTCTGGTTTTCTCCTTTTTTTTTTTGTTTTCTCTATTCTCTCCTCTCTTTTCTGCCTCCTTCCTAGGTCATTAGAGGGGCTTATATATAGTCTAACATATCTCTATTTAGGAAGGATTCAATGCATTAATTCTAGGATGCAAATCCATGCTGATTTGTAGTAAAAAAATCACAAAAGGAAACTGAATTATCATGATTCTGATGTCTGATTTCTTTCCAGCTTTTTAGAGGATGGTGTAGCTTCTTTCTATCCTTCCATAGCGCCAGCTGCTCCCTTTGAAATGAGGCAAGAAAAACATGGTTGCAGCTCCAAAAATCAGGAATGATGATAAAGGAAAAACAACATGAATTTGCAATGAAAAAAGAAAAGAAATCAGCTGGAGGGTGCACCTGCAAAGTCTCATTTTCCTTATTCGGTGTGGAAACAATCTTGTCAGTTATGATGATCTAGCCCCCCTCTCCAGCTTTCAATATCCTTCTTGAATTCAATCCCTTATTTTAACACTTTTTTATTTAGTCCTTGATCCAAAAAAAATCCTTTGAATCAGCCCCGCGAACTTGGGCTATATCCTTCGCATGGCAGAATTTTTTACCTTCACGTTAGATATTCAAATGGGAATATCTTGAGCTTCTGATATCTGAATCAAGCGATTCAAAAGCCCAAAATTCATCTACACATCTAGGACTACAACTTTGATGAAAGAGTCGAAGTGAGATAAAATCTCTTTACAGAACAGAATCTAGTAGTAATTTGGTTGGTCAAAAGGGATCTCCGGGTCTAACTCAAAAACTGAAGAATGCCGAGAATCCTAATATGACTGAGAGTATGAACTAAGAACAAAATCACAAAAACTAGGCTGAAAATAGAGTTTTTTTAGTGCAGACTCAGGTCAATATCCTTCTCGCGGCAGAATTCTCTGCCTTCACGTTAGATATTCAAACGGGAATATCTTGAGCCTCTGATATCGAAATCAAGTGATTCAAAAGCCCAAATTCATCTATGCCTCTAGGACTACAACTTTTATGAAGGAGTCGAAGTGAGATAAATCCTTTTTACAGAATAGAATCTAGCAATAATTTGGTTGGCCAAAAGGGATCTCCAGGTCTAACTCAGAAACTAACGAATGCCGAGAATCCTAATATGACTGAGAGTATGAACTAAGAACAAAAATCACAAAAACTAGGCCAAAAATAGAGTTGTTTTAGTGCAGACTTGGGTCAATATCCTTCTCACGGTAGAATTCTCTACTTTCACATTAGATATCTTAAGTCTCTGATATCGAAATCAAGTGATTCAAAATCCCAAATTCATCTACACGTCTAGGACTACAACTTTGATGAAGGAGTCGAAGTGAGATAAAACTGTTTTAGAGAACAGAAACTGGTAGTAATCGAGTTAGTCAAAAAGGTTCTTAATCTGACAATGTTGAGCATCCAAATCTGACTGAGAATCTGCCCTAAGAACAATGATCCCTAGGACCTAATAAAGGTGTACGTCCATTTTTCAACATGTCGTCAGTGATAAAATATACCTAGGATGGTCAGATATCATACGAAACCAAGTTAGAATCAGAGCCTAAGTTGGAACAAAAAATCATGACAGCAGCAGAACCATTTTTTTTTTAATGCAAATTCTGACGGATTTATTCAACCTTAAAGACCAGATAAAGAAGGAACGAAATTAACATCATGAAGACTCTTGATCAACCCAAAAAAACCTAACAATTTTGGTAGCAAAAAAGAAAGGATAAAAAGAGCAGAAAAACAGCTCAAACAAGGTTTCAAAAAAAAAAAAAAACAAATATATATATTTCTCTGTTTTTTTTTTTATCAATTTTTTCTGGCAAACATGAGCTAAACTCCTACACTCAGTTCGAACGAGGGGTATACACCTTCTCTAGCACATAAGGTCCAAAAATGAGTAACAACATCCCGTATTGTAAATAACTTTTGACTGAGATGCACCTTCCTAGATACTTTAGGATTGCTTAACCAACTTTTAAAGTCTTTTAGAAGTTAGGAAATCTGATCTAAATAGGAATTTAATTGTTAAAGTCTTCTTTCCTTATAGAACTAGGATTTCCCTTCAGAACATGAAAAAAATTCTCATAAATTAATTCCCCTTGTAGCAACCCATCACTTTTCTTATTTAACTAAGAGAATCAAATCTTTAGCATTACATAATCCTTCCAAATCTAGGATTCAAATCTAATAGCCCCGTTTAGTTTCTTTCTATAACTAGTAAATTTCCTCCATTGTTATTAAATACTCTCCTAAATATTCTCCAAATCAGACCTGATACAAGCTTCTAGCAAGCCTACTTTGTTGTCCAAACAGACCCAAAAATGGGTTGACCTGAGTTGGATGAATGAACCATCAAAGAGATTGGACTAAACTCATCATCATGCACAAACTAAGGCTAGCTGAAACTATCCCATGCAAAAAAACCTATCATGGCTGAAGGAACACAAGTTAATTCCAAGGAAAAACACAATCTTGGTCGAATGGCCTCCCTATCAAACCCAAACCCAAAATCAAAGGCCTTTTCATGACAAATCCATGGTTAAATCATATCATTTAGGATATCCAAATAATTTTAAATTTATAGTTTCTATTGTGTATATGTGTTTTAAGAAGCCCAACATATTAAACTTAATCTTCTCCTTAACCTTAAGCAATCAATATTTGATCTTATCCCCTTGCCTAGTTTTAAAACAAACCCGGAGCCTCCTAAATTAACTCTTCTTATAAGAATTAAATGATCTAGATTATGTTTTTTTTTTCAACCCCTAGCACCTATTATAGGTCCTAACCAAAACCCTGTGGATTTAAAACCAACTCTTAGGCCTTTAGTCTAGTCATGGACTGACAATCAAAACCCCTCAATACCTCAAACCTGAACTTGAACCATTCTTTAGAAAACCCAAACTCTATCTTGAACCAACCCTTAATACACCAAACCCTAGCATTAGTCGCAAATCAAACCTTGGGTGCCTTACACCCATTGTTAAACATCCTAGACTAGGTCTTGGACTAACCCATGAATGCTATAGATATGGTCATAAGCTGAAGCTCAAGTGCCTCAGACCAACTGTCATACACTTTATACTATGTTCATAACCAATTCTTGGTCACTCTAAAGTAGGTCTTAGACAGGATCTCGGGTGTCTTGGACCAAGTCTTGCTCAAACCTCAACCATCCTTAATCATGTCTTGGCTTCAAACTAGGTACCCTAAATATGGTCCTAACATGAATCTTGGACACCTCAACCATATCTCGATTTGAACCTTCAACATGATCCACATTCATATCCCAACTATTAAACCCAACCTCACTCTCAAAATATATAATGGCTATGTAAAAATCAAGTTTTGAAAACTTCTTTTTTGGTTTTTAGAAGCTTTCAAAACTTGTTGTGAATTTTATTTTTTAAAAAAATAAATAAAATAAAAAGGAATAAGATTTCATTTTTATATATTGTTTCAAAATAAAATTACAAAAAAAATAGAAAATAGAAACAAAAATGATACAAAACAATCCTTAAATTCATTGATAAAGTTATTAGTTTAATATGCCTTGTAACCAATCAGTTAGTTACACGTGACATTATTATAATCATGTAAATACATATTTATTATTAATAATAGCTTAATTTATCTTTAATATTCATATAATATTTTATTTATCAATCTAAAGTAAAGATAAAGTCTATAGACAAAAATATTTTGCACAGAAAATTATAAAGTTATTATAATTATAGGATTCTTATTGCATCAAAGCATTATTCCTAAAACATTCCTAGTCAATGCTCATTTAAATACTGGACATTTATTAAATTCGTACAAACTAGTATATATTATGTTATTTCCTTTATAAAATGAAGTAATTGTTCTTATAAGCTGAGGTATAAGAGATACCTGGAAACAATATATAGGTGCTTGTCATAACACATGTATACTGAACTGACCTGCATAAAAATTCCATGTTGAGAGATCATCGATGTCAGTGAAAAGGCTCACATGATGGTTGTATAAGTGATCCTTACACTTGAAATCACTAAGTTATATTATATAGAAAATGTTATGCTTTGATCCTATTACATGCTATCTTAATCAAAATAATAAAGGGACAAACATTGGATATAACATAAATTATATGAAGGTACTTAGGTGTGTGTGTGTGTGTGTGTGTAACAGTGTTGCACGTTGCCGTATGTGGCAACACCAGCCATAATGGTTGCATAAGGCTACAACAACCTTGGTGTTGCCACTTGAAAGCACACTGATGGCAAGGGCAAGGTGCCTTGCCGACGACACATGGAAGAAGAAGGGGAGATGCATATGGTTTTAGGGTTTTTGGGTATTTTACCCCTCCTATTTTATGTTATGACCATGAGGTTTGTTTTAATGAAAAATACTCTTTTACCCTCTTCTTTATGTTTTTTTAACCCCGCAAATAAAATTTTGATATTGTTTTAATTGAAACCCAAATTAAATTAATTATAGAATTAATTTTTCTAATATGATTAGGATTTAATTAAAAAAAATTTCAATTAACTAAAATTTGGATTTTATACCTTAAATTATTTTAATTAAAGAATTGATTTTTCTAATAGGATTATGAATGAATTAAATTGTTTAATTCAATTTTTTGAGTTTTATGATATCCTAATGGGAATAGAGTTTATTTAATTAAATGGTTTAATTAAACAATATTTAGAAAAATAGTTTTTTTTTAAAATAATGAGCTTTTTAAGCTAGAAAATTTTGTTTAATTAATCCTAAAATAGTTTAGGATATTAATAAGAATTTTAATATGATTATTTTTCTTATTAAGTTTTGAAAAAAAATTTCATGGAATTTATGTTAAATAAAATTTGTTTTGTTTGGGGAATTATCAAATTAGATTTGATTGAATATTTCTAAGTGTTACATAATATTATTTTATAGTAGCACATGAAGCTAATAATTAGAATTGAATCATGCAATGTAATTTATTATGATACTAAAATACGTTTATGTATGATGAATGATTATGAACATTAAAAAAGAATGTGATTGTGTTTTTATTTGATGGTTGAATGGTTGTGATTTTTATTCAATAGAGCTTGTGTGTTCTACCTTATCTCTATTTTTCTTCTAGGTTGTAAATTATTTTCTCATCTAATTCCCCTCAAATGTAACTTGAGTTTTCTTAATTAATTATGCAAATGTTATGTAATTTAAAAATATAAAAATTTAGATAAAAAATTATTTTGTATTCTAAGATCAAGAAAGAAATGACAAAAAAAGCTACAACCGAGGTGCTTGCAAAGGATTTATAAAGATTTGCAACAGCTACTTCTTTTCTTTCAACGGCTTGAGTGAATTAGTTTAGATATGTCCATTATTGACTAATTAGAATAACATGCTAGGGGTGTATTATATATATATATATATATATTGTTATGTCATGTTATGCATGAGATCTAATTAATTAATAATAAATCTTTTATTAATATATTAAATATATGTAAATAATTTTATTTTATTTTTGTATGTATAAAAACAAAGCTTCAGAACTGTGTACAACATGTGACTTACTTGTTTGGAATTGTGGTTGTGGTTACAGTTCAAAATGGTTTTTGCTTAGAAATATATTAAAATAAATTATTTTTATTTTTAAAAAATTATTTTTTAAGATCATCACATCAAAATAATTTAAAAATATAAAATAAAATTAATTTTTTTATTAAAAAAAAAAAAAAATTAGGTTGAAGGAGTTGTGCTCCCGAGTCTCTTCATCTATTCGCACAGAAGGACAAAAAATTGAGCCAAAAGTCAGAGTACGAAAATATTATAAGACAATGAATGAGTGTTGATGATGAAACTTTTTTCAAGGCTGATCTTCTTCCTAGAAATCAACTTTTTTTCTCGAATGAAGAGCCAAATGGTCAGCTGTCCATTCAATCAACCACTTTGTCTTTTAAGTCTTCAATCAACGTTTTTTTGATGATCTGCTCTATCCAGCAAAAACTGTAGAAGGGCTTGACTTCATTCCGCAGATTCGTTTTATGTTTTGTTCAGTTTCATAATTCTCGTAAAGTTTTAGTCTTAATTTGGACATTAATATTGCCACAATTACACCATGCTATCAGCTTAGCTGGTTTTAGCGAATTCCAATTAATGACAATCTCTTAGGTTGAATGAGTTATAATGATTTTATCCTTAAATTTCAGCTTCTTCTTGTTTTTAAAGCATGAAGAGAATATATGTTCGCAATAAAAGAAAATAAAATATATTGAGCATTCATGATTTTTACATAATACATTACAAAATTACTTATTGATTAAAAGATTAGACTTGAAGGAAATAAAAAAGTACAAGTGATGAAAGCATTGTTTAAAAATAAATGACACAAATTGAGAAAATGATTGAAAAGTATGTGTTCAGGAAAATAAAAGATAAAAAGAGGTTGTCTTTGTACTAGAAAATTGATGTTTAGAGGAGATTATTCATTAAAGGTGTTAATGCCTATCAAATTTGATGCTTAGAAGAGATTATTCATTAGAGGTGTCAATGCTTACAAAGTGAATCTACAATATGAGTATAATGTTAGAATTAATGCCTAAAAATCTCTCTTTGCATACATATTACTTTTAAGCAACAAAAATACATATTCTTGAACAAATAATTTTTTTTATTAATGATTTAATTTGTCCTTATATTTCTAATATATACATTAATTTTATAATATATCTCTATGGCAAGGTTTTCAGGTCACTCATAAGAAATAGATACAAAACAGACAATGATAAAATTAGTTTAATTACAGATATAAAAACATATTTGAGTCATTAACCCAAAATTGTTTTCTTCTCAACACATAAAATTTAAATGTGATATTTGTGAATTAAGTTATTTTCTTTTTAGGTTTTACATAAGCTATTGCCCAAAATTGACAAGGACACAATTGAGAGTCACTAAGAGCTACAACTCTGTATATTTAGCCATGTTCTTACTTCCCCTGAAATCTTATTCAAGATCCACCGCCGATCCTAATTATTTATGTTAAAGGATGTGCTAATGTTATTTTGTCTATATAAGTCACATTTACTTAATATATAGCATCTACTAGCCATTTACCTGCGCTACACAAAACCGATTTTTTTTTTTTTTAACATAAAAAATAATATTTAAATGTTGTCAGGGTGTGTTAAAAAAACAATTATGGCGCGGGTGATAGACCTAACTAAATCAAATAAGTTGGTTTTATTTTAATTAGAAGAAAAAAAAATAAACAGCGATAATAGATGGACTAAATTTTTTTAAAAAAATTGATTAGAAATATTTTTTTTTTTCAAAAAACAAAAAGACAAATGATGTATCTTAATTAACAACCCATTAAATATGGAAGGATAAAAGGGGTGAAAAAAGACCTGAAAAATTTGACCCTAGTCAACCTAAGTTAACATGACAATCTTGTAACCCTCATAATCATGGTCAAGCCGACTAAAAAAATCTCGTCAAACCTACAACTTATTTTTGATAAAAACATGATAAAAAAAATTACAAAATCCATTTATTTTTTTTTAAAATGCCAACCCATGTTAACTTTTCAAACTCATGACTCAGGTAAATTAGACTTGAAGCACCCTATTTGAAAAAACTCTAAAACTTAGTCTCAATCAATTAAATAATGAAAGATAAAATTGAAAAAAAAATCAATTATACAAAAGAATTTAAAAATAGTCAATGGAAAGAAAAGGTAAAAAAATCATAAACCTAAAAAGACAAAAATAATGTTAACATGAGTTAACTTTTTTAAACAAATATAACCATATTGATTTGTTTATATTTCTTCGCAGTTCTAATATAATCATATTGAAAGGTTCATTAAAATGTTAATAAAATACAACAGCTTTAAGAGCTAGTTTGGAAGTGTAGTTACGATTGTTTTTTAAAGTACTTTTTATATTGAAATACATTAAAATAATGATTTTTTAATTTTTAAAAAATTATTTTTGAAATCAGCGTATCAAAAAGATTCAAAACATACAAAAAAAAAATTAATTTTACACAAAAAGAAATTGAATTTTTTGAAACGTTTTCAAAAGCTCTCTTAAGTCTCTCCTAGTGTATTGATAATTGAATAGCAATAAATGTCCCATGATAGTCAATATTATCAAGCATAAATTAACCGTCTAAAGTTATTGAGAAACAAGAAAAGAGAGTTCCTGGAAAGTGATTCTGAGTAAAGGTAGTATCATAATTATTCATCACTGAAGGCATTCAATGGCAGTTAGAGTCCTACTTTGTTCCATATCAAATATACAGCTTACCGAACATAATGGAGGCAAGTCATTGAAAAGTGTAGTTTTGTTTTTCCAATATTTATTCTTTGTTTTAAAAACAAATAGCTTAGTTCTTGGTGAGGGTGGTGAAGATTGCTTCTGTGTTTGTGCTACACTTGTTGTTATGGTAAGCAGGTGATCAGGAAGGATCTTGAGGGTCTTCTTGTTGCTGAGAAGGAAGAGAACGGGACTGATTAATTTTTGGAAATAGCTTGTGGCTTCAAAAAGTAAAATAAAAAAACCAAAACAAACTCAGGCTCATTGTCATCAACAATGAAATGGGTAGCAACAATATCACACCTATCATTAGTAACTCTGAATAGTCCAAACTTAAACGAAAATCCTGAATCTATTGAGTTTTTCGGTAAAAGGATGGGGAAGTTAAAGAGGTTCTTGATACACGCGCGTCCCCCCCCCCCCCCCCAACACACACACACACACACACACACACACACACACACATATGAGCAAATAGATATTGTGAGCAGATAATTAAAAACAAAAAAAAATGAACAGAAACCTAGAGGAAAAAAAAAAAAGATAAGATGAACAGTCATATTGTTTCATCGTTATGTTTTAAGTCTATAAAAACATATTACTATATAGAAAATAAAATATAATAAAAACATATATTATTTTCTTGATCTTATCTTCTTATTCTCTTAAAGGTTTAGAGGGCTTAGTTGTATCTTGGAGGTATTATTCTTGTGTGGTACAAATAAACACCTTAAAGATAGTGTTTTCACACCTCTAAGCCAACTCCATATTTATTTCCATACTAAAATATTTCTAACAATTTTAAGGTGTTTATTTGATGGAGAAAAATATGAATTCTAGTGTCAAAGTTGCTAAAGATGTCAAAATTCAACTAGATCAATTCGATGATACGAATTACACAAGATGGATGGACAAGATGATATTCCTACTTACTTCATTAAAGATTTACTATATTCTTGACCCAAACCTATCTGCATTACCTGAACCACAAGAAGATGAATCTACTACTATAAGAATTGCAAGAATAAAACGTGAAGAAGATGAAGTGCTTTGTCGAGGCATATATTGAATACTCTACCCAGTTGAATTTATGACATCTTTTCTAAATTAAAGTCGCCATAAGAAATTTAGGCTGCCTTGGAAACACACTATAAGCAAGACAAATCAGGTTCTGATCGTTTTTTTGCTTTAAAATTTTTTAAGTATGAGATTACTAATAATAAGTCAATCATGGATCAAGTCCATGAAATTCAAATGCTAATATCAAAACTTAGTGATTTGGATATCAAAGTTCCTGATTCATTTTAAGTGGGGGCTATTTTATCGAAACTTCCTCCATCATGGAATGAATATAGAAAGAAAATGTTGCATTCTACAAACAATTATATATTTGAACAGTTTCAAACACACTTGCGAATTGAGGTTCAATCTCGTATGTGTGAATTGTAAGCAACAAATTCTAAAGTGAATTTGGATTACTGAAACTGGTTTGACAATGACTCAAAACAATATGAAAGTGTAAAAGAAAGGAAATAAATTCAAGAAGAAACAAAATGCTAATAAGAAGCGTAGAGTTTGTTTCCATTGTGGAAATAAAAGGCACTATATAAAAGAGTGCAAATTCAAGAATTTCAACAAGAAAGGTGGTTCTTTCAAAGTGAATATTGTTGAAAAAGACAAAGTCAAGAAATTAGTTTCCATGGTTTCAAACATTTAAATTGGAATGATTACCGAATTAAATATGAAAACTGATGTTGCAAAGACTTTGGATTGGTGGTTAAGTTCTGGTACAACAATTCATGTTTACAACAACAAAACATGGTTCAAGACTTATGATGAATTGAAAAAACCTAAAGTGGTTTTGATGGGCAACCATAATTCTACCAAAGTTTGGGAAAAAAAACTCTTGAGTTGTACTTTACTTCTAGATAAAAATTGTTTTTAGTCAATGTGTTTCATGTTCTTGAAGTTAGAAAATACCTTGTATATGCTAGTCTCTTGAGTAATAAAAGATTCAAGATTGTTTTGGAGTCTGATAAGGTTATTGTAACTAAGAGGGATGTTTGTGGGAAATGGTTATTCCTGTGATGGCATATTTAAGTTCAATATTAATAAAATCAATGTTATTTCTGCTTTTATGGTTGAATCTATTTCTCTTCTTTGACATGCTAGATTAGGACATCTAAATTATACATATTTAAATATATGTGTAAGCATGGTTATATTTCATATTACCGTAATAATAATAATAATAACAAATGTAAAGTATATATTCAAACAAATATGACAAAGAAGCCTTTTTTCTAAAGTAGAAAGGAATTATCAATTACTTGAGTTGGTTTATTCTAATATATATAAAATAAATGATATGTTAACAAGGGGTGGGAAAATATATTTCATAACTTTCATTGATAATTATTCTCATTTTACCTATGTTTACTTGTTAAGAACTAAAGATGAAACTTTTGGAAAATTCAAGGAAGTCAAGAAAATGGTAGAAAATCAAAAGGAAAGGCAAATTAAAGTTTTTAAAAGTGATAGAGGTGGTGAATACTTTTCTAAAGAGTTTTCTATATTTTATGAGGAAAAATGAATAATCCATCAAATGACAGCACCCTATGCACCACAACATAATGGACTTGTTGAAAGGAAAAATAAGACCTTGGTGGATATGGTCAATGCCATTCTTTTGAATGCTAAATTACCAAATAATTGGGTGAAGCCTTACTTACTGCATGTCACATTCATAATAAAGTGCTATCTAAAAAATTAAATGTTTTTCCCTATGAAGCATGGAATGGTAGAAAACGAAATCTGAATTATTTTAAAGTGTGAGGTGTGTAGCTTTTTATAAAATTTCTAATCCTCAATGAACAAAATTAGAACCCAGAGGTCTTAAGAGTGTTTTTGTTGGTTATGCATAAAATTCAAAGGCTTATAGACTTTTGGATTTAGAAACTAATGTGATTATTGAATCTATACATGTTGAATTTATCGAAAATAAATTCATAAGTGATTCAAATATGCAAGAACTAAATCTAAAAATAATGACTCCTAGCTCAACATTAAGTAAAAAACATAAAAAACTAGAGGTAAAAGGTTCAAGTGAACCTAGAAGAAGTCAAAAAGTTAGAAAGGAAAAACATATAGATATAAATTTTATTTCTATTGATTCAATTGCATTTTTAATGGAAGGTGATAGAAATACAGTATTGAAAAAGACACCTATGATCCTAAATATGGAAGATGATCCAAAAACATTTAGTTAAGCTATGTCTTCTATGGATGTTACTTTTTGGAAAGAAGCGATAAATGATGAAATGGATTCAATATTATTTAAAAAATACTTGCGTCCTAGTAGATTTACCTCCAGGTTCTAAGCCAATAGAATGTAAATGGGTGTTTAGAAGAAAATACAATACTGATGGTTCTATACAAACCTTCAAGGCAAGATTAGTTGCTAAAGGTTTTACTCAAAAAGAAAGTGTTGATTATTTTGACACTTATTCTCTGGTGGCAAGAATTATATCAATTAGAGTTTTATTTAAATTAGCATCAATTTATAAATTGTATGTTCATCAAATAGATGTAAAGACAACTTTCCTAAATGAAGATTTAAAGGAGGAAGTGTACATGGAGCAACTTGAGGCTTTTATACTTCCTGGAAATGAAGAAAAAGTCTGTAAATTGGTAAAGTCTTTATATGGTTTAAATCAAGCTTCGAAACAATGGCATGAAAAGTTTGACAAAGCAATTTTGTTTAATGGTTTTCATCACAATGGTGCTGATAAGTGTATGCATTCTAAATTTACAAAAGTTATTGGTGTGATTATTTATCTCTACATAAATGATATGTTAATATTTAATACCAATATGATTGGAATAGTTGAAACCAAAATGTCGTCGTACTTCCATCTTTAAAATGAAAGATCTTGGTGAAGTAGATATAATTTTAGGTATCAAAGTTAAGAAACATAGTAATGGCTATGCATTTAATTAGTCATATTATATTGAAAATTTTTTTGATAAGTTTAAGTATCTCAATATAAAGGAGGCTAATATCTCATTTGACTCTAGCATAAAGTTAAATGATTATTGTGATAAAGCGATAGCACAACTAGAATATGCTAATGCCATTGGAAGTTTTATGTATGTTATGCATTATAGAAGACCAGTTATAACTTTTGCTATATGCAAGTTATCAAGATATACAAGCAAGTCGAATACAGATCATTAGAAGGCTATTGCAAGAGTCTTTGGTTACCTAAAAAGAATGATCGATTTGGGTTTGTTTTATTCTGACTTTCCAATTGTGATGGAAGGATATAGTGATGGAAGTTGGATGACTAGTTCAAGTGATAATAAGTCAACATCAGGATGGATTTTCTCATTTAGAGGAGGTGCAATATCTTAAGCTTCTAAAAAATAAACATGCATCTCTCATTCTACCATAAAATTAGAATTTATTGCTATGATTGTTGCAGATAAAGAAGTAGAATGACTAAGAAATATGTTGTTTAATATTAAGCCGTGGCCACAACCTATGTCAACTATTTCCTTATACTGCGATGGTGAAACAACTATGTATCGAGCTTATAGTAACACTCACAATGGTAAGTCAAGACATATAAGCATTCGACATAGATATATTCGAGAGTTGATTACAAATAAGGTAATCACCATTGTCTACGTGAAGTCTGTGAATAATTTAGCGGATTCGCTCACAAAGGAACTATATAGAGACATGGTATGAAAAACAACTAATGAAATGGGGTTGAAACCAGCTTCGGATCAGCAATAAGCTTATCTCTAAGTTTAATGGGTAACAACAAGTTACTGTTTAATATCTGTTGGACACTGATAATTAATTTTAGACCCTATTTTGATAGTATTTAGTGTGTTATATTATGTAAAGGAGAATGAGCATAGGCTCTTAATGAAATTTAAAGTTCGTGTTTAATGTAATGGAGACATGTATAATTCCATCTATATGAATATAGAAGTGGCGCCGCTTTAAATAAGAGTTAGGGTTTTTTCTTGTAAATATTCATGAAAATAAGATATTAGCACATAGCCATAATAGTGCTAAACAGTTATAAACTTTTTTAAGAGTTTGGATAGTATTATGTATATAGCATCTTCTATTCTACAACAAAAATTTTATTTTAATCTGCAGACACCAATAAGTTTAGTAGGATTCAAGTTCTAGCACTAATTAAAGGTTTAAATTGCAAAATACTTTCTTGTAAGCATAATTCTATCAAGTGAAAATACATTCATTACAAACTAGTGAGAGATTATTGGTGTAGTTTGTAAATAAATAAAGAAAGAAAAGATGTTTATCCTCTATTGGAAAGAAACACTCCCTCTTAATCTCAAAAATGTGGGTTTCTATTTATAGTAAATTAAGCCATGATGGACATACTCTTCTATTTGGCTTCCTAATGCTATTATATGAATATTTATAATATCAAAAGATCGCATTTGAAACTTGAAACTTAATATGAGTAGTCATATTGTTTCATGTACAGTCATAGTATTTCATCAATAGTCATATTATTTGATGCATAGTCATATTGTTTGATGAACAATCATAGAATTTCATCAACAATCATATTGTTTGATGAACAGTCATGATGTTTCATCAATAGTTATATTATTTGATGAATAACCATTTTGTTTGATGAACAATCATGGTGTTTCATCAATACTTATATTATTTGATGAACAATCATACTATTTTATCATTATGTTTCTAGTCTATAAAAGTATGTTACTATATAGAAAATAAAACATAATAAAAACATATATTCTTTTCTTAGTCTTATCTTCTCATTCTTTTAGAGGTTTAGAGGGCTTAGTTGTATTATAGAGGCGATGTCTCGATGTGAAACAAATAAACACCTTAAAAATAATGTTTTCACGTATATAAGTCAACTCCATATTTGTTTTCATACTAAATGTTTCTAACATATAAGGTGGTCTTGGAGGAAGGGACAACTGTGGTTGTGAAGAGGTTGAAAGATGTGATGGTTTCTAAGGCCCTGTTTGTTTGCTGGAAAGTAGTTTTTTTTTAAAAAAGTGAATTCCGAGAAAGTGAATTCCGGGAAAGTATTTTTCGATGTTTGGTAGTGTAATGAAAAATAAGTTAGAAAACACTTTCCAGTGTTTGGTTATGTCATGGAAAATGAGCTGGAAAATAACTTATTAATATTTTATTTTTCTCAAATTTATTAAAATAACGAGGAACAAATCTTACAAATTAAAAAGTTGAATGAGAATAAAATTGAAAAAAAATATAATTTCATAAATTATGTCAAATAAAATAAATAATAATCAAAATAATAGAGATCAAATCTAAAAAATAAAAAAATTAAAACATGAAGAAATTAAAATAATAATAATTAACATTTCATAAATTATTTCCAATAAAATAAGTAACAATCAAAAGAATGAGGACCAAATTTGATAGATAAAAAACTTTAATTAAAAAATGATAAGGGAAAATCAAATAGCAATTATAAAAATGAGGACCAAAGTTAATATAAAAATTAAATTCTAAGGGATGAAATTGAAAAACAAATATTCAAAACAAAATATATATATATATATATATATATATAGCAATCAAAAGTTTAAGGACCAAATTTGATATAATCAGCAAATAATGACATTTCTAAATTTTTCACAACTTTCAAAAAGTGTTTTCTGCCCAAAATAAAAGGAAAATACTTTTCTGGAAACTAAGCTAAATTTTTCTTTAACTGGAAAGTGTTTTTCGTTGACCGGAAAGTATTTTTTATTTACCAACTTTCCTAATGAAAAACAAACACATGAAAATTTAGAAAGTAATTTCCCAAAAACTACTTTTCAAAAAACAAACACAGCCCAAAAGAGAGTTCAGATTCAAATGGGGGTATTGGTAAAGATTAATAAGAATGATAATGTGGTTCCATTAAGAGCTTTTTATTATTCAAAATATGAGAATTTGCTTGTTTCTGATTTCATGCCTGCCGGTAGCTTGCCTGCTCTTCTGCACGGTATCATGCTTTCTAGCTTCATTCTCCTTTTCTTTTTGCTTTTTCTGTGGTGGTAGTTGACTGTTGCCTAGATTTATTATTTTATTTTTCAAAACCAGAGAGGGAAGGACTTGAAAAATGGATCTCGTAATGCTGCGTGTCAAAATCTTATTGGTCTGTTGCAGTCATTGAAATTTCAAGGTAATTATAGCAAGTAGCATTCCTTCCTGTGACCCCAAGGCTGGTCGGGTGCTCAAGGAGTGTTCTTTTATTTTTTTAAAATTGAAATTAATAAATTATTAATTGTTTTTTGAATATATTAACAGGTATGTTTTTTTCTTAATAGTAAAAAAAAGCATTCCTTACGAGTGTTATAACTAATTCATTATGAGTGTTATAATGTGGTCTGTTTAAATTACATTATTCGCTTAATTAAGGGGCAATTTCTTTAGCAGCGGATGATGCGCAGATGGTTCCATGTTCAGTTCTAAAACCGGTGCCTTTTTTTCTTCATTGAAGAAAAAAGAAAAAAGAAAAATAGAAGGCTAAATAAAATAAACCAAACAAACATTCTTGGAGTGCAAACTACGCGGGCTAGCGCGTGTCTTGGTTGTTGTTTTGTCTGTTTTTTTAATTTAAATTTTAAACAGATTGTTTGTTGGGTGATATAGTATCAATTATTTTTTAAATAATTTTTATTTTATAATATATAAAAATAATATTTTTTATTTTAAAAAAATTATTTTTAATATTATCATATCAAACAATCTCTAAAATTAATAATACACACCTATCTAATTTTGCAACTCTCATGTAGCTACCACTAGGTTTGACAATCTTAGCCAAACCTTATGGACACCAACCTAAATTGACTCTAATTAATTTGAAATTTTTTTTACTGTTTATGTTCGAGTTGGGTTTGGATAATACTTGAAATAAAATATTCAGGATCAGATAAAGTGTGGATATTGATCTGCCTAACCTAAAATGGCTATGCTACTACACTTCTATGGCGTCCCCGCACTTCCTCATCGATATCTTTCCTTGGCTTTTTTAAAGGTATTTGAAAGTGTGGTAGCGGTTGTTTTTCAAAGTGTTTTTCATCTGAAAATATATCAAAATAATATTTTTTTTTATTTTTTAAAAATTATTTTTGATATTAGCATATCAAAATGATTTAAAAAATATTAATTTACAGCAAAACAAATTAAAAAAATTAATTTTTTTTTTAAAAATACTTTTAAAATACATAAACAAATAGATGTTTAAAGAAAGCACTAAGTCAACAATAACACTGCCAATCTCATTACCTCTTGCTCTATTCAGTCTTTTCTTTTGGCCTTTTTCAATTTGTTCTCCACCAGAGCTGTTATGGGCTACTTGTTCATCTTATGCTGATCTTTTTTTTTATTATTATTATTGTTAATCCTTCTTGCGTTTGAAGTGTTCATCATCTTCTAGATATTTCATTATGCCTTTCATTTTACATAATATAGTGGCCTTCTCAACTGATATATGTATTTATAAGGCAATGCTTTTCTCTCTTTCTTTCTTTTTTTGCCTCGTTTTTTTTTTTTCTGACAATGATGTCAGTATAATTCATAAAAAAAAAAAATGAAAGGAATTTATTGATTAATCAACTAATTTTATAGATATTCAACGGATATCCAACGGATACCTGAAACCACATCAAATTAAGGTTGATTTATGCCCGATTAGATTTAGGGTCCGGTATAAAATTTAAAATTAGGTTCGTGTATGGATATTGCAACACCCGACCTATGAGCTCTCATTATATTCCTTAATTACCTTCTCCCACATTATTACGGTCAGTTTTGGTTGGCATGTAGTATTAGTTAAAGGGGAAGGGCAATGCTAGATCTAAATAAGATTGTTCGATTGGGAAAAATATAAGAAAAAAGAAAACCTTCCTTGAATGATAACTAACCATGTAAAAAGTTGGAGGGTTGATTTTGCTCAAATTTCTGATTTCTTCTCTTGAATTTAGTGAACTTCTTTTGTATTTCATTAGTATTCACTAGAATTAGATTTCTTTTTCTAAGCCAGAGCTTCTGGCACGCCTATTCTTGAATTCGTATAGTTTTTTCCAATAGTACAGTCTAGTTATGTAGAATTATAGTAGTCTCTTTTGCTTTATTTCTAGTCTTTTTTGTTTTTTCATGATGATAATGTTTTAAAATTTAACATACTAAGGAATGAGGTTTTTATCTAGTTACGTAGAATTGAAGTAGTCTTTTTTGCTTTATTTTTAGTCTTTTTTTATTTTTTTCATGGTGATGGTGTTTTAAAATCTAATATAATTAAGAATGAAATTTTAAGTGTTTAAATAGTGAGTAATCATATGTTCACACTAATATTCTTTTCTCCAGAGTTTATCAAATTAATGGTTAGTAGTAGAAGACCTAATATCTACAAACAATATTTTTTATGGAGTTTAAATTAAGACCCTCAAATAATAAAATTAGTGATTTTTAATAATAAATTGCAATAAATAAGATAATGAACTTTGAATTTTAAGAATAAAAATATTTGTTCTTGTTTATGTATGATCAATACTTTGAGAATAAAAGTATAAATACTTAGATAATAGAAAAATATAAATCATTTACTTGAGTGGTTCATGAGATATGTATATAGTCCCTAAATCTTGTCATATTGCATAAATATAGGGGTTGTAGTGTTATTTTTTCCTGATAGCATTAATAAGGGATAAATATCTACATTAATAAAATATAAATATCTCTTACACAATATTAATATTAATGAAAATATGATAAATTCTTATAAGACTTTTATACACCTAGAGGTATAGGGAGATTATTACTCTTGATTTTTAACATTTTATGCTACCAACTATAATAATAAATAAACAAAGTCTTATAACCTAACATGAGACCCATAATGATTGTTAGTTCCATATGCATTTGGACATGAAATGATTTGAAGTCCAAGGTGATAAGTCTGACAGCTCGTTAGATCCATATATACCTGGGTTCAACGTATAGTTGAATCCAAAGATGTTGTCACTGATAGCTCATCAGATACACATGTGCTTGAGCTCAACGCGTAGCTAAATCTAAGGTTATTGTATTTGACAGCTCGTCAAACTCACTTGTACTTGGACTCAAAGTGTAGCTGAACTCAAAGATATTGGGCATGCTAACAAGCTACATCCACATGTTCTTAGGCTTAGCGTATATTTAAACCCAATAATGTTGAATTTGAAAACATGTCAAATTTATGTCATTTGAGCTTGACTTTCTGCTAAATTTAGATATGTTAGATTATTACTCTGCTCTTGATCCTTTTAAACATGAACCTATACAAAAATAATATATATAAAATATGTTGATACATCACAAGAGACTTCATATATGCGTTTTTTATTAATTTAAAGTGAAGGGTGGTTTGGACAATTCATGCTCTCCCAACTTTTATAAAATCTACTTCTTTGCCCTAACAAAAAGAAGAATCATCGTGTAATGTCCTGCAATTTGTGTAATTGTTTTTCTCATTTGTATCAAGAATTTTTGTGAGTGACATTATTATTGCATGCTGATCAAGATGATATTTTTGGCTAATTAACAAATTTTAGAATCAAATCTTATTTTCAGTTGTTAAAAATAATACAATTGCCTGGTAACTAGAACTAACAAACAATGTCTTTTTTCTAGGTAGTAGAGGGTCAGCCGCACTCTGTTAGACTGGCCAGTCTAACCGAATGGGGGTGGCATCGATCGAGTGCAGCGAGAGGTCTTGCCCACCTCCATATATATTGTGGGAAAGGTGGTTCATGGCAACATCAAATCATCCAACATTCTACAAAGCATCTCAGATTTCGGACTCAACCCGCTCCTTGACACCTCTACTCCTTCTAGCTAGTCGTTTCGCCGGCTAGCTATCGTGCCCCAGAAGTGGTAATTAAAAACCCGCAAAGTTACCTTCAAATCTGATGTGTATAGTTTTGGTGTGTTGCTACTTGAGCTCCTAACAGGCAAAGCACCCAATCAAGCCTCGTTAGGCGAAGAAGGTACTGATTTACCTAGGTGGGTCCAGTCAGTGGTCCGAGAGGAATGGACTGCTGAGGTTCTTGCCGTGGAGTTGATGAGATTCCATAACATTGAGGAGGAAATGGTGCTGTTGTTGCAAATAGCAATGACTTGTGTTTCATGATCTGTGCCTGATCAAAGACCAGCAATGCAAGAGGTTGTAAGGATGATTGAAGACATGAACAGGGGAGACCAAGGTGATGGGTTACGACAATCGTCTAATGATCCATCTAAAGGATCCGACGGCCACACTCCTCCACCAGAGTCCAAGACACCACCGGATGTTGTCACACCCTAGAAACTCTTCTTGAAAGAGGCAAGGAAAATACATGTGCTGAAAGGCCTCGTGTAACAATGTGCACTATGTGCGTAAATATCACTGGTAAAGTGCGCCTTTGATAGGGCGGTCTAGGGTGCTCAATATGTGTTTTCTTCGCCTTTTTTTTTTTTTGTTTGTTTTATTTCAATTTTTTCTCCTTCCTCATTTGCAATGATTTCTAAATTGGGGGAGATTTTACATTCTGAATTATTATTATTATTATTTTTTAGGGGTGGGGAGTTCTATAAATTGATTGGAATTTTACCATTTCATGGATTTAGTTGGTTTTTATTAAATTCTTTCTTCTAAATTTATTATTATTACTTCATTTAAAAAAAAAAATTATATTTGTTTCTATGCTCAATATCCTGAACGTTGTATTTTGCTATTTTTATGCACATCAAATCCTTGTTTATCTTGTGATCAGGCTCATAAAAAATATTAAATTGTAAAGTCCAGCTAACTTTCATGGCTTATTATGAAGAAAGCTAAATGATAAGGAGTTTTTATTGTAATTTTAGACCCATATTATTGTAGATTGTGATAGTAAAATTTATATGGATATAGTGTGTAATTAAAAGGATAATTGGAGATGTTTTAGTATTTTCATATAGACTTTACTATCTTTTATTTGAAAAGTTTGGTGCCAAAACCAGCCACAGTTTGGTAATATATTTTGGTGTCAGGCCCGACACGGGTCTGGCATAATTGTTATACTCAATCGCTGGTCTGCCAAGATTTTCAAATTCAAGTCTTTTAGACTAAACTAAAGCACTTTGAATCTTATATGATCATCAAACCTAAAACACTTAAAATATTGTTTACACACTTCATATATATATATATATATAATTGATATTAACCTGCTATGAAATAATGCATGAGCTCGGTGGTGGTGGGATTGACCAATGATGATAACAAAGTGCCATGTGGCGAGTGATAAAAATGGGGTATTCGTGAGGGCCGTGGAGCTGGTTATGCAAGATTTGTCCGTTTAGGGAGTCAGTGATCGAAAGAGCAAGGGTGGGTAACAGGCTGGCCGACTTTTCACTCTTCTTTCTGACAGTATGAAGAGTTATTCTGTAACCTGCTATCAAAAATTCTGCTCAATCCAACATTAAATCAACTGCCTATCAAAGTTTGAACATAAATTGTTCAAGCTTCTTTCTTTTTCTCTTTGTATATGTCAGCTATCACCACCACAACTTAAAAAAGAGCCAAAATTTATGGCAAAAGAGAAGGACCAAACCCAACAACTTAAAACTCAGGTCATTAGAGAGTTTTTGGACTATTTGTACATAACCATATCAAAAGTGATTGCAGTCCTGTTTTCAACAATGCAACGTTCTCCTTTTTTGGAACTATTGACAACACTTCATTTGTTCTCAGTGGAAGAAATTTCTCTAGTTCGAATGCATTTCAGTTCACATTAAAACAAAAATTACATGTACGAACACAGTTGCGGTGTGTGACCCATCATGAGCAACAAATGCAAGGTGTTCGCAGCCAATTTGAATTCCAGCCACGTCTAGCCTTTTCTTTAGGCCTTTCTAGTTGCATTAAGTACCTTAATTTTTAGAACAAATTCACCTCCCGGCAGCTGCATATGAATTTCAAAGGGCCACGTAGTTCGAAATCTAAAAACTTGTTTAGAAATAATCGTGTTCATCTCACAGTGTCTCATGGCATGGTGAGAGAAAACCTTGAAGCTTCATCCGGATTCCAAACCTAGAAAGAAGATTTATCATAAATTAATAATTCTCCACACAGTTGACATGATTTTTAAAGTATACATCCATAAAAGGCGAAGACTTTCACTTACCAAGATATTATTAGTCAGCATCATTGAAGCAGATATGAAGGTGCGTTTTATCTGGTTCTAATCTATGGATGCTTATGCTGCACAAGAATTTCTAAACCTTGAGCAAATCCACTGGCAGAGATCATATGAATGTATTCTTGAAATCACACCAAAACCCTCTTAGCTTGGTCAATATTTCCACATTTGGAATACATATCCGCTAAAGCAGTTGCAACTGGAATAGTTGACAATAAGTCATGCCTTAAGATATAGCCATGAATGGCCCTTCCATATTGCAATGATGCCACATCTGTACAAGCTGAGATTGTGCTAATGATGATTGAGGGATTAGCTCTTATCCCACATTCTTGCATTTTCTGGAATACCAGAATGGCCTCATTGCCAAAACCATTTTGAACCAGACCACAGATAAGGGTAGTAAATGTCATCAAGTTCGGATGGATGCCAACAGCCTGCATATGTGAGAACATATCTTGCGCCTCATTGATCTGGCCATTTCTAATAAATCCCAAAATCACAGCATTCCATGACATCACATTTGGTGGCACACTTTCCAACTGCATCCCATAAAACAGCTTCAAGACTTCTCCAGTTACACCAAGCTCTGCATAAGCAGTCAATAGAGTATTCCATAATAGAAGATCTTTGTTCATTGTAGAGTTGAAAACGTGCCTTGCATCTGCAATTTTTTCACATTTGGCATACATATCTATCATACTATTAGCCACAGCTAAATCAGATACAAGATAGTTTCTAATACAATAACAGTGCCCCTCTTTACCAAGTTCTATATTTCCGATAATAGAACAGGCAGATAATATGGATGCCAGTGTCACAGAGTCAAATCTCATGTTCTCTAATCTCATCAAATGGCACAAATCAAGCGCCTTTTCAACTTGGCCATATTGCACATAGCTAGAAATGAGCAAATTCCAAGCAACTGCATCTTTTTCAAGCATCATACCAAAGACTAACTCAGCATCCTTGATTAGCCCAACCTTAGAATAGAAGTTCAAAATTGAACCACCCAAGATGCTGTCCAGTTCATATCCACCTAAAACAGCAATCGCATGGGCTTGCTTACCCTCCTCAACTGCACCTAAATTAGCTGAAGCTGATAGAAAGCTCAATAATGTAACTTGATTGGGCTCAACATCTTCCAACCTCATCTCAGAAAACACTCGTGCTGCTTCCACATCGAACCCATTTTGGACATAACTTCCAATCATGGAGTTCCATGTAACTACATTCTTGTCAGACATATTATCAAACACCTTCCTTGCATCCTCTAAAATCCCACATTTTCCATACGCATCCACAAGACTACTTGAAACAAACACACACCTATCAAAACCCATTTTCACTACATACCCATGAACCCCTCTCCCAAACGAAATCCACTGCAATGCAGCACATGCCTTCAAAATATTAGGCACCACAAAATTGTCAGCCAGAATCCCAGTATCTATCATCTCACAAAGACCCATTAAAGCTTCTCTATAGAAACCCATTCTACAATTCAAACCAATAATAGCAGCCCAAGAAAACACATTCTTTACACTTAATCTAGAAAAAAATTTATTTGCAACCTCAAAAAGATGGCATTTTGCATAAAAAATGAACAACTTCGTCTCTAAATACTCATTTGTTGCAAGAGAATCACCAATTTTTATAATTCGAGAGTGAATTTGCTGACCCATAAAGAGAGCACGATCATAGAGGCATCCCTGAAGTAGCAGACCATAGATATCGGGTCCAATTGGGATTTTTCTTCTGTCCATCTCAGTTAAAATTTTGAAAGCTGCTTGAATTTGACCTTGTCCACATAGAGAAAAGATGGTGTTGAAGTAAGATTGTTGCAAATTAGATTGGCAGTTTTTATATTGGATTTGAGGCATAGAAAGATGAGGTGGTTTTCTAATTACTTTATTGTAGGATTTTGTGGGTTTAGCTTTAGAGTGAAAGAGATCAAGTTTTGGGGTTGGAGTTGGAGTGAAAGCAAGAGAAGCCATGATGCATTTATAGAATAGAGACGAAGATTTCCTTCGGAACGTATAAAAGATGAAGAAGCACCAAAGGAAGAAGAGGAGAGTAGAGGATGGATTATGGTGCGCACCATTGTTTTAATATTTGCCACACAGTACAGTTTCGGAACCATTTTTATCCCTTTTGGCGGTATTCCATCCCCTCCCCCACGTACGATTTTTTTATTTTATTTTATTTTATCTTTTTTAATAGCTTAGCCTTAACATTAATTAGATTGGTGCTCTCTGATATATTGTAGATAAGGTCAATTTTTTCTAATATAAATTCTTTTTTTAAGTGATGATAGTATTTAAAACAAAAAAGAAATGTTTGATGTTGTAATTCTTGATTTTATTGGTTTAATAAAATCGATTAATTTAACAACATGATTAAAAAAAAAAACTTTAACGAACAAATAAAATAAACAAAAAAAATTGGACAATAATTAATTATAAAAAATTAGATACCAATATCATATCCAGGGGACGAAAAAAAAGTTTAGCCATTACAAAAAAAAAATGTATCTGGAGACTCATCACCACTCCATTGTGGATAACCTCACATCACTAAAAAGAGTTCACCAAGATTAATTTTAACACCACTATAAAAAGATACACGATGACACTGAAAGAGGTCACACACGCTATTAGAGCAATGATCCGGAAAGCAAACCAAACAAAATATCATAAAGTAAGTATCCCATACTTATATTTAATAAATTAATTGAATTGAATTAAATTGAAGAACAAAATTTCTTTTATAAAAAGCTGAATTTAACAAAGAAAGACAAATAGAAAGACTTAAAAAAAACTCAGGTTGTTTTTAAAATTAGAGAAAAAAATATAAAAATAACAAAATTGAATATCAAATTAAATAAATATCAAAGGCTAAAATTTAAAAAACATGAACTTAAAATAGGGGAAAAATCAAAGCAAACTCAAGCGAATTTTCTATACTTGAGTTAATCTTCCAAACTCATAACCCATAAAATCCTAGACCCGGGCTCAAACAAAAATCTCAATTCCCAACTAATTTAATGTTGAGGATGAAATAAAAAAATAATTTAAAAACTTTTCTAAAGTAAAAACAAATAACATTAAAAAAAATGAGAATAAGATTTGATTGAAAAAAAATGAAAAATGATGAAATTGTAAAAAAAAACAATTAAAAATTATCTCAAATAAAACAAATAGCAATCAAAAGAATGATGATCAAATGTGAAAAATAAAAAATTAAAGGAGGATGAAATTAGAAATAAATTTCAATTTTATAAATTATTTCAATGGAACAGATAATAATAAAAAAAAAATAGAGATCAAATCTAAGAAAGAAACAAATTGAATTGTTGCTTTGAAATATTGGAAGGTCATGTGCAAAAATTAAGGAGGAAATAGAAAATAAAAGAGAGAGAAAAGAGCAACAGGTCGTCAACACTAGACTAAAGGTCTGTTGGCCACAAGTGTTGCCCAATGATAGAAGAGTCGCTAAGACGATTCTAACACCACACTAGAAGCCACCGTTTAGCCGTTACAAGACTTCTCATGTGTTGTTCGAAGATGGCAGAGTAATCTATGAACTAACGTGTGTAATGCACACATTAATTTTTTTTCTAATTTTTTTTTATTCAATTACCTTATTGTCATTCAATCAACTTACTTATAACAAAAAAAAAATCTAGATGAAAATATGAAAAGGCCCTGGAAGCTAGTTTACTAAGTTTTGGTTTTAGGGGTGATTTAAGTATTTTTCTATATTGAAAAAGGTAAACATACTAAAAAGTCATGGATGCTAGTTTAAGTTTTTTTTTTTTTTCTTTAAGAGTAATTAAGTCATTTTACTATGCAAAAAAAGTGAGAAGATTGATTTGACCCCGATTAATTTGATAATAACAAATGAACTTCATGAAAAAACCAGTTTACCCCCTTATATCAATTTCATTGGTTTTTGTTGTTAAGGGAAAACACATCATTATATTATAACAATCCACAATGCAATAAGTCATGGTCCATAGTAAAACATTGATGCATCTTAGTTTTAAGGGTAATTTAGTAAATTTCTTTTAAGGGTAGTTTAGGCATTTTTCTAATATTGAAAAAGGTAAACAGACTAAAAAGCCATGGATGCTAGTTTAAAGTATTTTTCTTTTAAGGGTAATTTGGTCATTTTACTATGCAAAAACTGTGATGGGAACGATTTGACCCTGATCAATTTGATAATAACAAATGAACATTGGGAAGAGATCATTTTACCTCCTAATATTTATTTCATTAGTTTTATTAGACCAATAAGATATGTTGAGTTGATTTCTAACATTATACTAGTGTTATATTTGAATGAAAAACTAATAGTTTGCATAGATTTTAGAAATGTTAATCTTGCAACTCTCAATGATGAATATCTAATGCCAATGAATGATATGATGATCGATTTAGTGGCTTGTAAAAAGATCATCAACTTCATGGATGACCATTTAAGCTATTGTTACATGTGTGTGGCCTCATGACAATCATCTTCACAGGTTGGGATCTTTCTAGTGATGGGGAAAAGAACAAGAAATTTTAGTTTCTTATCGGTAAAAAAAAAAAATGAATTGAGTGGCCACCTAGTATTTTGGTCACTAGAAACCCTTATAGGTCTTAGAGTTTAGATAATACGACTGATTGTGTATAAGAAAGACATATCATCCATAGTACATCTTACCTAAGGTAAGCTGCATTGTTTATTTATCTAATATAAACTAAGGTATTGTTATACTTTCTAGTTGTTGGTCTATCTAAGGTTAAGAAAAGTTTTCCTCAATAAGGAGGTTTTTATCTTATCAAGTTCAAGCCAAGCCATTTTAGAGTCAAAACATATTTTTTGATTTTTTTTTCTTTTAATATAAGGAATACATATTACGTATAAGTTTATAATACTTAATACTGAAACAAAAAAAAAAATATTTTTTGATTTTTTTAAATGTAGGCCAAGTTATTATGGCTTTAATGAACTAGTTTACTAAATCCAAAAATACATTGAAAAATAAAAAGAGTATTTTTTTTATTTTTTTAATATGCTAAAATATGCAAATATAATTTATTTTTGAGAGACTTGGCTATATGCAAATTAAAAATAAAATTTATATTTTTAAAAGAAGATTTTTTATTGTTGTTTTAGAGGAAAAAACATCTTGTGTGTTAGTCATAATTCCAAATATTAAATATATAAAGATAGAAAAAAATGGGGAATTTAAGTTAATTGCAAAATGATCTTTCAAAATAAAAAATTTATTAAAAACTAAACGAAGACCGTGTTTGGCAAGACGTAAATAAAATATTTTTATCAAGGCTAGTTTACCCACAATATTAATTCAAAATTAATTATCATTCATCAACTCAAAATCAAACAACACCAAACATCCACACAAATCATATTAATTTCATGAACTTATATTCAAATTTCATTTTAATTCAAATAAATCAACATCAATTCAAGCACAACCCATGGATTAAGATTTAACATTCAAACCAACATAAACTTAACCCTAAAAATAAAATCACAATTCAACGTAAATTATCAAACCTGAAACACAAATGAATTCAAGTCAAATAAAGTGTCCAAACTATCCATAATTATACATAACAATAAAAAATTTATCCCAAATTTCACAATGTTATAGCAATTTATCCAAAAATGGTTTGAGTTTATAAATTGACCTTCTAGGGCATTTGAAATGTCTAAGGTATATTGAAATAGATATTGAAAGATCACTGGAACAATGACGACGCATGTACCATGCACCTCCAACATTGTCAACGCGTAGATTCATAAGTCGTCGCTGTTAGAGGAGGCGGGCTGGTTAATCTGATGCTCAACGATCTCTTCTTTGCTCATACACCGGTGATGCTCCTTCATGCTCTTGAGGAAAGAGATATGGATTTCTAAAGCTTCAATCCTCTTTTCATTTCTTTCTCCTCACATGACTGTTTCTCCTCCCTAATTCTCCCTTACCGTGATTGTTTCTAATAGTGTCTCTTACTATTGCTGGATCATCAATTAAGGTTGGTTGTCACTGAGAAACAAGAGAAAGTAAGGTCGAATCAGGTTTTGTTATTGTTGATGGCAGCTATGGGGACACGGTAGAGATGGAGACTGGGAGGGGGGGTTTTTTATGCTAGATGACTTGATGGTTGAGAGGGAGATCGGGATGGTGGCTAGTAGTTGTGTTGTCGGGTTAAAGAAAAAAATTAAGGTTACTAATGATGGAGTTTGATGGTGATGGCTTGGAAGAGGACAAGGGATGCGAGTCTCAGTAGCTCATCTTTGATGGGTTTATGATGGTGGAAAGTGAAAAGTGGAGATGGAGGATGGCATTAAAGGTAGTGTGGGTAGCGTTGCTGCTGAGAGAGAAATGTGGTTATTAATGGTGGTTTGTTTAGTTATGAAGGTTGGTTGTAAAGATGATGATATGGATTATTTTTATGAAAAGAGGCTAGCAAATAAAGGCAGTCGTAGTGCTACAAGTGAGGATGTTGAAGGTGGTGAGGAGGATGATTAGGGCTATTGTTAATGATGTTAGTTATGGTCTCTAGCTAGAATAGTGATTGCTGGCCTATTAGGCTTGGTGAGAAGGGGAAATAAGTCTTGCTTGTAACGCTAGTGGAGAGACAACTAATTGTTTTGGTTGGTTTGAGAGAGAGAGGAGTTGTTCTTCTTGGAGGGGGAAGGAGAATTAATTATTTGGGTGTTTATTTTTTTTACTTTCTCTTCACAAAGGGTTATTAGTTCTTTGTTTTTTATTTTAATAAATTTTTAATGTGTTGTTGAATGTCTAAGAAAGGATGAAGGACAAATGTTTTTTTTTTTATGGCTGAGTGATGGCTGGGTTGTTTTATTTATTGTAAAAGGGAGGCTAAGGTTTTTTTTTTTTTTTTTTTCCTGTATGTGTGAGCTGGTAGGTGGGAGAGTGTTTTGGTGTGTTGGTGTTTTTTGTTCTAACCAATTCCCTCTTAAATTCCTCCTCGTTATAACGACCTAATTATAAACAAAATAAATTTGTCTTTTTCCTCGTCATTGCTTGGCCCCTGAGCAGCTAAAAAAAAACACTCTGGTTCCTCATCTTCTTCATTTGCATATTTGGTCCCCCTAACATATATTTTTTAATATTTTGATTTTTTATGTTTTTTAGTTTTTTTTTTTTTTTTGAAAAAGACAACGCTTATGTCAACTCAATAAAAATAAATGATTAATGATTTTGAAATAAATGAGTTAAAAATTGAGTGCATCCAAAGTCATTTTTTGAATTTTGAAATTCTTTTGAAAAGATGTTGAAAACAACACAAATATATTAAAAATATATTTTTTGGATTGTTTTTGTTGTTTTTTGCTATTTTTTCAAAAAACAATAAGAAAAAAATGTTCAAATTTGATTTATGACAACTATAATCATATCTTTATTATAAAAGAAGATGTCTATATGACTGATGTTAGATGTCCTTACTCATTAGAAATGTATGAGTGGGTAACAATGTCATTTAGCTTAATAAATAGTTACTTACTAAAAGGCCATGAATTTGATATTTCATGATATGATGAATCATAATATGAGAGTTTACATTGATAATACTATGATGAAATTAAAATCTAACTCTACATACTTAGATGAGTTATATTCTACCTTTAAGAGAATGCATATGTATAATATCAAGATGAATCCAATAAAAATACTTTTGACATAAAGACAAGAAATTTCTTGGGAGTTTTAGTGCATTAACATTGCATAAAGTTAGATAAAACACCAAAAAAAAAAACAATAATGGAAGCATTTAAGGACTTAAAAAGCCTAAGAGGAGATGAATTAAGGTTTTATCTAATTTATATCACTTTAAAAATCTTTCTCTATTTAAACTAATTTTATATCTAATTTTAATGAGCACAAAATTAAAAACATAAGGAAAAAGAAAGAGTCACCAATTTTTATAATGGTCTCAGACAATCACTTACTTCACTACTTGAACATTCATTCAAGTATTCACTACTACACATGATCTTCTTCACAAGTGAGACCAAAACCCAATCCTTTTACAGGCTCAAGATCAAACCCAAACCTTTTATGAGCTCAAACATATCTCAATCTTTTTCTGAACTCAAAATTAAACTCAATTCTTTTACAAGTGTAGTATCAAACCTATCACCTAATTTTTTTATGAGCTAAAGATTAGATTTAAAAAAAAAAAAAAGAGTATACATAATATTTTTAAAGGATCAAAATTGAAAACCTCTATTTGACTCATACTTAAAGGATAAACCCATGTAATTGAAGTGTCACTTAAACTTCATAATTAGTTTATCTTTCACAAGAAAAAAATCACTCCTTACAAGATTAGAAGATTATAATAGATAAGCTCAAGTCTTTATAGGATATAATCTAACTCATAAAAGTGAAAAATTAATTTGATGCAATATAAGATTCAAAGCTTTTCAAAAGAATACAAAGATGAATAACCAGGCCAGGTTTAATAACTATGCTTAGGACTCAACATTTTTTTTTTTTCATTCTTTCCTCTTCGAATATAAAAAATTTATAAAATAAGTTGCACAAATAAAAAAGAGTTTGCATTTAAATTCTATTGCATATTAAAGGGAAATCCTGCTTGAATGAGGTAGTGTTTGTAGTCCACTTATGTTGCTAAAAAATTTTAAATTTTTTAACCTATACACGCAGGTCTGGCATGATTGTCAAGCCCAAGCGCTTGGGTCAACTTGAGCCTAGACCTAAGCAACTTGAGCCTGACAAACCATGTCAGGCCCAAGATATTTGGGTATGACAAGCATGCCTAGCTAATGTGATAAACAACTAACAAATAGGACAATTGTGCATTTTAGTTGCCAGGAGGGAGAAAAAAAAAACAAAAACAATCAATCATCAGTGGTAATCCTACCATTATCTGTCTGCACATGCCACATCATGTGAAAGAGAGCACGACTGTGCATCTAGTAAGAAGGTGGGTGACCAGATTTGACTATTGGGAAGCGTCACATGCGCTTCATAATGGAACGGGCACCACCCACTCGCTGGAAAAGAAAAAAAAAAGCAAAAAAAAAAACATCTCATAAAAAAATAAAAAATTAAAAGTAAAACTACTATTATAATTCATAGTAAAATATCTCTTGATTTACAATAATATCCTAGCACTAATGAACTTTTGTTATAATGTTATTAATATAAAAGATCTATACAAGTTAATCAACATCCTTAATGACATGCTGCAAATCCTATTGCAGAGTTAGAGAGAGGGGAGCTTGAAACCTAGCCGACAACTATCAGTGTTAAAAAATAATCCGTTCTTGAACTTAGACTGGACCGTGGGCCGAGTATATCCTCCATCTCGAGATCATATAAGCAGACCTATTCCCACAAAAAAAAAAAAAAAACCAATAGTTCTTGAACCGGATTTTAACTCATCAAAACTCCAGCCCAGCCCTTTTATAGACTTCGCATATCCTTGTGAGGATTTGGTTCCCACATGGAAGGGATATTTGAGCAATAATTTCGTTTAAGCATCTTCAATGACTTTCAGTAAAGGAGAAGTCCACTGACCATTGTTACGTCACAGGTTTGATTAATCTTTCTTAGAAACGAAAACATATTTATTGAAGAAAAAATCTTGTTATTGTGAGTAGGAATATCATGAGTCAAAACCATCCATGACTTAACAAATAAAGAAAAAACACCAACTAATGTTAAAATTTCACAAAAAAATACAAGATCAAACACTATTTAATCAAATAAAAAAATGCAGCGATCCAACAAAATCTGAAAAAAAATCATGAAGTGCTAAACAAAAAGATTGCTTGCTAATATATATATATAAAAGCTATGATTTCATATATATATATATATAATATATATATATATAAACTTCATATGTATTAAAAAATAATTTAAATTATTTTTTAGTCTATTTATTTAAATTGAACAAAGTGTATAATAATGGGGAAAAAAGAGGCTAGGAATGTGCATGGCTCATTCAAAAGAGGCTTTGGTTGCGAGTGAGGTCTCTTATGTTATTTTATTTTAATTTTAATAAAAGACGAACAACGTGTTGGTCACCTTTTATTTTTCTAAAAAATAAAAATAGACAGATGACACATCATTTGCTTATCTAGTTTTTTACGATCAAAGATTCATTGAAAAATTAAGCCAAAGATATTTTAAAGTAAAAAAATTGATTTTTAATCAATTTTTTTAAACCTAAAATAAATAGAAAACATTCAGAATCAACTCGAAATTCAAAACAATTCTTGAGTTTAAATCTACCATCTTAAACAATGGGAATGCCAAAGAACACCTTGGTTGAACTTCCTTAACCGAATAAAACTTTTTAACACTAAAATCAATCTTTTTCATGGCTGAAATAAGTATCAATCAAAACTTTCTTTCTCTTCAACTAAAATCTAACTACTCTCTTTTCTCTTTCAAATCAAGAAATGAAAAATTAAAAAAAATAAAATAAAATTTTGAATCAAAATTGAATTTTCAAAACCTGAAGAGACCAAAAATTTAGAAATTAGAAAGTAAGAGGGCCAAAGTGAATACATATTAATTTTAAGACAACCATTCCACTTTGTTCATCATGATCCCTTTTCTTTCAATTTGGCTTTCTATTAACAATTTAAAGACAATTAACTATCAATTTGGTTAGATCAATTTGAAGGAGAAAAAAGTTCAATAGCCAAAATAAAATAAAAAAATCAAAACCATCTATGCCTTTAAGTTTTTTATTTTATATGTATATATAATTATTATATATAATTGAAGGTTAAGTTTATTTGACGGTGCATTAATTAACTTAAAAATGAGTGCATTGGAAATGAGTCTAAATAAATTATAATCCTTAAAATCGAGCTTGGTTTTTATTTATTAGGTTAGTCATGAACCTGAATTTAAAATTTATGAAAGTTAGATGAGCTTAATGTATTAAAATATAATTCACCCAGATTTGAAAGTTAACAATATCATATGAAAATAATTTTTATATTATAAATAATCATAAAAATAATATTGCCTATATCACGAGAGTTCATCAATTATTTTGATTTTAATGAGGCAAACATGCAAGTGGTCTCTCAAATCAAGAAAGAGAAAGAAAACAGCCTTAATATATATGTCGTGAAATTCAAGATTCAAGAAATTCAAGATTTCATTCGATATCCCAGCATTACTCGCGTGCACAGTTGATTTTGCTAGGTTGCCATATAAAATGTGGCTAAAGTAAGCTAACAAATGAACGGCTATGATCACATTCATTGACAATTCTTCACCAGATAATCACAACAAATGAACGGTTAGAATAATCCAGTCTTCAAATTGTTTTTTTCTTTTTTCTTGTGTCTTGTCTTTCCTTTCAAATAGAAGCATCTTTCTGTTAGGAGCTTTTTGTCTTAATGCCTTTTCACTCTCTCAAAGATATTGGACAAAATATAGATCCAATAGAATTGATCAATGCAACATATAACAACACACTACGTCCTTCTAACATGCATATAACAAGTTAGAGATCATGTGCAGATAAAGCTAAAACACTAACCCTATCCTAACACTAACCTTACAGATCAGATCAGAGGTCTAAAACTTACTTCCATTGCTCACTTCACCTTCTTCTCTGAGAGCAGCCCGCCCTTTTCTCTCTCCTCCATCATTCTCACCACTCTCGCCTTTCCAGCTGCTACTCTCAGACTTGCCATCCTCAATGCTCTCAGATCTGTCCCTACTACCTCTAAAATCCGACTCAGGGGAGCTATGCACCTGTGAAGTGGGCCTAAACAATTGGAGTTGGTGGTGGAGGGTGTGGTGGTGAAGTGGTGGTGGAGGTGCCGCAGCTGCAGTGTAGAAATCTTGAGACGCGGGTGGTGTAGCACAGAAATGAGGTGGCGGAGCGTGGGAAGCTGGGTGGGCACCATAGAGGGTTGCCCCCCCACTATGAGCTGCTGCTGCTGCCGTGGCGTACTCAGGAGGGACCCATATGCCACCCAGGACCACAAGATGTGGACCTGGGGCTCCTGCTGCTTGTGGGCTTGGACTGGGTCGCCTTGTATGAAGTCTATATTTCTGTATCACCAAATAAAAAAGTTAAAAGATAAGTATATCATTTGGATCTGCAGTGTACTGGTATTAATATATTCAAAGTATGTGCAGCGTGCAGACTGTGTTATGTCAGGTCAAAAGAAATTGTACAAAGCCTCTTTCATGCATGCTGCCTGAGGCCAGAACCTCACATAATGTATTTGCCTATGTATGTATGTATACTGAGAGAAAGAAAAGAATGTAATATATAACTGTAGACGGTATGTATATATACAGAGAGAGAGAGAGAGAGAGAGAGAGAATAAAGTAATATATACCTGTAGATGGCTTTTTACTTCGTCATTGGTCAAACCGTCAACCTTCATGAGTTCCCTGATTTGTTTTGGGGTGGCCACTGTTTTCATGCACGACCGAAAAAGAAACCAGTCAAATACCATTGCCAATAACATGTAATCAACCATTTTTTTTATATATATATATATATATATATATATATATGAAAATGATAAAGATGGTAATCATGATGACAAACGACTTGACTAATATCATTATTAGGATTTTGATTACCTTGAGAACCGCCAAGCATATGCAGAGCGTTGACAAATCTGCGGTGTAAGTCTGGTGACCAGCATCTCCTTGCTTTTCTATGAGTCTGAGATGTAGAAGTATTTGTAGAAGCAGAAGCAATAGTTGCAGTGTTTGTTGCTTGGCCATCAGATGATGAACTATTACCAGCTCCTTTTCCTTGCTCAATCACGACCATCTTATTACCAGCACTTTCTCTCTTTGGACAAGAGAATCCATTCTCAGTCTCTGAAAATCTCTTATGATCCAATTCCAAATGTTCATCAGTACAAGCTGCAAGAGCTAAGGTTGGGCTTGGGCACAAATTTCTCTCTTTTGAGAATGGAAGGAAAGCTCCTCCATTTCTTTGTTTGGTGTCTAAGATCAGCTTTGAACTAACATTGAATCCAATATCGGTTAGTTTTGGGGATGTCAATGTGGTCTGAGGTTTGGTTTCATTGCTTTCTTGGCTCCAAAGTTGTGCTGTTGTCATCCAGTTAGCCTTATCAGAGATGTTTGAGGTCTTCTCTGGGGTTTCGGATGTTGAGGTTTTGAGAGGAATGAATTCTTCAAGAACTGGTATGGGCTCTTGATTGCCTCTATATGTTTGTAGTTTCTGCCTTGAAGTCTCCACAGCTGAGTCGAAAGATGCAAATTATATATAGTCATTAAGGAATTACCATTTACTAAACTATGCATGAGGTCTCACATCCTCCTAACAAAAATATGTCAAAATTTAACTGGCTGCTTTTAAAATCAAAGAAACGAACTCAATAAATAAAGTAACAAAGATAGAAAGCTAACTAGAATTTCTATAAACGAAAGAGGATAAAGGAAAAGAATAGAATTAAAATCCATCCATATGATCACATGATTATCTAGCCAATTAATCTTCTGTGTATATATATGAATTCCATATATGCATATAATCTTGAATCCACAGTTAGTCTCGAAACAGTAATAATCAAAGCATAAATTAAGACTTTCAAGAAAAGAAATTAAGCCAAGCTGTGTGTGTGTTTGAAAGCATATATATCCATACCACTGGTCAGAAGTTGCATGCAAAGGGGTAGCTCGCGTTTGAAAGCATCGATCTTTAGCCTTTCTTCCTCAAGGCGAGAGAGAAACTCTTCAAGCTTTTCGGTCTGGTCGTTCTGGTCTCCATACGATTTCAATAGCATAGAATAGCTATGGGGCTTGCAATCCAGGCTGAGTTCTGATGGAGATGCCATGATTATTAACTGTTTTCTCTTTTCACGTACAGCAAGAAAACTGATCTCTCTACTCAACGAGCGTTGTCTTGTCGTTAACGTTCATGCAACAATAGGAACAGGGATATGTAGGAACAAACAACAGCAAAAGAGGTCGGGTGCCTGGACTCTTGCTTTCTAGGTTTTGAGTTTTCAAGTGGATTAGAAAGAGAGAGAGGAAGAGGCTGTTGTTTGTGAACACAAGGAGGATCGAGGGAGGATCATCTTCTTTTTAATTAGTGATGAGTTCAAGAGGGAATAAAGCAGGGTTCAGAGAGAGAGAGGGAGAGGATGAGGAAAGAAAAGGCTAGCAAAGGGAGGAGGGGATAAAGAGGGATGGTAACTTCTTGTAAACAGCAAAGTTAGGAAAAGCTAAAAATGAGAGAGGTAGCTGAGGCTCTCTGAAAGGGAAGAAGGAATCAGGAGTCTGACAGTAGAGGGATCATGTGCTTAGATACTGTGTGTTTTTTTTTTAAAAAAAAAAACTTTTAATTGGCATATAGCTCATTGCTAGTATGGAGTCTTTGTACGAATTCAAATAGCCAATATCTAAAAGATGATTCTTCTTCTAATTACTGTTATCCTCCTTTTCCTTTATCTCTTTATTATTATTATTATTATTACTATTACTATCCTTTTTTCCATTTTACTATTTCCTTTTGATTTGAAGAGCCTATCTATGATATTAAGATTCGTCTCCTACTTTTAAAATCAAAGCACCTCATGGTCATGTATTGATGCGTAGTCTTCAAAAGCTTCCCATGCAAAGTATACTATCATTTGGTTTAAGCTTAATGGGCTTGTGGATGGTTTGTATTTTTGGATTTGATTATTTACTGAGATATATATATATATATATATCCGAGGGTTTTTGAGATATCTCACACATGGCCATCATCATGTAGCTTAGAACATCCTTAATAGAATAATTATGGGACCCATTAGGAGCTCTTCTAATATACTGCGAGTATAATGCAATTAGAGTTTGTGATGAGGCATTAATGCCACTTCTGTGTCAAAGCTTAAAGTTAGAGGCACAAGTGCATGCACGAGAGAAGATCGAAAAAGAATTGATGGTTGGGATTTCACTGCTAAAATATCGTAAAACAACCATGGGATTACTGATCAAATATTTTTCATTTGTAATGTTCAATTATAATAGTGATGAAGAATTTCTATCATAGATACCCAATGAAATTATTGATGGAATTGCCAACACAATTAAAAAAATAAAAAAAATTATATTGGTTATTCCATTGTTAATATAACATGCTATCATTTTCCAATGAATTTCTTGACGGTATTTTCCATTGCAATATTCTATTAAAAACTCCATCATCAAATTAAAAGTGTTATAACCAACATCATTCTCATTCTCCCCTTCTTCTTCTTCTTCTTCTTCTTCTTTTTCTTCTTCTTCTTCATCATCATCTTCTTCCTCTTTCTCTTGAACTACAAATCAAAATGGTGCTCTTCCACCTATTTTTCTACAATTTAGGCCTCATCATCACAAATTCAGTCACCCAACATTTCATAGTATCAACATCATTATCATGGTACTGTTTTTTTTTTTTAAAATACTCGCTATATCAAGTAAGCAAATCTATTCATTTATGTTAATATAATGTATTAATATTTTTTTGAAGTTATCATGAATATAAAGGAATCAAAGAGGCACATTATGCTTATCGTGTTCGTGATCGATTAAGGAAGGAGGTTTTGGTTCCACTTCGTAAGGTTCTTGAGTTTCCTGAGGTCTATATTGGTGCTAATAGATGGGATTCCCTCCCATACAATAAAGTTGCTTATGTGGCCATGAAGTTTTACAAGAAAAAGTTTTTGAAACATGATGCATCTCATACAGTATTTGGAAGATGTGAAAGCTAGAAAAACCAAGATTGCAGCAGGTGCATTGCTACCTCATGAGATCATCTAGTCTTTGAACGATGACAATGGTCACTACAAGATTTAATAGTTTTATCGACGGAATTTTTTCGTCGGCGTAAGACACATATTCCATCGGTAATTAATTTACTGACAAAATCACCGATGGATAATTTTCATCGGTGAATCTTTCATCGGTAATTTTTTATCCGTCGGTAATAATATTACCGACAGATTTATTGGTGGAACAGACGCGTCGGTAAAATTATTTTTTATTTCCGACAGAAATTTCCGTCAGTAAATCCATCGGTAATTATTTAAAAACATTTTAAAAAAATCATTTTATAAAATTATAAAATAATTAAATTAACATAAATCAACATTGTATAATATATACTCAAAATGCTTGGAAAAAAGAATAAGAAAATCAACTCAAACAAATTTGCAACAAATAAATAAAACAAAAAAATTAATTCAACTAAAAAAATTCATATGAAAAAAATGAAGTTGCAATTGCTAAAAATTTAAAAATCATATAAATAAATCAACTAAAAATTGATCTCATATGAAAAAAAAAAATCTTACAACAACATTTATACAATTATTAAGAACAAAATCAATTAAAATTAAATAAAAAACAAATATAGTGAAAAAAATCATGAAAAAATAAGAAAAAAGAAAAATCTTACCTTAATATGCTTGCAAGTGAAGCTAAGCAAAAAAAAATTCGTAAAGCATATTAATTAAAAAAAACTAAGAGGATAAAAGAAGAAGAAGACATACCCGAGTATGGAGAAAAAGAGAAGGAGATGATGAGAGAAAAGAAGAGAAAGAAATAGATATTGATGTTTTTTACATATAGTGAAGAAGAAGTAGAAGTAGAAGTAGTAGTAGAAGAAGAAGAAGAAGTAGAAGTAGTAGAAAAAGAAAAAGAAATAATGAGTCTGTCTTTTGTGAAATAAGCGGATTCAGATTTTTTATTGGGGCGTGTTACCGATGGATTTACCGACGGATAATTGAATATTAATATTTTTTAATTATTCCATCGGTAATATTTAATTTAAATTTTCAATTTCGTAAAAAGTTTTCAAAAACCGCTAAAAATTTCTGATGATTTTTAACTCCGTCGGTGATTCCGTCTGTAATATTTAAATGAAAATTTTAAATTAATTGAATTTTTTCAGAAAACCGCCAAAACAAGCCGATGAATTTTCAATCCGTCGGTGATTTTGTCTATAAAGTAAAACAATTAATAGTGCAATTGGAAGATGAACAGTTCTAGAGCTCTCTGAAAAATACCGACGAAAAATTCCGTCGATAATTCCCTTTGTAATTGACATGATGAACAATGTTTACAGTTTACCAACGGATTTACCGATGAAATAAATTCCGTCGGTAATTCCGTTGGTAAAAAATGACATGTCATCATTTTTTTTTTGCTTTGGTTTAATTTTTTTTCCCACGGTAATTCCCTTGGTATATACCGAGGGAATATTTCCGTCGGTAAAATCCCTCGAAAATTTACAAATGAAAATATTCCCTCTATATTTCCATTTATATTTATTGATTTTCTGGTAATGGGTGAAGAATTAGCAGAGCTACAGTGGAAGAGAATCTTTGATGATTTATTACAAAAAGGAAAGATGAAAAACTGTATAGTTGTTTGTGATGTGTCCGGTAGCATGTCTGAGACTCTAATAGAGGTTTTTATGGCACTTTGTATGTTGGTTTCAAAGCTATATGAAAACCCATGGAAGGGTAAGCTAATTACAATTAGTCAAAACCCTATGCTTCAAATGGTTGAAGGAGATAGTCTTCTACAAAAGACTGAGTTTGTGATGAGCATGGACTGGGGCATATGAACACTAATATCCATTAAGTATTTGATCTTATTTTGCAAATTGTTGTTAATGGTAATTTGAGAGGCTAAAATTAGATGAGTTGAAATAGTTATGGTCATTCAGGATTTTGATGTATGATGTCACAAAAAAAAAATCAAATGAATATAATTTTGATGTGGACTATAAATGATTTTTCTATATATGAGATGGTTTCAAGACGGGAAACACATAGAAAACTAGCATGCCTTATTTTATAGAAAACAATAAAGCATTTACCTTAACGAATGATGGTAAAGCTTTTTTTTTTTTTTTAATTGCTATTAGAGGTTCTTTCCACATCATTATTAATACAGAAAAAAACAAAAAATATTTCCTGAAAGGTAAATTTGAAAGGGATGTTGCACATTTAGTACTATTAAGTGAAGAATTGTATGATATAGTCTTGCAATATAAAGACAATGTATTTGGTTTTCAATCTAATAAGCAAAAGTTTCCTTGTTATGGCATGACCTATTATTGGGTAAAGTTGAGTATTTTATGGAAGCTTTCCTATTGAAAGACTAATGTACTCTGCCATATTTGAATATCATGCATATTGAAAACAATATGTTTGACAACATTGTTAACACGATGATGGAGGTCGAAGGGAAAATAAATGGTAACAAAAAAGCTTGAATAGATATAGCTTTGTTTTATGACCGTTAAGGTATGAAGTTTCTTATTGATGACGTGTGGCAAAGCCTAAAACAACATTTGTCTTGGACAAAAAGTATAATTTCTTATCTATGAATAGCTTAAGAATCTGTGATTTTCTAATGGTTATGCTTTGAACATAATTATATTAGTAAACTTGAAGGAATATAAATTATATGGAATGAAGAGTCATGACTGTCATATATTCATGCAAATGTTCATTCCAAATATATATAAGGATTTATTACTAAAAAAGATATGAGATGCACTCACGGAGATTAATCATTTTTTTATAGATGTTTACTCAAATAAGTTGAATTCACAACACATGAAACAACTTGAAAGGAACATCATTGAGACAATTTGCAAATTTGAGATTACCTCCTATCTCTCCTTCTTCGATTTAATGGAGCATTTTTCTATCTATATATTTAATGTATAGAGCAAAAGTTGGAGGTCTAATGCAGTATAGATAGATATATCCTTTTGCGAGGTTAGCGATTACATGCATCCTAAAATAGTAATGTGTTTTTAAAAAACTTTCAGTCATTCAATCTATATATGTATACCTTAATGTTGTACTTGTTCAACCTCAAGAAAAAGGCTAAAAACAAGGCGCATGTTAATGCTTTGATATACAAGACTTATATTATTGAAGATATTTTAGCATTTATCTTATATTATTTTGAACCCCATATAAGAACAAGAATCAACCGCATTCCAAGACATGATGATAGTGGTGAATTGCCTTTTGAATAACCTTTTCACAGTGTTATAATGGGTATTTTATCAATAGGTATGTATTTCACACAAATGATTATTAAGAAGGTATAAATACTTATAATAATAGTATTTGTGTTAAGGGATCAATTTATAATGAATTTGAAGTTGATTATTATGGCAAGTTAGAAGAGGTTATTCAATTGCAATATCATAAGATATAAAATACAGTCTTTTTATTCAAATATTATTGATATGATACCAATAGAGGAGTTAGGGTAGATCCTTACCATAATTTGGCTGAAAACAATACGAAAGATAGACTTAGCAACATTAACAATATTTTTGTATTTGCCAAAAAAATACTAACAAGTGTACTACACATACACTCTTTCTTTTATAAAATATTATAACAGAGTTGATTGGTTATTCATTGTAAAAATCAAACCTAAGAGTCTTTTTCAAGTTGTTTATGATAGTAATGATAAAGTAACTGAGGAAGAAGATAAATTTCAACTAGATGAGTTAGTTTCTTCATCTATCGAGTTAGAAAAATATTCAAATTTTCATGCCGCAAAGAATATTTATATTTATATTAATATTGACGAGTTAAATGATATATTAATTACCAGTGGGAATATAGAAAATGATGAAGATGAAGAGATCGAACAACTCCAGTTTAACAAATTTATTGTCATTATGTAATTAACATATTTATTGTCTTCGTATCTTGTATCTTAAGTACATTTATCAAGTGTTTATTATTGTGATTGTAGTTTTAATGTGTTATGAATGCACCCGCTGCTGTTGCATAATTAGGTTCGTTAAGGATTATGTCTAATATATAAGAAAATAACTTACTATAAGTTTATTGATAGAATCCCTAACAATATATAAAATCATTGAAGAATTACAAAAAAAATATGAAAGAATTTAGGAATGTAAACCAATATATGGATTCTTAGACAAACTATTTTCCATCAATGATATTAAATACTGACACAATCACTGATAGATAACAATATCACTAGATAATTATATAGAAGAATTAAGAAATTTTTATTATTTAATGGTTTTACTAATGAAATATAAAATTATCGGAGAATTATAGAGAGTTTAAAGAAAAATTCAAGAATGTAAACCAACAAATGAATTCTCCAACGAACTATTTTCCATCAGTGATATTAAATACCGATGTAATCATCGGCATATAGCAATATTATTGGAAAATTACAGAGAATTAATGATTTTTTTATTCTTCGATGGTTTTACCAACATAATATAAAATCATCAGAGAATTTGTTGAAGAATTCAAAGTATTGGATTCACCAACGAATATACTGATAGATAAAAAGTCATTGGTGATTTTGAAAGAATTTTGAAATTCTTAAATGACCGATGGTGTTATCGATGATATAAAAAAAAATTCAGTAACTTCATCAATGATGTGTTAACGTGACTGATTATTGATGGAAGAACCAATAACAATTTTTATCAGTGATTTTAAACCTAGATATATCAAGGCAACTCTTAGCTCGTTGAGAAGTTGGTTGAACAATGAAATGGTGCTTCATAGGCAGAAATAGAGGCAAATAATGAAGAATAGAAAAGGCAGCAATGGGAGGAGATGATTGTATACATGTCCAATTATTATCCCTCCCTACAGACCTCCATGAGATTCTCCTCCTCGTCCCTCTCCACCTCCATTTGCAGCCTCATTTTAAAGTTTATCAAAATTTGTAAATGATTTTTATGGTTAAATTAATAATATTAAATGTATTCTTTAAGTTAGACTTTTTGTTTAATGTTAAATTGTTTTGATAGCATTAAAAAAGAAAAAACAAATGAGTACACCGACAAACATAAAATTCCATAAGTTATCTTGTCAGTAAAACATGCTAATTTTTCTTGAAGAATCATAGAGAGCTACTAAGTATTTAGATATAGATTGATGAAACCAATGACATAACATAGTTGTCGATGATTATATTAAGTATCCATAAAAAATATAAGATACATAATTATCAACATGTTATCTATCCGAACCCTATCGATAATATTTAGCAATCGATGTACCACTAGAAATTTTTCATCTCATATTATTTTTTACCGATGGATAAACAACTTTTTCATTGATGGAATATTACATGGTATAATTCATTTTTCTGGTGGTGTTGATTCTATGGCTAGGGTCAGCTTGATCATGTCATGTGACCCTCCACACCTCCAACCAAGTTGGTAGATGTTGGGCACGTGGACGGTAAATAGTACTTGATTGAGTCCTTACCGAAATTCTAACCGTGATTATCCGGTAAGTACTTAATTTCAGTGATGTGTGTGTGTGTGTGTCTATATATATATATATATATATATATATATATATAGAAAGGAGGTAGGGCTAGGGCATATTGAAAAGGGCATGCATGGAAGCAACTTTCTTTTTGGTTTGAAAAGTCGCATAAATGTGTTTCAGCGGAGAAGAAAGAAGAGAATATGTGATCCAAAATGAAAAATCCAATCATCTTAAAAAGAATATAATATTTGGTTATAAGGAGAGGGAATATCTTAGTTCCAATTCTACGACTCTGAATTAAGGGAACCAACAGAGATTAAAGAGAAAATCCAACCCCAAAAGAATAATAAAGGAGCCCTAAGAGCCGGGAATCTCCTTCTCCCTCCCATACTTGACTTTAATGAAGTGGGTAGGAAGGTAAGAAGATTCTCTTTTAATATATATATATACACAATTAACCCTTTTTCTTTTCTTTTTTTGGGGTTATCAACAATTCCTTAACACTTCCCAGAGTATTTCTTTATGTGTTCTACGTGCCTGTGTGTTTGATTCTTCCATTTTCTCAAGAACACCAACATATTGACAGCAAAAAGCTCTTTATTTAGTTTTATTTTGTTTTTCCAGCAGATTATTGCCTGTGTTTGGGGAGGCCTCTGTGTCTGCGTTGACGCAAAAAAGATTTAATGAGAAAATAAACAAGGAGATGCCTTTTGCATGAAAGGAAAATCCCATGAGAGAGAGAGCTCAGAGAAGTGCATCGAATTCCCTTAATTGGAAGGGAGAGAGAGAGAGAGAGAGAGAGAGAGCAATAACAATGGCGTGTCGCTTTCCAGAATCAATCTTCTCGTACAAGACTCCAACCCACGCCTTTTGTGAAGATTCTTCTCGTGAAACGTGTCGTGATATTCCTCTATATCGTCCTTATGAATATCCCTTTTGTCTGCTGTCAAATAAATAAAATAACAAGGGTATATTCCCTCCCCCACCCTTTTCCTTTTTCTTTTCAGACTAGAACGGTTTAAAGTCGACACCGACATCGAATTCCCTCTTTCAAGTCATCATTTTTTAAAAAAATGTTTTTTATTTAAAAATTTATTGTAAAAATATTTTTTTTATTTTTTAAATTTTATTTTTAATACCAGGTTATCAAAACAATTTAAGAAATGAAAAAAATTAATTTAAAATAAAAAAATAAAATATTTTATAAAATATAATTACGTTGTAAAAAACAACATTATCAAAACATATAAAAATTAACATATCAAATATTTGCCACATAAATAAACAACAAGCCAACATATTCGGTGGATAAGCAAGTTCCAACAAATCAAGTTTAAATATCATTACAATTTGATAAATTCAAATTAGATATCATTACAATTAACAATGATTTTCCTATAAAATATATTTTCTAAAATAAATTATTTTTTATTATTTAAATTTATTAATTAATTAAAAAAAATATCCATTTATTTCAATCACAATCAATTTTATCATTATTATCCTACCATAATTATTTCTCCCACAACTCCACCATCAATTTTAACACTAAAATCATTGGACCACCATTATTATATCATTTTTTAATCATTGCTCTCCCTATTATTTTTACCCTCTTTACCACCCTCACCACCATCTCATCACCATAACACAATATTATTATTCTCTGCAATTATATTTTTCACATCATTATATTCTAAACATTATAAAATTTGTTCTATTTTTTTATTATTGAATTGAACATAAAAATTAGAAGCCATCATCTATAAATTTAGTGAGTAAAGAAAAAAAAATGTTATTCTACGATGGATTGAGAAAAAAAAGTTCTATAGGTGCTGCACACTTAAAATCAAAGGTTAATCCTTCTATGATAGTATTCAAAAAAGAAATTTATGTTATAAAAAAAATATATTCTCAAGGTTTCCGCAAAGAAAAAAAGAGTCATATAACAAATATATATGTATATAATAAGATAAATGCAAGAAAATACACCTTGGGCAAGCCTAAAAAGAAATACTCTAGCCCAATGATGGAAGACTAGAATGTCAAGTGAGGTTGATGGGCCAAAATAGAAATCCAAAGTTTTAATGGACCAAACCCATTAGTAAAAATATTTGTTTTTGATGTTCAAAGACACAATTGAAATTTTTAAGAGTTTAATTATTTAATCAAGGGTTTAATCGCAAGGAAGATCAACTTTTTAAGGTAAATTAAAACAATTGATATTTAAGAACTTAATTGGAAGCTTGGAAAGTTTGATTTAGCCAAATCAATGGCTTAATTGCATAAAAATAAAAGTCTGGTGAGCAAATAGGGGCTTAATTGCCTTTATTGGACCAAGAATCAATTTGCAAAATGCATACGACTTCAAGGATTGAAATCATGGGTCAAATAAAAAAAAATTAAAAGTTTAGTGGTCATTTAGGGATGTAATTGAACAAATCTGAAACCAAGAACCAACTTGTAAAAGGCACTCAAAATTAGGGGTGATAGGTAAAGTTGATAGGGATGTAATTGCATAAAATTAGAAAGAAAGAAGGAAATTAAGGATAAAATAGAACGAAATCAGAAGATAAGCGGTCGAATTGAACTTTGGCAGATCCCAAATCAAAAGAAAACCCTAATATATAAGAATTAGTCAAAACAACGTCGTTCAAGGTACTATGCTTTGTTTTCTTCAATTTTTGATTGATTGAGGGGGTACTTTCATATGACTGAAAGAGATGTTTTTTAACACCCTAAAGGTTGAAACAACCACCATTCAACCAAGAAACATTCCCTTTTATAATCCGATATCTTTTAAATAAAATGTTTACATCCTATTTTCTTCATGGATCTTCATGACATCTTGTCCTTAGTCAACTAAGACCACAATTTCAGAAATTATGTTATTTGGGTAGGGACACTTTCAAACGTTTGAATGTAAAGCTACTAATCTTCAAATCAAGCAAGGTCGGGTTCGATTGAAAGATAATCACCCCCTCTACCAAGTCTAGGTGGTCTCAAACGATGTTAACATCGCATATGCTTCGATGAGGTTTTGAAAGTGGCCGACCCAGTCAGCCTTGATAGAAACACTTAGTTACAGAAGAACATTGAGACTAAGAATTTTAAAACATGTACTAGTTCTAGAGATCTATGTAAGAGGTTGGTTATACATAAAGGGAAGATAGACGGTACCTTTATAGCATCCTTTCCAAAAACAAAAGGAGGTTATTTTAACTATGTGTTTTCTTCTAAATTTATTTTATGCATGTCATTTACCATCCAAACTATCTCAAAGCTTATTTATGAGTTATTTATTATCGACTAATGTTTATCGAGTCAGCATCGGATCCTGAATCAAGAATCTCGTAACTCAATAATTTCTTTCTTTCTTTTCTTTTATTTTTTTTCCAGTAAAAGTCATCATGCTAAACATATGTCGGTCCATAGAACTAGAAGACTTATTGACCTAACCATTAAACCAAGTTTAACCAAACATGAACATCTTGATATGAAAAACTTTTATGAATTTTTTAACTCATTTTAGGGTTAAAAAGTACGTGCATCAATCCCTAAAGCTAGAAGACTCATCGACCTAGCAATTAAAACCAAGTTTAATCATAACATCACCAACTTGATGAAAATTTATCGATGCATTTTTGAACTCATTTTAGGGTTAAAAAATTCATGCTAGGCTTACATTGGTCCATACAAATTAGGAGACACATTGATTTAGCTGTTAAAAATTAGACTTTATCAAAAGCATGACTCAAACTTGACAAAAACCCGTCGACATTTTTTTTCTATGAAAATAAATATTTACAGACACATACAAACATAAAAAGATGAAAATGCAGTTTCATGAAATGAATATAAAGTTAACATGAAGTAAATAAAATAAAATAAAAATATGTGAGTAAATAGTATCAATACACGAATAGTAACATGTTCAATAAAGTGAATAATAACTCTCATGCAAACTCATGGGAAGAAGAAAAATGTAAGGAAAGGGGCGACTTACCTTGGGACTAGTTCCAAAGACAATGGTTAGGCAACGTTGCTAGGGTTTTTTGGGTGGTTTTCTCTTTTTAGCATAGCGTTTTATTTTTTATTCGGTTCATTTTATTTTCTTATATTTTTTATTTATATTTCTTTCCCTGCTATTCTTCTTTACCCATATACTATTGGATGGCTTAAAACACACCCATTTCTAGATAAAAATAACTCATATTCTCTTTTTCAGTTTTTCTTTGCATTCAAGTTCACTTTTCTTTCTCTTTTTTCATTCTTTTTTTTTTTATCATTTTTTTCTTCTTCTCTCTCTTTTATTACTTCCTATCTCAAACTCACACTTCTCTTAGCTCAAAATCATTTTTTTCTCTCTTTTTCAAAATGTAGGAGGCTGTATCCAATCTATATGCACTTAAGTTTCAAATATTATTTGTTCCATTCCACACTCTTAGTAGTATAATGATCATATTTATAAAACTTAAGAGGCCTATAAATCTTATTCTCATGTCTTCTCATGCTTGGATGTTTAAGTCAACTCGACCTGGTACATGTAGAATTTATAACTTGCATATTGAGATCATAAAACCAATGCAAGCAAGTAATGAAAAATACAAACTTCAAGTTGATTCACACAAGTAACACCATAAAGTTAATTTTAGAGATTATTTTATGATATTGATTAGACCTAAATAGTGTCCTTCAAAAACCAATAAAAAATTACTAGTAGTGTTAGACCATTCAAAGTACTATAAATGATTGAATCAGATAGTTATATCATTAAACTACCATCAAACTTTGATATTAACTCTACTTTTAACATGAAGGACCTTACTCTATATAAAAGATAACAATATATCCCTGATGATCCTTTTAAAACTCATACCCTATTATGTTTATTATTTGTATAGAAAAAATATATTGATGCTACTTTGGATGTACAAGTTATTTCTACTAGGGATTTTGAAGTTTAGTGACACGATCAAAAGATTATTGTCTTTTCCCAAGTGCAGGAGTGTCAAAGTAATAAATAACCTAGCAAGACCGGTGTCGAACCACAGGGAGGTCAACTATATAAATTATAAATAACAACAACACAACAACAATAATAACAATAACAATAACAACAACAACAACAATAATACTAATAATAATTAGCAGCAGCAGTAGCAGTAGTAATGATATTAATAATAGTAATAGTAATAGTAATAATAAAGAGGACTTTGAGATGTAAGATTAATGTGAGGATTAAACAATAATAAAAACAAATGTCAAGGTTAGAGGATCCACTAATGGTACTTCAAACAAGTATAGTATAAACTCTTATTACTCAACTAGAAACCACACATAAAGGAGTTTCCAATCAGATTATAATTGTTAACATGATTACATTAATTATCTTATTCAAGTAATGCCAATACTTGTAAATATTATCAGGTATTTATGGTGATACCTTATGTTAACAACAAATCAAGTTCCTTTCATAGCATAGGTGTAGGTTATACCATACGGTTGAGCTATGAAAATGCCAAGGATTTGTTGTACCAATGGTTGTTCAACACAAATGTAGATTAACCATTTAACAAGTAAGGTATTAAGAGTAAGCAGGATAATAAATATAAAAACATGTTAGTATCAAGCATTAAAGTCCATGTTGAGTTTATACTATACTTATTCTTACACCATTAGTGTAATCTTTTCACCTTGACAGAATAGATTTAGCTAAACATAATGAAAGAAAAAAACAAGATAAGAACATAATTATATAAATAAAGGAAAGGAAATGAAAAGCATAAACAAGAGATTAATATAACATCAAATAAAACTTAAACATTACAAAATACAAAGAAAGAGAGCAAGAGCATGATCTTGATCTGAACACCAAGATGCCTAAATGCATGGCAAATGCTTTCTTTTATAGGCCAAAATTTAAAACTATTGATTTGATGACTAATTGTTGAGTGAGTGGCCAACTCTTGACTTGGTGAAAATATTTACCTTCTTGTATGAATAAAACATCATTGCTAACATTAGAGCTGGAACCACCTGTACACATAAAGTTCTAGGAAATTGTCTTATCTTTCCAGGAAAAAAAAAAATTGAGGTCATTTGGACTTCTAGAACTCGATATATAGGCTGAATAGTGTCTAAGCTGCAGGACAGATTCGGACTTCTCCGTTGTTGCTATAATTTGGACTTGAAAACGACATTTTTAAATCTTGGACTCCACATGAAAGTTGTAGGCTTATGTCTTACCGAATCTATCCAAAAACTTGAGGTCATTTAGACATCTAGAACTCGAGATATGACTCAATTACCGAACAGTGTTCCAATTTAGACTGCACCATCATCTCTTTTCTAAGTTTGGCCCTCTCTTTGTCCTTTCAATTTCAATACTTAAACTCATCAATCAATCCTTTCATTTATGTGATAGGCCTGCATTTAAGATGAACAGTTACCATAAATTAAAGGTATCTTAAATTATTAGGTATGTTATTATAAAGCATGCTTAAGGAGTTATTGATACTTCAAGTGCAAAATGATGATATAAAACCTTGATAAAAATGCACTTTTAAGTATTAATCATTTAATGAATCATGGTTCATGGAAAAAATGACTATAATCATATTATACTTAGATTAATTACTAAAGAGACATCGCAACAGCTTGATATTGATCTTTGAAAGCATTATCAAAGTCGCCTTGAACTACACTTGACATAGTCAAGTTTTTCCAACCCATGAAGAGTTGGTGGGGATACCAAATCCACATTATAGGTTAAGTGTGCATATGGATGGAGATGATGGAGAATAGCCCAACCCATCACTCTTTGGTTGGAAGACTAAGTATGTCCAGTCCTATATTATTGTATTTTTATTTGAGTTTATTAATTAAGCTTAACTTTTGTTATTTAGTTGGATAATTTTGTTTAACAAGCTTAAATCTTAATTGTTGGTTATTTTAGATTTTACTATTTATACATAATTTTTAACATTGTAGTAACTTTTGATGAATTGATTAAAAGTTACATATTTCTCTCTTTTTCCAAGCTTTTCTCTTCTTTTCTATGTGTATGTTTGATAATGTGGCACAAAATACTTTTCAAAAATGCTTTTTAATTGAAAATATATTAAAATCATAATTTTTTCTATATCTTTTAATTTTATTTTTAGCATCATACATATCAAAACTATCAAAAAACAGTAATTTAAAAGACACTTTAAGAATCACTTTCTTCTTCTTCTTCTTTTTTCTCTCTTCTCTTACATCTCTCAAATCTTTCTTTGTCCCATATAACACACATAAACATATACCAATGATTTTTTTACTGGGATTCCCATAAAGAATAATAACTATTTTTCATATAAAGGTTTGTGGGATGTAGTTAAGCAGGTGCAAGTTCTTTACTTATTTGAAGTTTTATTAAAGTCAAACTTCGATACCAATTCTCATCAGGGTCTTACTTTTTACAGTTGAGGATTTGCAAGACTCATGACTTGGAAGCATCCAGTTATCAGATACTGAAAGGGACTGCAAACTATGAGTTCGACATGCCTTTTTGGGGAGAAAGTATTTCTTTGGTTATGAACTATGCTTTTAATATTATGCAATGCGACTCTCCATGAGATCTTATCAAGTTCTGAAAAATATAGTTACAGCATCATTTCAAGAGAATAGCCTGATACATTCTCAGCAAGTCTGAAGATAATTATGTTTCACCATAGTAAGATGTGCTACAAGATTGATTGACCAGTAAGGATCGAATTAATAAATGATATATGGGTGTGGTAATAGAGGATGAAAACCAAAATATTTAACCAGGAAAATCTTAAATTGGAATTCTGCCACTGAATTCTGCTATACTCTCTAGCTTTACAGTAATTCCTATACCTCTGTTAAGTTTCTAGTAATTACCAACACACAAGTTCTTCCATGAGCATGTCTTACTACAATCATGGGTTCATAGATTATTAAAATGATTTTACAGGTACAATAAAAGTATGGACCATTCATAGTGGTAGAAATAATTGAAGATAAGTAGTCTAGGTCAACTAGGTTTAATGAAGTTACTAGGTGGGTGTTTTATAAAATACCTTTTTTTAGTAATTATTCCAATATGGATATTTGATGCTTATCGTTGCAGGTATATATTTGGAAAGAATTCCATGATGGAAAAATACCAATGACTTCTCCCGTGTTCACTCAAGCAAATGATGCTTGATTGTTCAAAGTATCCATCCAAATAGTTCTTCCATTTCTGCAGGTAAGGCTCATCAGTTCCAAGCTCTAAAATCCAAAATTAAAACTCCTAGGAATGGATTCAGTTGTTGGAAAGCATCAATAGTGATTTATTACACGTTTTCATATTGAAAGGAATCTATTTGAGGATCATTTTCACCTTGTAGTATCAATGATTAAGCACTCATTTTCTGTTTTTGATCAGCTTTTCAAATCCCAGTCAAGAGACAATTAATGTAAGAAAGGTGGAAGGGGGAATTGTTGTAGTAAATAAATTGAGTGGGAAACCCACTAAGGATTTTAGAAAGCACTACGATCATGTCTTGTTAAAGATGGTTTTAAGCCTAAGATCGGGTGTTTGTGTTTGTGTGAGAAATAACAAATGGTGGCTTAGAAATACTAGGAGAGATAAAACAACTTTTTTTATTTCAAAAAACACAATTTTACATGTATTGAAAAAACTCTCAAATTCTCACCCCTTTTTTTTAGTGTTTTTCTCTTAATTTTCCACACACAATAACCATAAACTAGCTGTCTATTTATACACAAAATAATAGCATGAAAAAAAAATAAAAGTTTCAAGTGTGAATGGTGGTGGTTGGTGACAGTTTGAAGGTGGATAAATGGAGGTGGCTAGTGGTTGCTGGTTATAGGTCGGCGCTTGCCATTCTTAACCTTCTATAACGAGTTTACCATAACAAATTCTTATCTTAAACTCAATTGAAATATGTCATTCCAAGTATAAACTTCAATCTAGTAAATGTCTCACCCTTCGATGGCTCTGTAAGATATCTGTAACTTGATCATTTGTTTTGCAAGATATCGATTCAACTTCTTTGTTCTTCATATGATCTCAGATAAAATGATAATGTGTATCGATGTGTTTACTTATTTCATAATACACTAGGTTTTTAGCCAATGCAATTACCAATCGATTATCAATATAAATTTGTATTGGACTTTCTTGAAAAAATCCTAAATGCTTCAACATATTCCTTTACCATATTAAATGGCACAGAACATACTCAACTTCACAACTACATAACATTGCTATCGATTGCTTCTTGGATGACCATGAAAGATGTATCTCCCATAAAAAAGACAAATCTTATTGTGCTTTTTATGTCATCCAAATCTATACCCCAATCACTATATAAGTAGCCAATAAGATTGAAGTTCTTACTTTAAGTATAAAGCATACCTTCATTAATTCCCTATTTTTTCAATGTAACGAAAAATTCTCTTGGCTACATTCAAGTGAGACCGATCTAGTGTCTCCATATATCTACTAATAAGTTTTACGCCATAGAGTTTATCTTCTCTCATTCATCATTCTTTGAAAACTTCATTCTACACTCAACTGGATTATTTACTTTTTCATAATCTTTTATCTTTAATTTCTTAAGAATCTCTTTTGCAAACTTCTCTTAATTCACAAAGATTATAGTTTCTCATTGTTTGATCTTAATCCTTAGGTAGAAGGTCATAAAACCATTTTATATTATCTCAAACTCCTTGATCATTGCTTGCTTGAAGTCTCCAAACATCTTTAGGTTATTGCATGTAAAGATCAAGTCATCCATATATAAGCATACAATAAGAGTATCACAACTTTTTTTAAATATTCAAATAAATAGCTTATTTATGGGGGCACTTTACAAATCCATTCTTCAAGAAATAACTATCAATATGACTATAACAAGCTCTTGGGGCTTGCTTCAATCCATACAAGACTTTGTTCAACTTTAATACATTGTCTTTATGTCCCTTCACATCATAACCTGTATGTTTCTCAATATACCTTTTCTTCAAAAAAGCTATTTAGAAAGGTTAACTTGACATCCATTTGGTATATCTTTCATTTATGTTGGGCAGTTGGGGCAATTATCAATTGAATGGTCTTCAATCTAACAACTGAGGCAAAAAATTCATCATAGCCAATACCTTGCTTTTGACTATAGTCTTTTACTACCAATCTCACCTTGTACCTCTCTATTTCTCCTTTAGAATTCTTCTTTTCTTTATAGATCTACTTGACACCTATTGGCTTCTTCTTTTTTGGTTTAAGAACCAATTTCCATATGTTATTCTTCTCAATTGATGCAATATTCTCATCTATAACAATTCTTCATTTTTCATCTTTTATTACCTTTTCAAATATTATATCTTCATTTATGGCAAGATGACAATATAGTGTTAGATCATTATCAATTGGATTCATTACCTTATACAAGTTATCAAGGCTCCTTATATTTCTTGGTGGGCTACCATTACTTGAACTTCTACTAAAAGAATAAGATAAAGGTGAAGTTGAGTTTATTTATGATTGTAGAGGTCTAACAAGTTTTTGATGATCTTTATATCTCTCCTTCTTTTCATCAAGAAATAGTAGAAATCATACTTCTCACCATCATCTACCTTCCAATCTCATGCTCCTTTTTTATTAAATTTGGCATCCTTACTAACCATCATCTTTCTTTTATTGGGGTTGTAAAGCTTGTATCCTTTGGAATTTTGATCGTAACCTAAAAAGATTATTTTTTTTTCTCTTATCATTTAGCTTAATCATCTACATGCACATAGTCAATACCCCTAAACACTTTCAAATGAGTAGCACTTGGCTTTCTTATATTCTTTGTCTCTTATGAAGTCATGTCATTCAAGCCTTTCGTAGAACACTTATTTAACAAGTAGACAATATAATATATAGTTTCATCCCAAAACTCCTTTGGCATCTTTTTAGTTTTGAGCATACTTCTCGCTATGTTGAGGATGTTTTTAGTATTTCTCTCTAACATGTCATTTTGTTATGGGGAACTAGGCACTATTAGGAGTCTTTTTTATACCTTGATCTTCACAAAACTCATTAGAACAAAATTCATTGCTTATCTGTCTTAAGTGATTTGATAGAATAATCACTTTCTTTTTCAACTAATGCCTTAAAATTTTTAAAACAATTAAATACATTATATTTTTTTTTTCTTTTAAGAAGTATATCTATGTTTTTCTACTATAATCATCAATAAAAAATAGAAAAATATATTTTTTTACCAAATGAGCATGGTTGAATAAAACCACATACATCTGCATATATGTCTTGTAAGGCTTGGCTTGATCTAGATATAGACTTCTTTTGAAAGCTCTTGAGAAATTATTTGCCCACTAAACATTATTTAGATAACTGATTTGGATGTTCAATAGATGGTAGACCCTTCAACATCTTTTTTTTTTCATCATCATCTTCAAGTTGTCAAAGTTTACATGCCCAAGTCTCATGTCAAAGTCAAGTCTCATCTTTCACACATGTCTTTAGATATTTAGGCACAATTGTCTCTATGTTTAGCAAAAACATCTTGTTCTTTATCATGGTTACCTTTTCAATTATATTCCCATAAGTATTAAGTATTGTCAATGAATGATCTTTCATCTTAATTTCACAATCATTCTTCAACAATTATCCTAAACTTAATATAAAAATCACTAATAAATTGATGACTACCGTCTTTCATTTGAATAAGAATTGTACATTTCCCCTTGATGGAAACCTTTAAATGATCTGTAAAGGAGACATTACCTCTAATTGATTCATCATGCTTTATAAACTTGTCTTTGTCTCCATATATGTGATTGTTGTATCCATTATCTAAATACCACATGTTTTCTTTGGTTTTCATTGTTTCATCATAGACTAGTAATGTGGTGTCTTCTTTCTCTTCTTCTACTACTAGATAAGCATTCTCTTCAACCATTTTGGTTGGATTATAGTAATCCCTATCATAATAACCTATTCTTTAACAAATATAACACTTGATTTTTGTTTGTAAAATCTAGGTCTTGGATTGCTACTTTATGTGGAACCGATTGACTGGTTAGTTTCAATCGATTAACCATTTGACCTGTTGAAGCTGCCTAAGCCTTCTTTTCCAAATCTGCCTCTTCCTTATTTTTCTCTACCCTATCCACATCCTCTACCTCCTTGGATATATCCAGAGACATCTTGTTTCTCTTTTGTAAAGAATTTTTAAAAGAGTGCTTGTGCACCTATGTCTTCTTGAATTTTGGTTACTCTTTCTTTATGGGTTTATAGTTTTCCCATAAGACTTTAAATTGTAAAAAAATTCATATTTTGTGATTCCTCTATTGTGACCATCATATAGTGGAAATTTTTTAGCAGTGAGAATAGGATCTTTTCTACCACACGCATTTCTTTCATCTTTTCCCCATATATGTTCATTTGATTGTATATGGCTAACACTCTAGCAAAGTAATTTGAAATACTCTCTGATTTAAGCATAGGTAATTTCTCAAATTCACCTCATAACTTTTATAGGCGTTACCTTTCTTACATAACCAGCTCCTTGATTTTATTGTTGTAAAACTTCTCATGCTTGCTTAGTGGTGGTTACGGTAGCCACTATCTCAAAAATGACATCATCTAAACATTGGTGGATGATTTTGAGTGCTTGTTGATCCTTCCTTCATGCCTTTTGCATGGCCTTTCTTTGGGATAAAGTCAACATTACTCAATTTATAGGCTCTTCAAAACTCTTTCCAACTATTTCTCACATATCTTGGAAACATACCCAAGCTTTCACATGAATACACCAAATTTCATAGTTATCCTTTATCAAACGAAGACATTAGAGTGGGAAGTTTGTATTAACCATGTCAAATAATCAAAACAAGCTCTAATACCACTTATCGGAAGAAAATTAGTGTAGTAGTTTAATATGGATAGCAATGATAAATTGCAAAGCTAAAGAACAAGAAGAAATTTCAGAATAAATAAGTTTTATTAAGTGTTTTTCTCTCTTATTCACTTTTTCTCTCTTGATCTACACTTATGTTTATACTTCTGGTGACAAGCTTATTTATAGGCTTACAGTCCTGGACAATCAAGGGATTATACTAAGCAAATGAAAACCTATTCTAAACAGGAAAAGTAATTATACTGACTTAACCGGTCAACTGGTTCACCAATTCCTTTAATTTAACCAATTGACCGATTCTTCTGGGTTTTTTTTTTAAGAAATCTAGTTATTATTTTTTAAAAAAAAAAATTTTCTTGATCCAACTTATGACAAGATAGGTGGTCTTCCAACAAATAGAAAAGATAAATGAGGTTTATTTGTTTGTTCTTTTATTTGTTTTTTTTTTCTTTTTGATTTCCTTAATTCATGATTATCAATTTCATCATAGGTTGTTGATTGCTCACATGGTTTCTTATTTCTTTGTCCAACTCTTTTAGGTTATTGAATTTCCAATTAAACACCCTGAATTGTGTGAGAGTCTTGGAATCGCTCAACCAAAGGTAGTGTATTTTTTTTTTTTTTAGAGAATGAAAGCTAGTGCAATGTTGTATACAGTGGCGGAGCCACAGTGAATCAAAAGGGGGCAATTGCCCCCTTAATTGTTTTTTATATTAATATATTACATCTCCTTAATTTTTCCCCCTTTCCCTTTTGTTTCTTTATCTTCCCCTGTCTAACAATTTCAGCCGTCGTTCCTGCCTCTCCTAGTCTCCTATATGCAAATTTCTCATCAATTAATCTTTTTTGCCTTTTGCTTTATGCTTTAGGTAAATTTTCTTCATCTTTTCTATTTGCTTCATTGTTTAATTTTAGTTTTATTCTTTTATAATTAGTTACTAAAAAAATTAAGGTTTATGATAATTTAGCGGTTTTGTTATGAATATATTCAAATATGTTCAAAATAAATGTTTAAATCTGTTAATTTAATCAAATAAGTGTTTCTTTTCTTATTATAAAAAAATAAATTGATATTCATGCAAAACCACTATTCTTGACATCTCTTGCATTGACATAGTAGTTTATTGAAATTTAATATTTTCACATGATTTGTTTGTAAGTAAAATATCAAGTAGAAAGCATGTTTTTCAAGCATTTTTCCTCTTACATATACACTAGGCATTGTTCCTTAATTAAATATCTATAAATGATTAAGTATAATTTAATCAACATACTTATTATATGCATATAGATATGAATTGAAATAGGTTTTGATTTTGATGAATTGACGTGTATTTTGCTATTAATTTCATATAGAAGATTTAGAATTATTATGTAACTCAATTGACTTTTGTTTAACAGTGAATTATTGTGTAGTTGTGTTAATTATTATGTAGACACTAATGATGATAAAAAAAAAATCCATCAGGTTCATATTAAATTAACATGTCACTAAACAAGTATTTCAAACGTAAATCCCTTGAAGATGAAGAGTCAATCAAAGCTTCAAGTCATATAACTCAATTAAGTTCAAAGAAAAGTCATATTGAAATCAACCTCGACACTCTCTTTGCTGACCCTGGCTTAAGAAGATCAATTTATGAGTACCATATAAATGATAAGGATGTAATCCGAAGAGCTTATCTACAAAATGATCCTTGTCAACCTTCACACTATGATTTTCCTCAAAAACAATTTAGGAATATATCAACACTATGATGCTTTAATCCGACTTGGTTTGGTGCATACCCAATATGGTTTGAGTACAACATAGCCAAAGATGCTGCCTTTTGCTTGTATTGTTACCTCTTCAAGTAAAAAAAAAGTGTTGATTCGTTTGTGGGTGATGGGTTTTCAAATTGAAAAAAAAGAAAAGGAAAGATTTGATTTTCATATTGGAAAGTCTAATAGTAGTCACAATGCAGCTTAGATAAAATGTGAGAATTTGATGAATGAAAAACAAAGTATCATGACTTTGTTATCTAAGTAGACAGTAAAGAGTCAAGTGAATAGCGAACTCGATTGAATGCTTCAATAGAGTGTGCTCATTTTTTGTTACACCAAGGACTTTCATTTCATGGCCATGATGAATGTGAATGTGAATGTGAATGTTCAAGCAACCAAGAAAATTATCTAGAGCTCTTACATTTCCTTTCTGGAAATAATGAAGCTATTAAAAAAGTTACTTTCAGTAAAGCTCCTAAACATAACAAATCGACTTCTTCAGATATTTAACAAGACATTACTCAAGCTGCTGTAGAAGAGATTACAAATGTGATTATCAAAGATCTAGGTGACTCATTATCTTTAATTTTAATTGATGAGTCATGTGACATATTAATCAAAGAACAAATGGCAGTTGTTACACGATATGTAGACAACAATGGACATATAATTGAATATTTTCTTGGCATTCAACATGTGTCAAATACAACTGCTAGTTCACTCAAGGCAGCTATTGAAGTTTTGTTTTCTAAACATAAGCTAAGCATATCAAGATTGCATGATCAAGGATATGATGGAGCTAGTAACATGCGAGGTGAATTCAATGGCTTGAAAGCACTTACTCTAAATAACAATCCAAGTGCATATTATGTACATTGTTTTACTCATAGACTTCAATTGACTCTTGTGGTTGTTACAAAAAAAGCATAATGAAGTTGGAGATGTCTTCAATTTTATTTTTAGCATTATAAACATAGTTGGAGCATCATGTAAAAGAATGGAGGTGATTAGAGAAAAACAATATGCTAAAATTATTGAAGGACTTAAACATGGGGAAATTTCTAGCAGACAAGGCTTGAATCAAGAAACTTCTCTTAAAAGGTATGGTGATACCCGTTGGGGCTCCCACTATGTTACAATTATTTATCTACTTGCAATGTTTTCATCAGTTCTTGATGTGCTTGAGATTATAAAGGAGGATGGGATGAACTCAGAACAGAAAACGAAAGCGGTCGTTTTAACAGGTATTATGGAATCATTTAATTTTGTGTTCATGCTTCGTTGTTTGAGAAGGATACTAGCAGTTACTAATGAGTTCTCACAAGCATTACAAAAAAAAAAGATCAAGACATAGAAAATGCTATGAGTTTATTGAAAACATCAAGGGAACGATTCAAGTTGATGAGAGAGAATGATTGGGAATCTTTACTAGAAGAAGTGTCATCTTTTTGCATCAAACATGATATTGATATTCTAAACATGGATGATGAGTACAAGCTTTGTGGGCATTCAAGGTGAAAATCTCAAGGGATTATAAACTTACACCATTTTCGTTATGAATTGTTTAACAATATCATTGACATACAACTTACTGAGTTGGATGATCATTTTACCGAGACGAGTATAGAGTTACTTCTTTGTATGACATGTTTAAGCCCAAATGACTCTTTCTCTAATTTTAACAAAGAAAAGCTTATTCACCTTGCTCTTTTTTATCCTGGTGAATTCTTTATAGTGGACCTTATGGTACTTGGTGACCAACTTGATGCGTATATTATTAATCTACGTGGTGATGATGAGTTCTCTAGTATTGAAGATATTGCTAGTCTTGTAGAGAAAATGGTGAAAACAAAGAAGAATTTGATATTTCCATTAGTATATATGATTATCAAATTGTCATTACTTCTACTAATTGCAACTGCTACAGTGGAGAGAGTATTTTCTACTATGTGTATTGTCAAGAGTAGATTGCGGGACAGGATGAGAAATAAGTGGATTAATGATAGTTTGGTTGTATACATTGGAAAAGATATCTCCGATAAGATTGATAATGAAGTTATTATGAAGCGGTTTCAAAATATAAAAACTCGAAGAGAATAATTATAATGTAAGTTTTTTTTCATTTTAAAAGTATTTTTAAATTATTTTTACTTGATATGAATTAATTTATATATTTTGAATTGACATGAATTAATATATATATTTTGAATTAATTTCTAATGCATGTCTATATAATATGATATTTATTAATAATTTATTTTTTTTATTTAAAAAATTCTACTCCACCATTGATTGTATAATTATTGTCATCTGACAATTTATACCTCTAAGGTATTTGAAATTTGGGCAACTCTCTTGCTCAATCTTGCACATGTGGAGGGTGTTCTCCTTTATGGGCCACCTGGCACGGGAAAAACTCTATTGGCTAGGGCAGTGGCTCATCACACTGACTGTACGTTCATTAGGGTTTCTGGCTCTGAATTAGTTCAGAAGTACATTGGAGAAGGCTCTAGAATGGTCAGAGAGCTTTTTGTAATGGCAAGGTTTGTGTCTCTATTTGTTTGACTGAATTGCTCTTGATTAATTCGTAGCTTCATTAGGTCATTTCCTTTAAAGTGTCTATGATTAAATTCCTAGCTGTCTTGTATTTTCAATTGCTGTGATCGTAGGCAGTATATGGCTCACTATTTTAACAAAAAGCCATAATGAGGAAAAGGGGGGCAATGTTGATATATATTTTCTCTGTGTTTGTAGCATGGGTATGATACAATTCTGGCATACCAGGAACCATGTACATTAAGCTTCCAATCAAGCAAGTGGTTGCTCGGGGAGAAATGAAGTAGCCATTCTGATTTGGAAAAGTATGATCCATAAAGAAAGTGACTGCAAAAATCCATGTAGTTGGTTATCAGCAGGTATTTTTGTATCGCCATTTCTCTGTTCTTTTGTAGCCTTGTGTTGTGCTGTGCAAATCTGCTTGCTTTTAAACTAGCGCCTTTCATTTCACATCTTATATTCTTTGTGGTTTCTGGGATTCTTGGTTTTGTCACAGGGAGCACGCTCCATCAATCATTTTAATGGATGAGATTGGCAGCATTGGAGCTGCATGAATGGATTCTGGGAGTGGCAGTGGTGACTGTGAGGTGCAGTGGACTGTGCCGGAGCCGCTTAATCAGCTGGATGGATTTAAGCATCAGACAAGATCAAGGTGCTGTGTGTGCCTTGAGAAAAGAATGGAACAAATAGGGGAAACTATGTGAATTATCAACACAGTTATTCATAATTAACCTGTTCTGACACACCCTTTTAACAGGTTTTGATGGCCACTAATCGGATTGATATTCTTGATCAAGCGAAGGCCAGGAAGATTGAATTTCCAAATCCCAACGAAGATGTATGCATCTTTATCTGTTTTGTCTCCCTCAAACTGTTTCAAAGAGATTAACGTCCTGAGTAATGAATATGCAGTCACGTCAGGAGATCTTGAAAATCCAATCAAGAAGAATGAGTTTAATGCGTGAGATTGATTTGAAGAAGATCGCTGAGAAGACGATTGGTGCGCCATCTGGTGCAGAGCTAAAGGTATTTTCAACTCCATGTCTATTTATCTTGCACCACTCGCTTTTTTTGAAGTGTTTCCGTATGTGCAAGTGATTATAGATCATGAAGACTACTGAGGTTGTACGGTTTTTATTTCTATCTCCAGTTATTGATCATGACTACTGTCATGGGGTTATGTTTCTCTGGAAGTAATTTCAGTGTATGCCCTTGGAAAAATGTGGTGTGACTAGGTTTTGCTGTCTGTATTGTTAAATTTTGGATGGATGGAGTAGGCAAAATAATCAGTTGTCTGTTTAGCTTGGGATCATTTTGGAGTAGGCAAAATGATATCAGTTCTCTGTTTAGCTTGGCAATATATAATTCAATTAATTCTTATGTAATTATATTTTTTTTCGTATAAAAAATATAATTTTAATTTATATATATATATATATATATATATATATATATATATGACATGGGAAGATTGATGATAAAATAAGATATTTTTTAAACAAAGTAAGTATGATCAAAACTAGTTAAGGGACCAATTGATAGATGTGTTGAAGTTAAGGGACTATTTAATTCGTTTTATAAAAATAAAGAGAGTAATTTATAATTTACTCAAGAAAATGCCAATTCTCACTCCTCAACATAATTGCATAACCGCATCGATTTGGGCAGATGTAGTTTTCAGTACCAAAGTATTCTCGAGGGGAGCTGGCGGTCCTTAAATTCCTTCCACATTAAACAAAAAGTTTACTTGCAAACAAATAAACATTAATTACAAGTGAATACAACAAAATAAGTTCCGTCAATGAAATTGATTTACAAAATAGTCAGAAATATTGAAACTATATATTTTAGGATGTGGTAAATTTACCTTATTTCAATAATTAAAAAAGCTTGGGAAATGTCCCCTCATGAACCATAGACACAATCACAGGTAGTGCGGATTCACTGTGCTCATGATTTTTTTTTCCTTTTAATAACCTAATTAAATGCGAAGTTAATTAAAATTATTAAATAATCAAAATAAAAAATATAAAAGAAATAGGTGTTGTTTTTAGATTTTTTGGCAAAATATTTAATTTATTCCTTATATTTTTCTGAATGATAGAACTTGGCTCCCTTTAATATTTTTTAGGAAAAAAATCAATTTTTATCCAAAATTTTATTTTATTGAGTTTTTTTTTTCTTTTAAATTCATGCTTCATTTTTTTTATTGAGTTTTTTTAAAAAAAAATTTAAAATTTTTTTAACATTTTTTATGATGTTTTTTACATAATATTATTCAATTTCGTGCATGGCTTATTTGTTTAATTTTTTAATTTGATGTATTTTTAACCCATTAAAATTTAAAAATAAATAAATCATTTCATCATTTGTTTCTTTTTTTAAGTTCTGTTTTATTTGACTTAAAAAAAAAAAAAAACTCTTGTAAGCAAGTACGAGAGGAATCTTCAAGGAAAACAAATGGTCCCGGTCGACGGCTAAAATGCGCGTGTGAGGTGGACAAGTACAACGACCATTAAATTAAAGAGTATGTGTTGACTTGGTGGCCTCGCAAAAGAAAGAGAGAAGGTCGAATAAACCCCTATTCGGGATTTTGCTAAAAAAAAAATGTCGAGGCGCTCCTGTTCTCTAATTCAATGTCTGCTCCCACTGCCACTTCTCTTCAACTTGTTAATGATGTCAAGCCTTTTACAAACTTCTCAAGGTGATGTTGGCACAGCTGCCCAGTACAGCCCTCCATATTTACGTAAGTTATCGTTTACTCATTGGTATTATGAACTCATGTGATCCAGCCATGTATATTTCTCAAATCGTATGATCACAAGTGAAGTATTTTTCTCTCTGACTTTGGTATGTATAGCCACGGCTTGTTACAATGACAGCGCGTCGCAGTTTCCGTCGAATAATATGTTTGCGGCGGCCGGGGATGGAATCTGGGACAACGGGGCTGCTTGTGGGAGGCAATACTTGGTCAGGTGTATCAGTGCTGCGGTCGCTGATTCTTGCATAGCTGATCAGGTCATTCAAGTGAAGATAGTCGACTATGCTCTAGAATTGACCAATAATGCACCCTCAGCTAGTGGCACCACCATTGTTCTATCGGAGACAGCTTTTGGGGCTATTGCAAATAATTCTGCAGCCCCTACTTCCATTAATTTGGAATTCCAACAGTAACTCTCTCTCTCTCCCTCTCTCTTAATTTAATGCAAAGAAGATAATATGATTGGCGTCTTCATGGTTGATGGGGTTTCTTCTTCTTCTTCTCTTTTTGGAGGATGATTGCTCTTTCATGTTCAATTTAAGTAGCATTTCAATTTCCAATGAGAGATGGCATAAGCAGTTTCCTGATAGTGATGGATCTCTGTGTCTCCTTTCTAGGGTATGACACGAAGAGTGATCGGCAAGCTGTGAAGATCAGGAAGAAGAGAATGGATGATTGCAGAGCTCGTGTGAATTACAGTTTTTACAAGTTAAAGTGTATATGATCCAGCTTTGTTTCTGGCCACAATCGTTTTACCCATTCATTCCTCCTTCCTATTTCCGCGTTATGACCAATGAATGAATGAATTCAGAAAATGTTTTTTATTTTAAAATATATTAAAATAATATTTTTTTATTTTTAAAAATTAATTTTAATATCAACATATTAAAAAAAATCTAAAAAAATCACAAATATATTAATTTAAAATAAATAAATAAAGATTTCTCATAAATACTTTTCAAAGACTGCATAATTTCTTCTTTTCCTTGCGTGCTCCAAGGTTTTGGAACCTCTTGAGCAATCAACGTCGTTTGACGTGTCTTGCGTTATCTTCTTCCTTTCCTTCGATCACGGTTGGGCGTGGAGGTTTCAAATTTGTCTTTGGACGACGTTTCATATGCGGATTCTTCTGTAGTTTCCTGAAGTTTGATTGCTAAAATGTGATGTAGTCTTGAGGATATGTGATTGTTGTGTTTAGTTGAAAATAAAATTTAGTGGTATTATGTACGGCTCATGTTTAAAAATTCATTTGGATTTTAATAAAAGTACTATTTTACCCTTAAAATATCTAAATTCATTCATATTGGTTTTTTTTTTTTTTCATTTTATAGCAATAAAAAAAACATACAGCAAGTTTATTATTCATATTATACTAACCAATTTCTACAGCATTAAAGTCATTAAAGTATACAATATTAGCTCAAAATATGTTCAGATGTTTGGATTTTTTCTAAGGGATTGTAGGTCAAAGAATTTAATCACATTCCTCATTTTAGAGGGGAACTAGGCTCGGGACTCGTGTTTTTTTACAAGCCGATCAAAAATCAATTATTAGATAAAAAGTATAAGCATTGTTTTTTTTTTTTTCCCCTGCATGCGATTATAAATATTTGATATAATGATTAAAAACTTGACTATTATATTAGATCAAATTAATTGAATCATTATATATGTTAATAACTAAATAAAAAAGTCGGCATGACTTGTTTAACCTAGCGAGCTAAGAGCATACTAGTCTCCCCGTTCAAATAAAATTATAACGTTATTATAATTATAAGATTTATATTATATTAGAGTATTGTTTCTAAAAATTCTTGGTTAATGTATTATTAAGACTGAATATGAATTAGAGTTGTTAATATCAATACATATTATGTTTTTTTTTTTTTGAAAAAAAAGGTATTTGCTCTCATAACCTAAGATATGAGGGTTACCTGAAATTAATATGTAAGTGTTTTTCAGATAATATGTACAATGAACTAACTTGTAAGAGATTTTATATGAAAAGATCATTTTATTTCTATAGAAAGGTTCACGTGATAATTTTATAAATGATCCTTAAACTTGAAATCATTAAGTTATTTTATATAAATAGTGTTATACTTTGATCTGGTCACACATTGTCCTAATAAAGGGTGACATGCGGGCATATATTGGATATAACATAGACTCTATGAAGGTATTTGAGTAATTAAAAGATGATTCACCACCTTATATGAATTAAAAAAAAATATATTATATCTATTCTCAAATAGTATTAATTGTAAAATATGTGGCTAAGGTGGAATGAATTTTATAAAAGAGTTTCAAAATCTTATTTAAATAATCAATAATTATAATGTGTTAGAACTAACATGATTTGACAAAACAAATATATTCTATGTTATAATGTCTAAATCATAACATTCTTGATAAAGATATAATAATTAAACTGAGAAACTAATCACTAGTCAAATCACTTATAACTTTTTTAATATTTCGAGAATCAAGACATGTTGCTAGATATTGAACTTGATCTTTAAATATAAATCAATCAATTATTGAATTGATAATAAATTAAATTATTTAATTTATTTATGATTATGATTTATATTTGGATCATCTTGTTAAGGAACCTAATGGATCACATATATATTTGGGTCATCTTGTTAAAAAACATTGGTCAAAAGTTAAAATGAGATGATTAATCAAGTCTGACTTGATTGTAAATAAATTTTAGAAATTTTAGACTAGAATGTAATTAATATATGGCGTTGCAATTCTAGACCTAAAAAAGATCAAGTAAAGACTTAATTGAGTAAATTTCTAAAATTATCCTAAAATAATATATGTGATATTATTTAAGGGTCAAATTGATATTTTATATATAAATATAATATTATATCTCTTATTTCTTATGAAAAGAGAATGTGAGAAAAGTACAATATATAAACACCTAACACACACAAAAGAAAAGAGTTAATACTCTAAGGTATAATAACTCATCTCTCTCTTGAAAGAGTTTAAGAGATTTCTTACTAATAGTTTGTATGGATTACCGTTAGAGGCTGAACACTTACACGACTTGTGATTTGTGATAACTCATCCTTTAAGTAAATATTCAAAGCCGAGAAGAACATATAATTTTTAGATAATTTTTGCATAAACCCTAAAAAACTTTAGATTTGTTTAATGAGGTTGTCGAAACTCCTAAAAATTTTTAAATTTACTGTTTTCACTGCATGTATTTTTAAAAGTATTTTTCACTTATAAATACATCAAAATATTTTATTTTTTTTAAAATTCATTCTTGATATCAATAAATTAAAATGATAAAAAAATAAAAAAAATTCATTCGAAACTAAATTTAAAAAAACAGTTAGATTGTAAAGTCAAACAAGGCCTTTGATAGCGGAAAATAAGATGTATTTTTTTTTTTTTTGTTTCTATCTCCCTATTTCTTTTTCTCCAATTTGACTTCTTTGTATTTTTTTTTTGTCTTTTATGTTTTTGATTTCTTGACTTGGTTTTTTTACTCAAAACTCCCTGGTATGTTAAAAATGTTAAAAACTAAAAAATAGCAAATATTTCTAGAAATGTATTTTTTTGGATTTTTTTATTAAAAAATAAAAATAAATAAATTATAATAGAGACATATGTTCTGAGTTAGCTGGACAATGATGCATGCTTCTAAGAAAAAATAATCATGGACGAGGATAAATACATTTATAATTCTGACGTTAAGAACTTTTGTACATTTATAGACTCTTTATTTTAATTTATCCATACACTTTATTTTTCTTACAAATAACTCATAGAAAGAATTAATTAAGATATTTTTTTCTTCTTATTTTGTCTCATTTTTTAGATTAAAACTAGAGAAATAAACTAAAAATATATTGACAATAAATATATGATAGTATAGGAAAAAATAAACAGATAATATTTATTTAAAATCACCTCAACTCTGATCTTGCCCGTGTTTAGGGGGGCTAATTGACAAGATGCATAGATACTTGAGGGGGGGGCCAGTTTACTAGACTTCTTTGGGGAACACTACAGTTCTGAAAACACCTAAAAAAGACGAGAAGGAAAAAAAAAATACATTTGAAACGTTTCAATCAATTTAGTGTTGTTATTATGTTTCAATATATGAATCTGGGGTAGGTCAGATCAATGCTAGGGTTTGAGTCAATGGAAGGGCCTGAAGTGCAGCAAATAGAATTGGGGAGGAGCCCAGAGAGTCACAGTGATTCTGATCCTCTGCTACCGAACCAGGCTGATAGCGAACCAAGTTCCATTCAAGAAATTAGTATTCTTAACGATGATAATATTGAAAACGGTTCTGTTCCTTGCTGTCGTATCTGTCTCGAAACCGATTGCGAAGCAGGTAACATTTCAAGACTTTTTTTTTTTTTTTTAAATGAAGTTCACGAGTCATGTTTGTTGTTTGTTTGATTTTTAATTTTGTATTATTTTTATAGGTGATGAAATTCTTAATTTTTAATTATTTTTCTAGGTGATGAATTGATATCTCCATGCATGTGCAAAGGTACCCAGCAGTTTGTTCATCGTTCATGCCTTGATCATTGGCGCTCAGTTAAGGTAAAGTAATAGCGGTACGTGTGTGTTTTCGGGTTTTGGATTTATAATACAATTTTTTTCTGAATGGAAATCTAATCTAAATAGGAAGGATTTGCTTTCTCTCATTGTACAACTTGTAAAGCTCAATTTCATCTCCGAGTTGCTTTGTTCGAGGACAACTCTTGGCGCAAAATGAAATTCAGACTTTTTGTTACAAGGGATGTTGTCATTGTATTTTTGGCTGTGCAAACTGTGAGTAATCTTACTTTCCTTTTTGTTGGCTAAAATACTTACATCCTATTCCTATTAATGCACTATAACACTACTTTCTGCAATCTCAAGCCTATTTTCTTCATATATATATTGGAAGGGTCAAGGTAATTTTTCCTTTTTTAACTTTATGTTCGAAGCCCATGTATTTCCAAACTACAAATGTTTTCGAGGTCTTGCGTTGCTTCCACATCATTGCATAGGAATCACTTGATTTGTACAACTTTTCCTTTATGGTTATCATAAGCAGTGATGATGACATCTTAATGTACTTTTCCATTATGCTGGAAAACTTGTCTGGAATGACAAAATAATTGATAAGAACTTGTCTGCAACTTTCTTTGTGGTTATCATAAGCATGTTGATTTGCCTTTTCAATCCTCTGATTTTCAGTTTCCAGTTGCTGATTTAACTTTTCTAAGCTTCCAGCATTTTGTGTTCTTGTTTCTGCTTCTTCAGATTGCTCTTGACCTTATGTGGCTGTTTGTAAGCTTCAAGTTGTAGTTTTTGCAAAATGGGTTCCTGTGTAGCTTTTTCTACATTATGCACTAGTTTTTCTTGTTCTTGTATTGACCCATGTCGTTGTTAATCTACCTTTGACACTTATGGGTTAGGATTTTCTACTTGTTGTCTTTGCTTTTTCTGGATGCAGGACAAGTTCTAGGGGACAGTTTGTAGTTGGTTGTTCTTGCTGCAAACATGATTGGGACCTTCGTTGCTCCACTTTTTGAATTTGCTGTTTACTCAAATCAGGCTGCATAGTTGTCTGTCTTTGTGTTGTTTCCTTCATTTGCGGATTTTCCATGAGTTGCTAGAGCATCAATAAACCATGAAATCTCATGCATTAACTTATCCTGCTCATACTCTGTTAAGATGCTTCTATGGGATCTCCCATGATGTGAGAATGTAGTGGAGAAATAGGCTCGGCTGATGCAGGACAAATCTAGGGTAACATTTGTAATTGGGTGTTTATTAGGTTAGGTTTGTAGAATTTAGGGCTTTAACCAGCAGAATCTGAGTCAAGCATCTCAAGTTCTTAGGCACATTGAAAAACAGATCTGAAAGTAAAGAAATTGGAAAAAAACAGAAATAAACTTCTAGCCTCGCGCTAAAAGTTTTAGTACTCCCTCCTAGATTGAAAGCCTTGCACTCTCACATAATTTAGCAAACTCTCACATGATTTAGCAAAAAGCTTCACTTCATTTAATATATAAATCTGTCATAATCTGATTAAAATGCTACAAGCATATTTATGTGCTTGGGTTATGGCTATTTCTATTTAGACTTGGATTCTTAAATAAGAAACACAAATATTCCTATTTGACTAGTAAAGGAAAAGCTCAATAAGAAATTAAATGTTTCTAATTATTCCTAAATAGCTAGCAAATATCCTCTTTGCAGGAATTTTACTGAAATTACAATCTGCTCTTGCTTAAATCACTAGGCTGCTTCATCTATCTACCAAATGAAAACCTATATGTTCCTTTTCTATTCCTGAGAAAATCTATCTTTCAGGTCATCGCAGCAATAGGTGGTTTTGCATACCTTATGGACAAAGATGGGACCTTTAGGAATTCATTCAGTGATGGATGGGATCGTATATTGTCCAAGCATCCCATACCATTTTATTATTGCATAGGTAATGATCATGGTTTTTTCATTATTCAACTTGTAATTAATTCCAGCTACTTCAGGGGCTGAAGCATAGTTCCGCTGACTTATTGCTCGGATCAAATTTCTAATCTGAATCTCTAGTCCTGTCATGTATTGAATTAAAATGCTTTTTAGCAGCATCTATCAATTTCTGTAATTTGAAAGCATTTATATTTTATTTTATATCCAAGGTTACAAAATGAAATATTGCTGGGAGGACAGATTGTATGAGTAGAAATATACTCTTGGAGTTGAGAAGTCTGTGATTGCTCTTGCTGCTGAAATTTGATTCTGGTTTTTAAACGTCTGAGTGCTCTGAGCTGCTTTTTTGATGCATCTGCTGTTGTGGCATCCTCTTTGTTGCTAAGGTTATATCTTTTTGGTTGATGTGTTAGTTTTTGCTTTTGCTTGCTTGGTGGCTGTTTTTGATTTCATCTGCTATGAGTTTAATCTTTATCTGGTATTTGGTTTTTAGGTAGCCCAGCTGTTTGGTTTCTTCTGGGTTTGGCCTTGGTTTGTCGGGCATTTGTTGCTTTCTTTCAGTGCTAGCTATTACTTTGTAACTTATTTGTAAGCTTTTGCCTGCCTTTGCCTCCTTAATATGTTGACCTTTGATTTATCAAAAAAGGAGAGGGAGAGGGGTGCAACTGATGGTTTTGGCACTAGGTTCACATGTTGTTTTCTAATTCTGTATTTGGTTGTGCTTTAGTTGCTGATTTCAGAATGGCATGCTGATCCTTGGCAAACAACCACCTAAAGTAGTCAATATTGTGTAAATTTTGTGATTGTTTTGTCTCACTGGTTTATTGGTGGTGCAGTGTTATTTGCTGTTTTTCTGTATGTTGCAAGGCAAAGCAGAAGACATCACTTATTTTTACCCTTTTCCCTTAACATCCAGTTCAGCGCAGGATTCTGGCTACTGCTAAACTATTGTTGTCTGTGCTTTGTGTAAATGAATTGTAACAGGAGTACTGGCTTTCTTTGTGCTTCTTGGGTTTTTTGGCCTCATACTACATTGTTCCTCCTTCAATAGTAATGATCCTAGGATGACTGGCTGCCAGAACTGCTGTTATGGATGGGGAATTTTGGACTGTTTCCCTGCTTCCATGGAGGCGTGCTTTGCACTGGTTGTAGTTTTTGTCATCATCTTTGCCATTCTTGGAATTGCTTATGGCTTCCTTGCTGCCACCATGGCCGTTCAAAAAATTTGGCAGAGACACTACCACATCCTCACTAAGAGGGAGCTTACAAAGGTAAGCTCTGAATCCTTGTTGTTTATTTTTATTCCATTCCTGCTATACATTTGTTGTCTGAACCAAGTGTGGTGAGATCTTAACAGGACTTAGCTTTCTTCTTCTTCTTCTTTTTTTAGGGGTTTATTTATTTGCAGTCTAGAATTCAGAAATACTCAACTACTCTAAAATTTTGTAGGAGTACATAGTGGAGGATCTACATGGCTCTTACACTCCAGCGAAATTGGATTCTGAACATGAAGAATGTCTGAAAATACTAAAGCTTTTATAATGATGAGTAGAGGATTTGTACAAGACATGTTGGAATGAGTCTTAATTAATTAGTAGTTACTTGCTACTTTGTGTATTTGGAAAGAAGAAAAAAAGAAGTAAATTATGTAATATGTCTTTGTTCCCTAAAAGTTGATCAGAGCAAAGGAAAGAGACATTTGTGCTCTCATTGTCAAAACAATTGACTGACCTGAATTTCACTACTCTTTGTGTTATATTAATATGCATGGATTCCTGAAAGGATTAATTCACTTGTATTTCAAATATGCAAATGGCCTTGTCATTTAAATTTGCTAGTTCAGTCAACAGGATCGATCTGGATTGCCTGCATTTATCCGATCCTTGTGAGGAGTAAAAAAATAATGAAAAAAGAAGGGTTTTTGATGGAGCAGCTGGGGAGTCCACATTATGGGACAGAACAGAGCTGCCGGCCGGCACTTGTGAAGTTGGTAATTCCGTTGTAAATTGTAATTGACAGAATTCATTTATTTTTCATATAGTTTGACAATAAAGGTATCTTATAACGAGTTTTAAAGGGCATCATCATCTCTCACATTCGTCCGATGCTGCATCACGGGCATTTTAGTGGGTGATTTATACAACTCCTTTTGAATCTTGTACGACAGCTGTGTTCAGGAAAGAAAAACACAATTTTTATTTTTATCAAATGACAGAAGAAATCAGCACGCTAGCAGCTATTAATTCATCAAAAAGGGTATGTATTGCTGTCCAACGGTAAACCACTGGCAGGGTTGGAATATTAGTTTGAAACCGTTTCTCTCTTAATTCTTAGACTATAAGAAGTGTCATCCGCTTTCATTTCCGGTTAGGTGGCTAGGTGTTCTTAGCAATTGATTTCTCCACACATCATCAATCACGCCTGGGCTTTGATGCTCATTGCGTCCATTTTTCAAGCCTGTAGGTACGTGTGATAGAACAACATGGGTGGTTTTCTGGAATTAAATAGTTTCATGCATGAATTAATAAGAGTTGTTTTTTAACCTAGCAATGAAGAACTTGTTCAATTCCCCATTCAAAGGCATCGTTGAAGACTTCAAAAATAGAAAAGCATGCTACAACCAAGATTGGAGCAATGCATTGTGTTCCGGTCCCAGGTACATACGTTACGGACATGATCATTTTGACAATTTAAACTTCCTTTCTTTTATTTGCCTCTTTTTCTCCCCCTACAAATATTGGTTTTGATTGTTTCGATATTTGAATGTTTATGTCAGGATATTGGCTCCAACAACTTATATATTCTTTGCTTCTGCTCTTCCTGTTATCGCTTTTGGCGAGCAACTTAGCAAAGAAACAGGTTCTTACGTACTTCAAAGAAGTATTTATCTGTGTGTTACGTCTCTACTTGTCACACACACACAATTTCCCGAATGATCTTGTTTGATTTCTCTCTTCAGAGGGAAGCTTGAGCACCGTTGACACGCTGGCTTCTACTGCTATATGTGGTATCATACACTCGTTGTTTGGTGGCCAGCCTTTGTTGATCTTAGGAGTTGCAGAGCCCACTGTAATAATGTATAGTTATTTATACAGTTTCGCAAAAGGAAACAATGCGATTGGGAAAGAGCTGTACTTGGCTTGGGTTGGATGGTAACAAAATCCAACCTCTTGCTGTTCCTGTGTGTTTGTGTGTGTGTATGAACATAAACAATTCAAATTACATATTTCTATAGTACGTACACAACATATAAATTAAATTGAATTTGTGTAGGGTGTGTGTCTGGACAGCTCTCCTGCTCTTTCTTCTCGCGATATTCAATGCTTGCACAATTATCAATAGATTTACAAGGGTTGCCGGGGAACTTTTTGGCATGTTGATTGCAGTTCTTTTCATTCAACAAGCTGTGAAGGTATCTTCTCGATCAGGAATTTTAAACGAAATGTATACAGAAACAGCACAAGTACTGCTTCATCTTTTCATAAAATTGTTGTTTCAATTGCAGGGTATATTAGGAGAATTCAGAATCCCTGAACATGAAGACCCAAATTTAGAAAAATATAATTTTCAGTGGTTGTATACAAATGGGCTGCTAGGTGTTATATTCACCTTTGGCTTACTATATACTGCTTTAAAAAGCCGAGGGGCAAGATCATGGCAGTACGGCACTGGTTCGTGAAAAGACTTGTGATTCATTCAATAAGAACATCATGACTGTCATCTACAAAAATCTAATTTTCATCACCAATGCAGGATGGTTTCGGACTCTCATTGCGGACTATGGAGTTCCTTTAATGGTATTAGTATGGGCAGCATTGTCATTTGGTGTACCGGGGAAACTTCCTTCTGGTGTTCCTAGGAGACTTGAAAGCCCTCTTCCTTGGGACACTGCATCCTTGGAGCATTGGACTGTAATCAAGGTAACGTTATGTAGATGTTTACTTTGAAACCCTTTTGAATCGCTTGTCCAGGAGGCTATTTTCTACCTTTTGTTTTGGAATGCAAATGTTTGTGTCACTTTTACATTGGTATAAACTGTATTTCTTTTCATATTAATTAATCAATAAATATAATTTTCTCAACTTACAATACACTATCCTCGTTTAAATTTCAGGATATGGCTAAGGTCCCACCAGCATACCTATTTGCTGCCTTCATACCCGCTGTTATGGTCGCTGGTCTTTATTTTTTCGATCATAGTGTCGCTTCACAAATGGCACAACAGAAGAACTTCAATCTCAGGAAACCATCTGCTTACCATTATGACATTTTAGTCCTCGGGGTTTTGGTATATAACCTAAATTCCTTTGCCTTCTCAACATGTATGCAACTCCCCTCATCTCCTAGGTGAATTCATCAGGTTTTAAACGTTTCTTTCATTGAACTATCCAGACTCTGTTCTGTGGATTGATTGGACTCCCTCCATCCAATGGAGTACTCCCACAATCTCCTATGCACACGAAAAGTCTGGCTGTGCTCAGTAAACAGGTTGGTTGGGCAAGTTTGTGCTATCTCCTATGACAAAATGATTTTTTTTAACAGTTTCAGTCTCATTATTTTGGAATACGAATTCAGTTGATAAGAAAGAAGATGGTAAAAGGTGCCAAGGAATGCATGAAGCAAAATGCCAGCAACTCAGAAATCTATGGCGAGATGCAGGCTGTGTTTATAGAAATCAACAGAACTCCACTGGTAACTTCACAACTTATGTAAAAAGGGCATCTGTATCACTGGTTCCTGGGGCAAACTTCTGTAATCTCATCTTTTTTGGCAGTCAGTTCTTATCATGGCTTTAGTTTAGTATGCAGAAGTAAGAACATGGTTAAAATTTGCTTCAAAATTTTTTTAGCCCTTGATAATGGCATCATTCTGTTGCAGCCTTCAGCAGCTAATGAGTTGAAGGACTTGAAGGATACGGCTATGAAAGATGATGATGGAGGCATTGCATATGGTAACTTCGATCCTGAAAAACATATTGATGCTCACTTGCCGGTTCAAGTTAATGAGCAAAGGTTTAGCAACCTTTTGCAATCACTTCTCGTGGGAGCATCATTGCTTGCCATGCCCATAATAAAGAAGATACCAACATCAGTGCTATGGGGATATTTTGCTTACATGGCCATTGACAGCCTCCCTGGGAACCAATTCTGGGAAAGAATCTTGCTGCTTTTCGTTACCCCTAGTCGATGTCATAAGTAAGTTGCACTTTTATAAACTCTTTCCTGTGAGGTCCTTAATTGTTTGGTATGTTGCTTGTGCATTCATGGAACTCATGAAAACATTGGTTAGGCAAATAAAATAGGCATTAGATGTAATTTCACATGCTAATATCCTTTCATTTTGAATCTTCTTCGAGCAGGATATTGGAAGCTCCCCATGCTTCATTTGTAGAGAATGTGCCCTTTAGGCATATTTCAATGTTTACGCTTTTCCAATTAGCATACCTTCTGATTTGTTTTGGAGTGACATGGATACCGGTTGCTGGGATATTGTTCCCCTTGCCATTCTTCCTACTTATAAGCATACGTCAGCATATCCTTCCTAAGCTGTTCCACCCATTTTACCTTCATGAGCTGGATGCGGCTGAGTATGAGGAAATCGAGGGAGCTCCAAGACGCAGTGGTGCAGTCTCATTCAAGGTATGTGGGCTCACTGTCTTAATGAGTGAATTGCACAAGTCTAATTTCCACCTGTAGTTAATTCCTGGAATTCATTATCTTGTGGAAATATTTAGATTTAAGTTACCTTCTTGCTTAGTTTTTTAATTGCAAATATTATTGTTAGCGTATATTGTTTTGGTGATGATCCTTGTTAACTCACATTATTATTCTTTTTTGCAAGTTCAAATACTTTGAAACCTTGAATCGTTTCATATTCTTTTCCCTGAATTCTTCAGCACTATAAAATTGATTTTACAAAGATTGAAACAAATTGAAACGTGGTATTTTAAAAATCTTGTCAACATGCACAAAATAAGCTTAATAGTATATTATGTTTTAACAATGATTTCAGTAAACAGAACCATATCTGTCCGTTATCTCTGCTTCTGAACGTAACTCTAACTCACTGCTTAGTAGTAGACTTCATACCAGCACTTTATGTTGCAGCAATATTTTAGAGGAATTCTGAACTTGAATCTTTGGGAATATTTATTGAGGTCAATTTCTGAGTTACAAAGAACCACCTGTGATGTCCACATTTGCAGGAACGAAATGGTTCGGTTGATGGTATAGATTTAAGTTTATGTGATTCTGAGATACTGGACGAGCTGAGCACCAGGAGAGGAGAGTTGAAGCTTATATCGAAAAGCTTCGGTGATGATAAGATTTTTCAGGTGAGACCATTCAAAATGCAGCACAGCACTATTTAAGATAAACTGTAGTGCAGTGTCGATCTGATTAGAAAAATTTTAAACATTTCTAGAAAGAACAGGATTTTCTACAAGTTGAAAGACAAGATAGATATCTGCGTTTACATGAACATGGGTTTTCTGCCCATAAGAAATCAACTAGAAGTACATTGATCAGAAAAGAATTGTCTAAAAACAGTAACAAAGCATTGCCCATGTAAACAGTCTCCTGAAAGTATAGTTATCTCCAACTTTCTCTATGAAATATGAAATGTTGCACGAGCACTGTAGACAATGTGTTGATTGTTAAAGACTGAGAAAGTGTTTTTGGCTTTTGCAGGTGCATCCTGGCGAGGATTCGGAAGGCGGTCTTTGAAGATTATGAAAAGCAGCTCTTTTGTAAGGGATCAAGTTCACCTGGAGACGGTTTGTGAAGAAACATGCTTCTTTGATCTGCTCCCGTAGCGTGTTAATGCAACTGGATTTGATCTGTGCAATCTCTAAAATAATTATTTTACAGTCTTAAAAAGAATTCTACCTTTAAGAGAGAGAGAGAACAAGTAGAGCAGCAGCTCAATGATTTAAGCCTCTCTAATCAATTTGGTTATAGTGATCCAAGTCATATGGATTATTATACTTGTAAATTTGCTGATCCACAGTTTATGAATAAATTCATCGACGGTCAGGAAAACCTACAAATATTATCATCTAGCTCTAGCTTAAGAAAGAATTGTACAAAAATACTTTTCTCGCCTTAATTTGGTCTTCAAGAAGCAAAGCCTCGCTGCGATTCTCACAACCGCAGATAATTAAAAATGATACGGTTTCTGGAAGCTTATTTTAGATTCAACAATAAAGAGATATGCATTCTGCTGGCAGTCATTCCTTGGCAGGATTAGCTGTTTTCGAGGCAGAAGAATAGAATTCGAAGCTTCATATTCATATTCATTTATCACGACGACTGAAATTTGGTAAGGGTAACATGTATCCTCTCTATCCTAGAATTTTAGGTCGTGGGCAGAATTATTAGCCCATTTGACCCATTTAGAAGTTGGCCCAATTGGCAATTGTGGGGTTGTTACTGTTTATATATATATATATATATATATATATATATATATATATATATATATAGAGAGAGAGAGAGAGAGAGAGAGAGAGAGATTCTTTAGCTATGCATTTGAGATAATTAGATTTGTGGCTCGGGGATATGCAAAGAATTTTTCAACTTAAAAAAAGAATGCTTTGGAAAAAAAAAGATTTGAGTCATTGGTTTAATTAGTAATTTAGATTATATGATTTTAAAAATACAACAATAATAAATAAACAAAAAAAATAAAATAAAAAGAACTCAATGAGAACCAACTCAAATTATAAAACAACTCAGTGTTAAAGAAGAATATGAAAAATATTAAAAAAAACAACAACAACAAAAAAGCCCCCATTTAAACAAGCTTAACTTGCAAATTTCGCGATTATGGATATAAGATTAAAATAATATCATAGAGAAAAACACAGGAAAAAAGGTTTGAAGACCAATTCATAATATATCAAGTGAGAACATGATAACTCCATAAAAAAAAAAAAAATGAAGCTCGATCTCTAGCAAATAAAATGTTGAAAGAAAAAACTTTAGAAAAAAAGTATAATTAGCCCACCTGGGTCAAGATGCAAAATCTTTGACCCGATCGTGATACCAAAGTAATTGTGTTTGAAAGAAAATTAAGTAAAATCATAAAACTTAATTATTGAACAACTCAATGTTGAAGAATAAAAATAAAAAAAATAAATTTAATTTAAAAAACCAATGGAAAAAATATGAGTTTACTTGGGTTAGCTTGCAAACCTTGTGACCATGGAAATCATGAAATCTTTAAATTAGGTTCAATCAAGAAACTTAATTCTCAACCATTTTAATTTTAAATGATGAAATCATGAAAAAAAAATTAAAAAACTTGTCAAAGGAAAAAAATATAACAATACAAAGAATGAGGAACATATTTGATAGATAAAAAACTAATGGAGGATAAAATTGTCAAAAAAAGACCTAAAAATTATTGTGATAACCTAATATAAAGGAAATGAAAAAAAAATAGGAAGACTAATTTCCAATAAATCAAATTTTAAAGGATGAAATTGAAATAATTCAATTCAATTTAAAAACAAGAAAAAAAATATCAAACCATGTTAACCTTTGGAACCATAAACTTTGGTTATTAACCTAAGACTAACCCCATAACAACAAAAACATTTTGAGTTAACCTAAGTTAACCTACAAATCCCTCAACCATTGACATATGATCAGGATAATCCAAAAGAAAGGAAAGAAACAAAAGGTATGAATTTTTTTTAAAATAAATTAAATGTTAAATTATGAAATTAAAATAAATCAATTTAAAAAAGAAAAAAAAAAAGTCAACCCACATTAACATTTGAAACCGATAACTCTGGTTATGATTTTGAGACTAATCCCATAAAAGAAAAACCTTAAAAAATAAAAAAGAAAACATCTAAAAAAAAGAAAAAAAAAAGCTTTAAAAAGGGGTAAAAAAACCAAGTCAACCCCAATAAAGCTTCTAAACCTGTTCTAATATCTAAAACTTGCAACCCGTGAAATTTTTTAATCGAGTTCAATCAAAAAGTTTAATTTTGAATGATGAAATAGTGAAATAAATATCAATTTAGAAAACTTGTCAAAGGAAAAAAAAAATATCAATAAAAAGAATAATGATGAAATTTAATAGAAAAAAAACTCATTAAGGATGAAATTATAAAAAACAAAACCTAAAAAATGACTCCAAACAAAATAAATAGCAATCAAAAGAATGAAGATCAAATTTGAAAGATAAAAAAAATAAAAGGGGGTGAAATTAAAAAAAAATGTAATTTTTTTAGGTTATTAAAAAAAATATTAATAAAAAAAAGAGGTATCAAATATAAATAAAAGCGGGTGAGATTAAAAAACATTTTTAATTTCATGGCTTATTCAAAATAAATAAATAGTAATAAAAAGGACAAAGATCAAATACAAAGGAAAAAATATTGAAGGAGCTAGTCTAAAATTTTAAAGGGTTTGCCGTTGAAACCAAGAAGAGAGAGAAAGGAAAAAAAATGGTTGGCTATACTAAACTTGAGGTGTGTTCGGGGCATGTGCTGTCCCATCATGTTAGAAGAGCCATGTTATTTTAAATACTCTATTGGAAGGTAGTGTTTGATTGTCGAACAACCCCACACGCGTAGCCACAATGAGCGTCTTCAACTCGTCGGTTAGTGAAATGCATGCGCCTATATGTTTTTTTAATAATATTTAATATATGTAAATTATCAAAATACCTCTGACCAACTTCCAAATCTACAGTAAAACCAATGTAAAATAACAAAAAATCCTTTGTGATAGAGTTATTTTGATTTTTTTGCCCTTAAGGTGTTAAAGTAATTACACCATTTTGAAAAAAGTTAAAATCAAAATGCTATTTAGTAATAGGTATTATTTTTTTTTTATTTTAGGGTTAAATTAATAATTTTATTGTTGAATAAAAATTAAAATAATTAATTTAACCCCACATAATTTGTACAAGATAATTGTGTCATTGTGAAAGATACATTTATCCTTAATATCTAGTAAAATCAATTTTTGTTTTTTTGAGCCAAGTACCTTTTTATCAATTTACTAATATTCCAATAAATAGTGAAATATCTCTTAGGCTACACTAAGTTCTCCTTCTCTATTAGTGTTTTTATTTTAATAGTTTGTTTACCTATATATACTATGTTACGAGGGAGATCCAAATTTTTTATATGTATTTTTTTAAAAAAATCTAGAAAAAATCTTTGGTATTGTTATTAAAGTTCAATTATAGTTGTTTTGATTTTTTATATATATAATGATTGATTTTTCTATTATTATTTGACCATTTAGGAACATGGTCCAACCCGAGTTCCAAAAAATTATGAATTTTTTATTATTTAGAATTAATATTTTTTTTTAGTGTTTTAGGATTATTTTGACGCATTAATATCAAAAATAATTTTTAAAAAAATATGTTAGTGCATTTTTAAATAAAAAAAAAACATTTTTAAAATAACCGCAATCATAATCTCAAAAACATCCATATATCTCTTATTTATCTCAGTCACTAAGATATATTTTTTTAATAGGAGCTAGCACCATAGTTTTAAAACCATATATAATTGACAATGCCTCTCTCTCTGTTATTTGTTTCACAGGATATGGGGAGAGGTTGTAAGTTGTAGCTGTCAGTAACGTCTGTAAAAGGAACTCCCCTTGAAAGCGGCAGATCCACACACACACACAGTATAGCTGGGAATTAATAATGCATTGCATACTGCTTCGCTAACGTTACACGCTATTGCTGGGTCTTCAGGATTAGGGTTTGCTTTCTCATAAACACGTAGAATGACAAAGACGCTTCTTATAAAAAAAAACAAGTTGAGTAATAATGACAGTTGTTGTTATTACTACTACTATTATTATTTATACAGCTTCTTTTTAGTTTTGAACAAGCGAAGATAGAGGAGAGGGGCAGCATCATCCATCTTTGGATCCACTGCACCTGAAATCCAACACCAAGGCATATGAAATTGCATGGGGGTGCTAAAAAATCGAAAATAAACAAAAAAATTGGACAAGACGTTTGTTGGCGCAATGAATAAATAAAAATTATGAGTCTTTGTTGTTAGTGTCTTGCATTCCATCAGTGGCAAATACGAGATGATCACCATCTCTAATCACCTCAATGTCATCAATTTCAGCTTTATCCCTGCTCATTACTTTGGCAGGTGAGATGTCGAATTTTTTAGCGCCAATCTGAAGCAATGCCTGGAAGCTATTTGGAAGTAGAACAAGCTTTCCTGCAACTTCTTCCTTTTCTGGGCAACTAATTGTTACTCTAGCAGGACTAGCTCCATGACTGCTAGTATGGCTGATTGGGAACAGCAAGTCTTTCTCCCCTCTGTGGGCAGCTGACATCATCCCGAAGAGTGAGTTGTGAAAATTGTTAGTCCTGCGCCTCGGACGGGTTCGACTCCATGATGCATCTGTGGCTGGCAATGAACCCTCTTGAGACGAAGGCCGAATAGTTGGTTCACTTGTGAACCTCCCAAGAAATCGAATTCCATATTCCTGCTTCTCAGGAATAGCAACAAAGGATTGCGTTTTAGCCTCTTTACGAGTTTGGAAAATGAATCTTATTTCTTCATGTCCTTGTTGGTCAGCTAGACCCCTTGGAGTCCAACCATGGACATCATCTGGTTTGTCAATATCAGCACCTTGATCCAAGAGGAATCTCATTATTTCAGCGTTGTCTTCACAGACTGCTACATGCAGAGCAGTGATGCCATTGGTCCTTGGACCTGTCACCTCCCCTCCATATCGAACAATTTCATTGAGCAAGTTCAAGTTGTTTTTCTCAGCAGCAGTGCATGCAAAATGGCCGACGTCTCCATGATGTATGCTTGCACCGTTTTGTATCAGTAGTTTGGCCACTGCTTCATGGCCTCCCAGCATTGCCTCCCATAGTGGTACATTTCCATCCGAGTCTGCATGCACCTCCAAATAATTAAATCACTCTTTAGAAATCCTTCAGACTGATCAAGGTTTGACGAGGAAATCAGATTGTGTAATAATAGATCCCCCTAAAGTAAACTTCTTCATAGTTTAATGCTCTGATGCTCACCAGAAAGATTAATACTTGTTCTCTCTACTCATAAAAATGAAAACAATCAAGCACAAAGCATTTAGGCACCCAAGACAAATTCTAGGAGTCGTGTGAAAATATTAAACAAATTATGTGCCGCCAGATTCAAAAGGCAAGCTTATGTCATGGCAGTTGACTATAAGAGAATTGCATGGTTGTTCCTTAATTATTCTGAACAATTATACAAACAAGCATGGACCTCTATCTGAAGAAGAAGGAACCAGTCTGGATAAGGTAAATAAACATATTTGCTTTGACTCGTCAAGATTCAATATTTTTATCTACCACTAGCAAGCAGGCTGTCGAGTATCTTGCATTATTAATTTAAACTATAATAGAAGAATGAGACATCTGCATTATTGACCCTGCAAGATATTCAAGACAGACTACATCATGCGCAGAGACAAATTTGGGATTTAGCCTGAAAATGATTAATATAATAATATCTAGAAACAGCCATGACAGGGGACTGGCAAGCATGCTTCCAGTTGTAACGCCCATCTATTTCACTGATTTCAACTTCATATGTAATTAACTAGTTGTGCGTGTGCGTGCAGTTGCAAGCTAGCAAAGCAACTATAAACAGGCATAGGCATGGCGTCTGCTGTTATAGATCGATAAAAACTTGTCAGAAAATATAATGGTATGGAAAACGATTCCATCTACATTCCCCCAAATCCTGTAAATGATAAGAGAATAGAAGATACCTCGACAGTTAGGATCAGCTCCATGATCCAGTAGAAGTAGGACACAGTTCTCACTTCCTTTGGAGGCTGCTATATGCTAATGAGCATAAATTAAAAGCAATAACATATCATTATCGAGTATAATTTGTGTGTTTGAAAAGAAGCAAAGTTAACCTCTACATACCATTGCTGACCTCCCATTGTTGTCTGATTCATTTGGATCCAGGCCCCGTTTCAACAACTGATGCAGCAAAAGGTCGTCTCCTCTTAGTGCTGCAAAGCATATAGTGAGAGGTAGGTCCATTTTACCACGAGCTAGCATGTTCTCCGTCTCCAGCAATACTCCTTCCATAATTGGGTCTTTCAGTTCTTTCAAATACTGCCCCACCATAATTAGAAAGCAAACTAATTATGCTTGATGTAAAATTAAGATTATTACAGCTTTTATATTCAACACCAAAGGTTTTGATCTTCCTGAAAGCCTGTACTGCAATTGTGATACAATTTTATAGTTTATGTCTTATAGAAAGTTTCTGAAGCTCAGTACATATTATGGGTTTGCAAAACTCCATGTGTAAGAAGATTCATGCTTGACATATGTATAAAACAGTCGCCAGGTTATATCGAGTTCACAGACCTGAAGGAGATTGTTCATGATTATGGTCCCGTCTCCAACATTGGCCTGGACAATATTCAAGAACGCAGTACGGTTCAGTCGCAGTAGTTGGCTCAATCTCTTGGTTCGCACTGTGAAGAGCTGTGGCCTACAACACAGCACTCCAATTTCACCGCAAAGATCACCAGTTTTAGCCTCGCCAACAACCTGCTTTCATCCATCATAATTTCAGCGACCGTTGAACAGTACAGCTAGAAACTTCATTTTGTTTAAATTTATGGGTCATTCTATGTGTTGATAGAAATAAGACTTGCCTGTTCAACTCCATTTTTCATAACAAGTAGATCCTGCAACAAAATTAACCCAATTATTGAAGGCCATGTATAGCAAATTTGCCTAAATGAAAAATCCTACACTTGTTAATAAAATCAACGGATTGAGCCTATCTTTAACTCCAAAATCACAAATATAAAGTATGAAACAATTGAATCCAACCACAAGAGTTGTTTTTTACCACAGCACCAGTAACAAGTATATAAAAGTCTGTTGGTGCTTCATTCTGCAGGATCACGTCCTCGTTGGGAGGAAAATACTCGGCTTTCATCTCTGAGACCTTTGGGATTCAACGACAGAAACAAAAATCCTACATAAATATACAAAAAAGAAGCAGAAAAAGAAACGATGAAAAATAAAAGGTTACGGATGCTTTTAGTGACCTACCAACTGGAAAAGCAAGTCATTGGAAACCCCTCGAAACAAGTAGACCTTGTCCACAAGAGAGTAGAAAAGATAATGTGAAATGCTTGAACGGATGGCTTTTGGAAGGGAATCAAGAGTCTCTTGCTGCTGCAGTCCCTCTGAATCTGTCCTGAACTTCAAGCACAAGTGTGCAAGCATCTGATCTTGTAGGCGAACAGGCAGCTGGTTCCTCTGAGCGAAACTTGAAGCAGCTTGAATTGTATCTCTCTGGGAGTTCGGATTTATCAGGAAGGTCGTGATTATAAATAATCAGAAATCAGATTCTTAATATGGGAATCCATTAGACTATTGAGCTGATCAAAGACTACGAATTACTCACAAATCTTCTGGTTCGACTAGTCCCGTGCACAACCAAGTTCGTCATGTTTCCTATTAAGTACGCCGTCAATCCAAGGTTGAAGAGCATGTAGAAGATGTCAAAAATCATCTCCCTTGTGTTCACGGGATGCAGATCACCATATCCCACAGTTGTTAGAGTAGTAATAGACCAGTAAATGGAAGTCACGTATCTTTTCCATACACTCTGCTCTAGGAAATTTTCTCCTAGGGATGCTCCAATCCATGTCCTCTGCGGATCATGGTAGCGTGCAGCAATAAGATAATAGAAGCATCCGGCGGAGTGTACGGCAAAAAGAGTGACCTATAGGGAGCATACAGATCATGATAAATCATAGCAGTTCTAGAAAGAATACATTTTCATTCATGTCAATCCCATTCTTAACTTGAACACTTACACATATAAGTTTAGCACACCGGACCCAGAAATAGTTATAGTTCCTATCTTTCTCCAATCTGTTCACAGAAAATATTTAAGGGAATCATCAAAACAAACGATAGATATTAATTATGTTTGGAGTTAAAAAGCGAGCTAGCTAGCTGAGGTTAAACTGTTTACCTAGAAAACAGGGCACTGACTCTTCGGAGACGCCAAAGGCGAAGCATGTTGAAGAAGCCATAGGACTGGAATGGTTTAGGGGAGATCTTCCGAGCTAGTTCAGTGGGGATTGTGGATATGATATCCAAAGCCAACCAGGAAGTGGCATACTTCCAAGCAATCTTCTTGCGATCATCAACAAGTAGGTAGGTGGTTTTATCAAGGTAAGCCAAAAAGAAGGTTAAAACAATATCCGTAGCGAAGAATCCATTGACAACATTATCGCAGATGGAGAGTGGTCTCTCTGGTTGTTTGAGAAATCCAAATTCGAAAGGTGATACCCAAGCCGTATAGATGACCAGAACAACGAGAAATGTCTCCCATATTCTGCAAGGTTAACCATTTTAAGGCTTAGGCTGATTGTTTAGCAAGCATACGAGTTGTTTTTCTTCCTTTAGGAATGTTTACGAGTTCTCGACATTTATACTGCTGCACTATACAACAACAACAACAACCAAGCCTCACTCCCAACCTAGTTGGGGTCGGCTATATGGATCTTTTTGCTCCATTCTGCACTAAATCCACTTCAATGTTGAGAGATTTTAAACAAACTGAAAAGGCAAGTAAAACTAAAACTTGGCAGCAAACTGTTGACTATTGTTCCAAAGTTTTAGATTTTAGTTTTTGCAAGGTTGAACACTTAAATTAGCTTCCAAACTCATTCTTCCATGAAAAGATAGAGTGGTTAAAAATGGGTAAAACAGCAAGTGGTTGTAAAAAACCTGAAGAGTGTTGTAGACTACACAAGTCAAAGCACAAGATTCTCAGTTTTAGGAACACCTTTGATTTTGTTCTGGCTCAAGGACAAAGGCAAACTAACTAATGAAAAGGATTGAAGGTTAGATATTAGCATCCCTCACTTTTAGAATACAATTCCACACCCCAAACACAGATCACAAAGATAACAAGTGTCATGGAAAAGGCAAGAAATTAAAGATATTTAGTTGCCAGAATGATGGATCCAACAAATTGCCATCCCCGAACTGAAAATATTTACCAGATTTGACTTGGGATTCTAAGCAGAGCAAAATTATTTTATATTCTCTTAGGTAGTGGTAAAACCAAAACATGGTACTTTTCCAGATACCAAAAGAAAACAAAGAAAGAGCTTTCAATGGAGATTCAAAACCACCGACACACACACAAGAAGAAGAAACTCGTCAAAATCTTGAAACCAAGAAGAGAAAACCAGGGAATATGGCATCACCTGTAACGACGGTCATAAGGCGATATAATAAACCTATTGAGCTTAACTCTTCGGTTACTTCTTGCACCAAGTGAAGGCAAGATCCCTGTTGAGAGACTGTAATGGCTTCCATCCCTTGACAGCCGCTCTAACTCCTCTTGCCCACATACTGAAACCCCGAAGACACCTCCGTTTCGCAGAGTGTCCATTACTGCACTCCTGCCTGAGAGAGACAAGGAAAGAAAAAGAGAGAGATTTTGCGTTTCGTTGTTTATGATATTGTTATTATTTTTATTATTTTGCCGTCTTTCCCGCTGCTCAATTTATAATACTCCATTCCCTCCCTTTGCCTCCTTTTTTCAAGTTATTAAAGAATACGATTATGGCAAGTCAACATTGCGCTTATATGGAAATGTCTTTACTATTTATATTGCATTAATTATCATTAAAATCAATCATTAATTATCATGTTTATTCAAACCAAGCATTTAAAAACATGTTTTATAATCATCGTATTTATATTACATTGAAAAGCTAATTTAATGTGATCTTAGAAGAAAGAAATTAAAAATACCTTTCACCAAAGATGTTTTGACCTTTGAGTGAGATTTTTTTATAATATATTTATTGTTAATTATTTAAGGTAAATAAGAAAACTTGTTATAATATCTAGATCAAGATATATATAGCATATTTTTTAAATATAGAGTTTACACATTCTAATCAAAATCATTTTTAATATATGAAAAATCCTTTATATTTTAAATTTTTTTTTTTTTTTTAAATCCTCTTTTGTATTCAAGATTCCCTTATTTACTATTCGAAAAGAGATAATTAAATTAAGAAGATTAAGAAAGTAATATAAAAAATGGACATGATTATTTTTAAATATATGAAAAATAGTAATTTCACTATTTAATCTTGATGATTTTTTTTTTAAAAGTTTAATACTTCTCTAATTTTTAAGGGTTTCAATTTAACTATTTTCTTCTAAATAGTAATCAAGGGTATCTGAGGTAAGGAAAAAAAAAAAGAAGTTTTTGGTGGGGCCTTGAGATTTCTTAATAATCTCAAAATTAAGAATTATAATAATTTACAAGATCTTAATACTTTTGTGATAATAATTGTAAATCTTTAATAAGCCAGCCCTATTGAAGAACGAAAATTAAAGAAAAAGAAATCCTAATACTATACATTTGCACTTGTGAAGAGTGCTCATGATGTGATGTTAACCACCGTTTGGGGCAATGAAAGGGCAACGTATCATTTTGGATCTTTGGCTTTAATTTCCGAATTTTTATACCCTAAAATAAATTCATATATAATATTCTTAATTAATATATCAAGATTAATATATGAGTTCTTTATTTCTTTTCTTTTTTATGTTTTTTTTTCCTTTTTAAGATTAATATATTTCTTTATGATTATCACTTTTCTATTTTTTTTTTAATCATGCACCTTAATTATTCCAAGTTGTTTTCAGTTGACTTCAATTTTCAAATGAGAGTAGAGAGGAGAAACTAATGCAAAACCAAGAGTAGATAATAGACAGCTAAAGGCTTTTAACTTGTATTTAATATCACACGACGATAACAAACTAGTTTTTTATATAATATCCTTAATTAATAACCATTCTCTTGTTACTCGATGAGAATGTAAAATCTTGTATTTTGTTCCCTATTTTATATTTATTTGATGTTTAAATGTATCCATTATTTTTATATTTCAAGTTAGGATACAAATGAATGAGTCGATGACAAAATAAAGTTAATTGAACGATTTTGAATAATTTCAACACAACTTTGTAATTTAGGTATAACTCTTTTATTTGAACTATGATTGTGACGGTTCAAGATTCTATGGAACCCTAAGAAATAACTCTATAACTTTCATGTTTTGAGTTTTAAAAAAATACTAATTGCATCAAGATTGAAATTGAGCATAAAACCGTTGCACTTGTATTGCTAACATGCTGGAATATCTTTTTGACACACAAATCTTACATGATGTGATTTATTTTTGAAAACATCTAGACTTAGTGCATGAATTTCAGCTTAATACATCACTTTATTTATTATATTAGAACTTTATTTTATTATTTTATTAAATATCTAGATTTGATGGTTATTATTAAAGATAATGTTGAGAGTGTTTTTAGAAGATTTTGTAGGCTTCTATAGAGAAAAAAAAAACATATAAAAGAAGAAAAGAGAGATCAATCCTCTCTCTTCTCCCTTCTTTCTTCCTCTTCTCTTTTCTATTTTCTTTTTATCATTTGTGATTTTCATGATGGTATTATGTAATTAAATTTGATTTGGTTGAAAGAAACAGAAGCCTCAAAATCAATAAAACTATAAGATCTAATTTGTTTTCATTGTTCAATTTATACTTTGAGTATTGAATATTTTTTTTTCTGTATATTTTTTCATGATTGTCTTATTTAGTTACTAAAAGGCCTACTAGTTTATTATTCATTGTAATCCACTGTTAGGTTAGATATAAATTTGTAATTGTCAATAAATATTAGGAAGAATATTCAACTAAATTAAATACAACTATTTGTGCTTGTATTGTTTAGCTTCATCAATCTCTCTAAGTTTTAAGGTTACTACTAGATTAAATCTTAACACTTGTAGTTAGAGTTAATTAGATTGCTTGTTTTCTGATTGATTGCAACTAAGGAGATATAGAAAGATAGTTCTAATGATTAATATGTAAAGTATGAATTGATATATATGCATTGATGATTAGTTGTAAAAGACCTGATGGTAAAGATTGACTTAAACTAAGGTTTGTTTTTTTGTTGATTTCAATAATTTAATTTGAGTGTTTCTTGGTTGTTTTTCTTAAAATTATTTTTGTTATTATCAACTCAACCCCTCATTTCATATTGGTTCATGGACATAAAATTAAGCTAGATATTCTCCATGGAAATAATCGTTACTCGCACAATTATATATATTTTTAAGAGTTTAGATTTTATTTTTAGTTGCCTGTAACAACATACCACACAAAAATAACAAACTAGTTTTATATATAATATTCTTAATTAATAACCATTATCTTATTATCAATTATTCATAATTATAAATTAAACTTTAATAAGTAACTAAATTTAGAAAACTATATTGATTTTTATAAGATTTATAATATTATATGTAATAATAAATATGTATATAAAATAAGAAAATAGTTTTATTATTTATAAAGTAAAATTAAGTTACAAAGTCTTTTGAATAATTAGGTTTATATATATATATATTAGTGTATCGAGTTTTAGAGGTTACAACTCTCCTTCCCCTTGAATTTAAATACATATAAAGGATAAAGACTCTAATTGAATTAAAAGTAGAGAAAAACATCTTTAGTTTAATTAAGATTTAATTTTAGTAGTAATTTTAAGGTGTAGCTTAACTAATAAGGCTTTTGATTTATTTCTTAATGGTCACGAGTTTAAATTTTTTAACGGTTACTAAAAACTTATATAATTATTAATTCTTAAGACCTATAAAATTAGTTGAGGTGAATATAAGTTATCCTGAATATTTATGATAATAATAATAATAATAATAATAATAAATTGATTTTAATAGTACATCATAGGTAACAACTCTAATATAATAATGGTATGGAAAGTGGCAAAGATGATTATTTCTATTTTTGGAACCGTAAGGCAACATTATACTCTAAAGGGCAAAAAACAATGGCATGATAGAGATATGTGAAGGTGAATGATGAATTTATCTTTTGGTTCCACTTTAAAGTGGTGTGCATGCACGAGCGTGTGTGTGTGTAAAATATGAGTGTGTAAAAGAGGAGAAGAAATTCAAAAAAAAAAAAAAAAAAAACATACCATGCATGACTCGCACGTGCCAGCACCACCTCTTCATGTTCCGATAGCTTCCAACTTACCTAAGCATCTAAAAATTGTTGTTAACACTTTTTTTTTTTGAACTCGGTCATAGCATTAACGTAGAGCATTTGTAGTTGCATTTGAAAACACGGGTTAATTTTTAAATTTTTTTATATATATATATATATATATATATATATATTTAGATTGTTTTAATATATTAATTTTAAAAATAATTTTTAAAAAATAAAAAAATATATCATTTTAATATATTTCAGTATAAAAAACACTTAAAAAAATAACAATTTTAAGTAAACCAATTATTTCTGTGATGGGTAACTCTTTTGAATTTTCAGGTGAGTTCCACGTTACTATTAACTGGATCTTTCTATAAATAATCGCCTCTCCTCCTATCTTTGTTCAGTAGGTCACTATTCCAAAACCGATTTATTTTTCTTCCTTTAGTAACAGTCATAATTATTAATTAAATGACATTAATCTCACCCAATCATAACCTCAATTTCAATTCAAGAAATTCGTTATTTTTTATTTTATTTCTTTTAGGTTTCTTAGCTTGTGTTTTTCTAAAATCATCAAATCATAAATGTGTACACATAAGTTGACCTAAAGTAACTAATGGCAATTTTTTTTTCGAAATCAGCCACCATCCCACAGCTGACTTTTGGTGCATGTACTTTATCTACACACTTACTTGAGTTTCCAAATCTAATTTCATAGGGAATTGATGGCACGTCTGCCCATAACACCACTCATGTTAGCAATCAGTTTTCTGTTTCCCTGTGTATGTCAACATTCTGTATTCATTGTTTATTGCGGTCAAAAGCAATTCCCAATAAAGGAAATAATAACTTCAAAAATTTAAAATTAAATTTGATAAAATCTTGATTTAGAGGTAACTTGTATCTAAAAATTAAAGGTGATATAACAAAACTTATACCTAGAAATAACTTTATATCTAACAAATCTAAGTATATAAATGATACCACAAAGCCAATTAATATTCAATAAGTTCTTGTATGATGTTTGTCCATGCAAATCAATATTGTTTCATCACAAACAAACAAAAAAAAAACTCATTTTTCAGCTTGCTGTTGAAATTTGTAACTAAAAAACCATGATATATCTCCTCTAACTAAATTTAATGGACTCATTTTGGGTTACAAGCTAATGCAACCAGAATGGCCAACTCATGCAGCTTTTAGTTGCCAACTTTTGACATACTATAATGATATTTTTAAGCCAATGATTATGATCCTTCCTAGTTAAATTAAGGGCTAAGATTTGTCTCCAATAAAAACGAAGTGTCCCTTTTTCACCCTTTATAGATAGGGTGCATTTCAAGCATTAAGGGTGAAGAAATCAGAGGTCAAAGTTGGAAAAAAACAATCTTTTCCCAGTTTTTCTTTCTCCTCCTCCGCCAACCTTCTTTACACCACCATAACAACCACATCTCTGCCGTCATTTCTGCCACCAACCACACACTGGTCTTCCCTGCACCACCAGGAATGCCGCAAACAGCTTTCTCCTCCGGCTAGGCAAGCTTTCCTTTTTTTTTTTCTTCCTTAAACCCCCCCTCGATCACCACATTCTACATGTAATGGCGCAAATAATTAAGCATGGTCATTGGGTGGAGCTAGTGACCATGCAACAATAGGCTGGATCTATTTCAACCAAGTTTATATGGATCTGTCAGGTCCAGCCCAAAAAAAAAAGAGAGTAGGCTATTGGGTTGCCAATCGACCAAACTCGAGTGGGTCGGGTTGGACCTATTCCAGCCTAGCTAGGATATCTGGGTCGGGTGTAACCCACTATAGTTAATAATAAAAATATTAAAAAAAATAAAAAAAAATCAATTTTTTCAAAGGGCATTTAAAAAATAATATTTGTGAGTCCCTCACTGTTTTTCTAATAATTTTGCATAATATCGAGTTTTAGACTTACATTGTAAAATACAGACTCATTATTAAAAATACTCGTTGTTTTCTTCGAAACTTTTTTAAAAATTCAAGAACTTAAAAAAAATCAATTTTTTTTTAAAAAAAACATACAAAAAAATATTTTGTTTTCATGCATACGGCCAAATCCTAAAAGTTTCTCATGCATATATATATATATTCAAAAAAGAATAAAATCGTATTTTTTATCATGTTTTAAAAATAAAAAAAAATAGATATCATAAATAGTTTATGATTATCTATTAAGGTTTGACCAAAATACAAAAAATCATAACAATTATTTTGTTTGAAATGTTAGGAATGAATTATGTTTAGAAAATAAATGCGATGTTAAAATTTGAACCTTAGAATAGTTAGACTTTTATCAAATAAGATAAAGACTTTTTCACGAAAAGAAATTTATCTTGAATCTTAGAAAAAGATCAACAAATAGAAACATGACCCGAAAAAATAATAAAATAACAATGCAGTCTACCTTATATAGGGTGTACAAGGAGTGATACTTTTTTTCCTATCACAATCAGTCTCCTTATTCAGACTCTCTAATAATTCTAATATTAGATGTCGACTCTTAAACTCATAATTATAATTTTATAATTACCCTCAATTTTTTTTTTCAACACACACTTAGAAGGCAGACCCTTCATTCCTAATGCCAGTCGTGCTGAGACATTATAAAATTATAAAATGATTTCTTATAATCCTTTTTTAAAAAGTCATGGTGATTTAAATTGACTTTGAAGGTGAGAGGGAAACTATTCAAGACTAAGGGACTAATAGATGGCAGTGTGTTTTGGAGGTATGAATGATTATTCTTGGAAGTTATTGGCTCTGTAAGCTCTTCTCCATTGACGATTGCGAAAAAGGATGGCTTTATTTTACATGAAAGGAAAAGGCAAATATTATTAATATCGATGGCTCAACTGGGGAAGGCATACATTTGCATCATAGATTACCCTTTTATATATATATATATATATATATATATATATATATATATATATTATATATATATATATATATATATCACAAAGTTCATTAATCCATTGGTTACATGTTAATGTTAGGCCTCTCTCCACTACACCCTGTCCCGAATATTATGGATTTTGTATGTTCTTTATATATAAAGTAATGTTCCATATGTTATTGACCTCAATCATAGGATTAAAAATTATAAAAAAGGAGAGCATACAGGACTTAGAGAGCGTTTGGAAACGCTATTGTACCTGTGTTTTTTTTAAAAAAAATATTATTTTTTTTGTTAAAAATTAATTTTTTTATATATGTTTTGAATAGTTTTGATACTCCGATTTTAAAAATAATTTTTTTAAAATAAAACATATATTATTTTGATGCATTTTGACACAAAACACTTCGAAAAGTAACTACAACCACAATCCCAAAAAGTCTCTTAAATGCAATCGCCTTAGAATCCAAAAGATTTTATTTTTTTAAAATGATTTTTTTTTTTCATTTAGAGAATTAAAAAAAATGCTGTTTCAATTCTCCAACTTATAACTAATTTTGATACACATCTTTCTTTTTCTTTTTCTATGTTTTTAAGGTTTGCATTAACTTCCTTTCATGTTTTCTATCGGAAACACAAGTTTCCAAAATTTTTTCTTTTTAATTTCGATAGAATGTTCTTTATTATTTTTATACATTTTTAAAAAGTCTCTCTCTCAAGATTTGTTTTTTTTTTAAAAAAAAAAACATAAGTCATACTAATCTTTTTAGTATATGTTTCCTTCTAATTTTTCTCACAATGTTGATCATGAATAATTGATTACAATATTCTATCACTCGCTCATCTATGTTTTAGTTCACTTGAAAAAATATTAAAATTAATTAGTATAATATTATTATAAATATCACTAAAAGTTAATAAATAACCATATATAAGTAAAAACTTATAAAACTATTAAGATTTTCTTAACATGTTAGTCAATTTTCATAGTGGAAAACAATTTTCCAAATTCACAATGGTGAACACATTTTATACATTCTCTACATAAAATGAAAATTAGAAAGGGAAAAGAAAACTAGAAATAGAAAATGAATAAATAGACCCCTAATTTTCTAGATTTTGAAATTTGTACTAATTTTGAAAAAATATATTCTTGAGGTAGTCCAGAATTTTATTTTAAAATTTTTGTAACGTCTTCTAAATTAAAAGAAAAAAACTAAAATGATGAATAATACAATATTTTCTATACAAACATTTTCTTCAAAGGTAAAACATCAAAAACTTCTTACAATTTCATATTTAGTTAATGTCATATATTTATTTTTATTACCAATATAATATAAAATATTTTTTTAGTTTATAAGTATAACTTTCTCATGATAAATCCTAATTTCAATGAAATAAAATAAATATTTTATAATTATTTTATTGCAAATACAAAATATTAAGATAATTTAAATTATGGTTTCTATTTTTTATAGAGAAATAGTTATAGCTTTGATGTATTTATTATTTTTATGGTTAAAATTTTTTTCTCCGTTTTCAACAAGGGAATACATGTTTTTAATTTCTTATTAGAGAATAAAAAATAAAAATATATACAGTCTGAGGTCGTTTGAGCTGATTTAATGATAGTCGAGGACAGAAGAGTTAAAGCCCATGCATGGTCTAATAAATATATACAGCCCGAGGTCGTTTTAGCTGGGCTTGAGTAGGATAGTTCATATTGGGCCTGAGGCTTTAAGTATGATTTAGAGCATATTAATAGAATTGATCCATCATGTATTGTATATGTTAGGAACTAACTGGTCAAGTATGTGCAATAATGCCAGTAAAATCACAAGTTAATTTCTAACGTTAAAACAATTTGTGTATACATTGTAAATTCATTTTATTGGTTCATAAAAAAAATCTAATTAAAAATTGGAAAGTTGTTGCATGTTTAATAAAATAAACTAAAAATTACTTGAGTATATAAATTATAAAAAGAGTTGCTAACACTGAGTAAAACCTTGAATAAAAAGCTGAAATATTAATATAAGTGAAAATATTTAATCTCGTGTCTTGAAAAGGCTTTATACTTTTTTCATTTAATTATAGATCAATAAATATGAGTTTTTTTAAAAAAATTATAATTTTTAATATAAATTCTCTTTTTGATATATATATTTCTTCATCAAAAATATATATTTTTAAGTTATGTTGTTTATAGCATAAAAATTAAAAGTAATTAAAATAAATATCAAAAAATGTTTTAATAATTTGAAATAAGAAAGGTATCTCTTTAATCAAAATTTGTTTATCTTATTAACATGTTGTCTCTTTTTTAACTTTTATTTTTTATTAGAATTATTTTCTTTTAGATATCAGCTTATCATAATTTTAAAAACAAGTTTTAATAAAAAAAATTAATGAGTTGATAATATTTACATGAATATATTAAAAAAATATATAAGCCTAATAAACTTGATAAAAATAAAAAAATATATTTTTAGCTATGTTTTTTATTGCATAAAAATTCAAGGAAATAAAATAAATATCTAAACAAATCTTAATGATTTGAAATAAAGATAGAAATGGTATCCCTTTAATCAAAACCCCTTATCAATGCGTCCCTTTTTTTTTTTAATTGTTTTATATGAATAGTTTAAAGGGTAACCAAACTTTTAGAATTTGATTCTTGAATTGGATTAAATACCTAATGTACTCTATTAATTACTTTAGTAATATTCTTGGCGTTTTACTTATGATTAACTGAATTAAAAAGAATTAAGTTCATCCTGAAAACCCAAGGTAGAGTTTTTTAACAAAAAGATTTCAATGCAAATTTCTTTTGTCATATTTGTTGTTAATAGTTTTTGTTAAAACCAATTAAAAACTTGCCTGTTGCGGTGACATGATGGACACAAAACAGTGATATGTTGTGACTTTGAAAATAATGACAAACGCTTGAATACAATTTTTTTGATGTGTTTTATATGGAACATAGATTTTTAATGAAATGACGTTCAAAAATTAGTTATAGAAAAACATTTTTTTTTAATATGAAATCTTATCAAGAAAAATATCCTTAATTTGATATTCAATTCCTTTAATAGACAGCAACTCACTAAGAATCTCATCAAGAAAAATATCCTCAAGATTCTTTAATAGAAAAAAAAAGTACTATAAATAAAAGAATCAAATTTATTAGCATTAAAACATGTCTCTTTATACATAAGTAAAACCATAAACATTTTAGAAAAATAAGCAATCTTAATCTCATTTTCTTTTGTATAAAAACTAATATATTATTTTTTTCGTATTCTTCTTTTCTCACATTTTCCCCCTTTTCTCCTATTTTCTTCTCTCCTTTCTAGTTGAATTCCCATTTCTTTCTATTTTGGCCAAAATTATTCTTTTAAGGCTCTCACGAGTTTCTTTCTTCCTCACATTCTTACATGGTTGTTTTGAATTTTTGGCTTCACCTTTCTTCTTCAATCTCAATTGATCTTCTTAAACCTATTTAGGCTACAATGGTATAACTGTGAAAGTTTTCCCATCATTTTTAAGAGAATCTATTCTTAAACCCATCATGCTTGACCTTTCCATAAAATTACCAAAGATGCCCTAACAGTAAATGAGTAATATGCATAGGAATCACATCACACAATACCTTATCCTTATACTTTCCAACTGAAAATAAATCAAAACCTATTTAGTAACTCTGACTTCTCTACATTTATTTAAGCATTAAAGTGTATAAGGTTTTTCATGCTTAATTGTATTCAAATTTAATTCTTTAACAAGTGTTACAATAGCAACATCAACATAACAATACTATTAATCATCATACTATATACATTGTTACTTATATGACATCTAGTATGAAAAATGTTCTATATTTGTTACTTCAAATCATCATTCTTAATCTAAATATTAAGTAATCTTCTAATCATCAAAGCCTCTTCATCGTTTAGATACTCAGCATCATTACAATCCTCAAGTGGTAGCATCTCATCCTCTTCAAATTTTTCACTTTTGAATCTAGTCTTCCTGTGCTCTGTCATAATCATAACCCTTTTGTTTAGATATTGTAAATCTATATGTCCATTTCTCAGACATCTAAAACACTAAATATTACATTTATGATTAGTTGGAGTTTTGGATTTACCTTGGACAACAGTGGCCGAATCTTTTTTTTATGATCTTAAGTGGTTTGGTTTTGTTTCCCATGATATTCGGCTTTGTTGGGGCAGCTTCCTCTCTCCTATAATTTGGTCTCCAAGTGGAAAAGGAACCAAATTACCTCTTTGATGTATACAACCCTTTCTTTTCAACTGCATCTCTACCTCAATAGCCATGTGAACCATATTTTTTATCTTAATATAATATTGCAACTTAACCATATTAGTTATCTCTCTATTCAAATCATTCAAAAACCTTGTCATTATAGCTTCTGTATCCTCCACACCATTAACATTAATAATAGGAATCTTCATATCCTTCGATGATAATAAGAAATTAACTTTACTTTCTTCTTACACTCCAAATATGCTTCAAGATCATTTTAGTCTTGAAAAGCCAGGATCTTCATCCTAAAACTCTTTAAATTTATGTCCAAATTATCATGAAAACTATCCTTTTAGTATGCTCTTCTATGGTTAAAATGTCCTTGTGGCTAAACTCTCTCGTGTCTATGGTTTTTATGTTGCTGAAACCTAGCATCATAATCATGATCAAAATCCTTGACCTCCTCATCTATATTTTTAGTTGTCGACTCTACTAATGGTGAAACAACTTATCTCACCACATGCCTTTTATCAGTGGGACTTCTATAGCCTGACCCATCTGAAAAGTTAGCTACTTTGGTTCTTAATTCAGCCATCTCATTCATCACCTCTCAAAACCTCGTGTTACTTAATTCCAATAGTTGTTTCATACCCAAATAACTTCATTCTAGATTATTCATATCCTTTGATGGTGGTGATCAACTTTTGGCTGGCATCGTCAAGATCTAAAAATCATGTTAGTAGCAAGAGAAATATATCATTACACACTCCCTCATACGTTTACACTTAATAAATGTTACTCCCCTCGTGTTTCACATAATTTTTTTACTTTTCATTACACTAAGTTCACCTTTCGCCTTTTACCATGAAATCTTAAAAACTCAGTTCTTTAAGGAACTAAATCACAACAAATTAAAAAAAATTAACTAGTTAATAGAAGAATCTAAAATAATATAAAAGACTCAAGAAGTAATAAAAACTAAAAATTATCAATATGAAGCAACAAATACTAAATCATGACTAGTAAAGTGAATTTATATGAAAAATGAATGATATAAAGACAAGAAAAAAGAATTATGAAAATACAAGAACAAATGAAATAAGACTCAAATAACCTTACTAAGTACAAACACTATCTTAATATATCAAGAATACATCTTACATATAAGTTTGTAATCTTTGATATTCAAACAAAAAATAATAATATGTTTTTGGTATTTTAAAAAATTAGGCGAAGTTTTCATAGATTTTATAAATTGGATATTAAATCCAAAATGCATATAAAGATATCAACAAAATTATTTTTCTTGAATTTTTATATTTAAAGATGCTAAATCATGTCATATATTTTTTATTTTTATTATTCATGCAAAAATGATTTTTTATTTTTATTTTTGAGAGACTTGACTGTATACACATAGATAAAAACTTATTTTGATGTAATTTTTCAAAATAGGGATTTTGTTTTTGTATTTTTAATGAATTTTGAAGAAAAACAAATATCTACGGTATAAGTCTACAACCCAAATATTAAATAAAATGGTTGGAAAACATGTGAGGGTCCATAAATAAATTTAAAATGATCCCTAAATCTTTTTAGATTTTTTCTTTAAAATTATTTAAGGGTTTGTTTGACAAAAGCATAAAAAATTCAGCAAAGAAAACTGTTAGTAATTGATTAGAATGTGTTTTTCAAACACTTCATCAGGATAAAAAAAAAATATTTTTTATTTGTAAAATTTTAGTTTAAACAAACACAACCCTAAGCATTTGAAAGGCTCAACCCAATGATATGAAATGGGCTTCATAACCTAGGCCCAAAAGCCACTGTTGGCCTCTTCTAAAGAAAGAAAATATGGGCCGTTTCTCATCAAATAAACAAAAGCCTTATCAATGGAAAAGAAAAATAACATAAAATTTTAAAGCAAAGCCTAACCCTTAACAAAAATAAATGCTCTCCTTTTGCTCTTAAAAGATCAAAACAACTGAACCAATGAATCCATACATAGCTCATGCCCATAAACTATGAACATGTAGCAAACAAATCACAACAAATTTAAAGTTTTTAAATAGCATAAGAATTATACCTATATTATCAAGGGTGGTTTGATGTGTCCTGCCTTGAACAAACACTGACCCAATCTCTTTTTCCTTTTCTTCTCCTTATGTTTCTCCTACATTTCCTTAATTTCTACTGCTATGATTAAAAAGAAAAGCCCTTGCTATTTTTTGTTGAATCTTATGTTGCTGTTCGTTATACTACTGTTGCAAATCTAAGGAAAGAGTCATGGCTAATGAAAAAGATTTTCATTGTTGCTCCCCGTATAAAGGAGATGAAAAGTTTAATGTTGATGAGGCAAACCTCCTCCTCCTACTTGCTCATGATACAGAGAAGATGACAATCCTAGTAGGATGAGTTGTTAGTTTAATATGCTTTATAGTGAATCGGTTAGTTACATGAGACATTATTATATTCATGTAAATACATATTTTTATTAATAATAAGGATTTAATTTATCTTTAATATTCATATAATATTAAATTAATGAATTTAGAGTGAAGATAAAGTCCATGAAAAAAAAATGTTTTGTAAAAGAAATTATAAAGTGATTATAATTATGAGATTTTTTATGCATCAAAGCATTGTTTCTATTATGTTCTTGGTTGATACTTTTTTAAATACTGGATATTTATTAGAGTTATAAAGACTAATACATATGGTGTAAAGGAGGTTTGATTCCTTTCTTATGTTCAAATCTTAAAGAGAAGAATTTATTAAATCTTAGTAAATGTATTAGATCAAATAAAAGGTGCATTTTCAAGATGGTTCAATAAGAATTTATTATTTGTAGATGTACAAGATAACCTGAAAATAAAATTAATAATAATAATAATAAAAGAGCATAAATGTTGATCTTGGGGAGACATCATGCCTCCATAGATGTTGACGTGGAGGCATGTGAAGACAAGCCAAAATGAAAGGAAAAGTAAAGAGTCTCCATTCTATTCCATTCCATTAATTCCATACTAATAAATAAATAATAAGAGATTAAGATATGGATTAGTGTTACCATTAATCAGGAAAAGTGTACTTTAATTAGATTACAGTATTAGTTAGTTAATTAATTATGATGGGTTAATTATTCTGGCTCTTCCCAAGCAAGCACAAGAGCACCGGGCGGTCGGCAACTAGAGCTTATTCCGAGTTATGGATAACACCAGAGCTCTCACACATTAATTATAAAACGTAAAAATGATAATAAGGTGGCCCATGGAACACGGTATTCCAGGCTTGCATCGTGACAAGGAAGAATATACAGTCTGTAATACCATACATCCGCCATTGATGTGTGCTCAAGAATTGAATATTAGGTCTGGTAAGGTAATTAAGGATGTGGTCACATGGCTGATGAGGGCGGGCATGCTTCGATTACTTTTTATTTAATTTTATTTAATTAGCAGAAGAATCACACACGAAAATAGAAGGAGAGACGACTGGGGAGATGGATCCCCCCAGCCACATGCTGCTTCCTGGGGACCATGAGCGAGCCCCCTTGATTAGAGTTACCCTCAACAGAGAGCATGAGAAGATCCCAAAAAGCAATACAAAAAGGGAGGCTGCTGCTCTCAAAATCTCACCTGCCACTAAAGAAAACTCCACAGCCCCATAAAGGGAGGAGATAAAAGTTCATTTGCATGCCGGATCACAGTCACTTTACCTTTAAAACAACATTTCTTGCCTTGAGTGCTGCAACTGTCCTCCTGCTTTACATCTTGTAGTAATTTTGTCTATTCTCTAGGAAAGCTCATCAGCACTCCCTGTTTGATGTAGAATGTCTCTCAAAGACATATATATATATATATATATATATATATATATATATATATATATATATATATATATATATATGCTATGGGGATCGAGGACGAATTGAAACTAGTTCAACGTGGGAGCACTGACCGCAAATGAAATCGAAAACTGCCGCATAAATACAATAAAATTATCTCTATCAGCAACATCGCCTTCTCGGCCCGCAGGAAAGCCATGGATCGGTAGGAGAACTGAGCGCACATCAATGCCCTAGAAACAATAAACTTGAACATGAAGTAACCTAAAAGACCAGCAGCTTCCACGGGGTTTCGCAAATCTTAACTGGTGACCCTTTAAGTAATCATTTTACATAAAATTAAGAGCTAGCTAGCTAGCTACTACTCATGAAATAAACTTATATTAAAAAAAAAAGGCTTAATTAATCATTTAACTATGTCCACAATGCATGCATTAATTGGTAACTGGATTGTTATGATAATTTTCAATAACATGGTCGCGTGCCCGAAATTCCATACCTAATTCCAATGCAAGCAATTAAAGGTCATTTTGAGTCCCTCGAGCAACAAAAATGTAATGTAAAATTTAAAGTGGAAGATTTTTTTTAATTAAATTGGAATTAATTATTTAAAACTAGTTTGAACTTTATTTTTCACACTTTACGACTTATATCTTAATTTAGCCTTTATGATTAAGTATAACAATAACATTATTTAGAATTAATTTATTAATTATTATTTATTTAGGCATCATTTGAGAGTATGATTGGACTGTATTTTTCTATTTTTTTTAAAATATTATTATAATTTATTTTCAAATAAGTTGAAAAATTTACAATCCTACTTGATTGCAAAATAATTGTCACCACCTCACCGATTAAGTTCTAAGTATGAAATCTTCATCTCATTAAATAAAAGAAGAAATTTATATTAGTTGCTAAAAAACGAAATCAGTCCTTTTTTATATGTCAACATCTTAATTACTAATTCCAGCTTTCAAGAACACTTAATTTGACGCGCTTCAGATTCTTGATTAATTCTTTTGTGTTTAATTGGGACGAATTTAATTACTAGCACTGATCAATTTTTTGAAATTATAATGTTTATGGCATATAAATAGACTTTAATCTCTTATGAAACACCAGATTAGAGAGAGAGAGAGAGAGAGAGAGAGAGAGAGAGAGAGCCAAGTATAATAAACGGCAGAGGAAGCTTATAAAACCATAATATTACAAAACTGTCTAGAGTCTTGAACAATATACATTACATACACATATATGAGAGAGAGAGAGAGAGAGAGAGAGAGAGAGAGAGACCTAATTGTTAAACATTTACTGTCCTAGCTAGGGTGATTGAAACTCAAATTCGACGGTAAACACCTGCGTGAGAACCATGGATTAGGGTAAACTGCATGTACTTGGGAAACTTGCTACTACGTACTGCCACTCCTCCTCACAGGCCCTGTGGATATTTTAATGGCAACAATATTATATGTTTCGTTGGGAAACTTGCTGGAGTTCTTAATTGCACACTCTCACACGAAAGGATAGGGATGGGTTTAGTATGAGGAGCCTTGAATTCATAGGAGTATTTGATGATTGATCATCATGGATTGGGCAGGCGCTGAAAAATGATAGGCGCACCATGTTGGGGGTAAAGTAGCATCAGGACCGTTGGTGCGTGTTGGTAGCTAGTGGCCAATCTGAAAGAGAACCGTTGCAGTATTATGGCGAGTGTCAATTTGGCTTGCAGGATGGCTAGATTTTGGCCAATGCAGGTTCGGACTCCTAGCCCGAATGGAATGAACGCCACATGGTGCTTTGCTGCTCGGGCCACGCCATTCGAGAAGCGACGAGGGTTGAATTCATTTGCGTCGTGGCCCCATATGGATTGATCATGATGAAGGGCCAATATCGGTATCAGGAGCTCGGTCCCACGGGGGATTTTGTAGCCCCCCAGCTCTACATCAGCTTTCGACCGTCTGATTGTTGCGATCGTCGGTGGGTACAACCGTAAGGATTCATTTACAATCATGGTCAGCTGCACACCACAACAATATTCACTATTTAATTTGGAATTACGGAATTGCCACCACTACCCTTTTTTTTTTTTTTTTTCCTTTCACATGTCCAGAAATCTGATCAGTACTGTATCCGTCTGTCTAATATAGGATAGAGGGGGAAAAAAAATAAAAATCTAAAAAAAGCAGTAAAGCAAAAGTTTTTTTTTTTTGGGCCAGTAGAAACAAGCAAGCAATGTGAAAACAGACAAAACATGAATTTTGTCAGTCTTTGAAGGGGGCTTTACCGTCTTAAGCTTGACAACATCATCTTTGGTGGGTATGTCACGTGATCCACATACCCTCAAGACCTCCTCACGTGCTTGAACCTGCCAATGTGGGTGCATTGCGAGTAGGACTGTTGTCCACGTCAGCAAGTTGGATGTGGTCTGTTTGCCCGCAAAGAAAAAGCTCTTGCACTCCTCAACAATGTCATGTACGGTTACATCTTTAGATGAATTTGAGGCTTGAATCATTAGTCCTAACAAATCCTTAGGACCTTGACGATATTGTGTTTCGTTGATAATGCTCGAGCCCTCTCTTCTCCTTTCTACAAGCTTCATCAACGACCTCCTGATTTCTTTGTCCAGTTTCCACGAATTCACGTTTCTTTTTGTTGGAAAGAACCTGAAAAACAATAAATTACAATTCATCTCTCGTAAATGTTAATAAAAAAAGAAATTGAAGATGTTCACAGTACGTTAATTAATTGCCACCTGTAGCCAGGGATCAGAACTCTTTGGAATGCCACGGCAGCAAGGGCCATTTGCTGTGCTTGTAATCGAAAAATGGCCTTTCCATCTTCGTAGCTACTACCAAATGCTGTTCTCGTAATGACTTCTTCTGTTAGGGTTTCGAACCATTCAGAAACTTCAATTTCTACATCGTCGGAATTTGACACTGTCGACCATTGCTCCAGCATATCCGTTACGCTCTTTGCCACCACCGGAACTAGCAACTGTACATATTGAAGAATAATAAATGTATGAGATTACCTCCTTCTTCTTTCCCCCCCTGAGCCAATTAATACAAAAGCTACTTTTAATCTTAGATTAACTTTGAACTTACTTTGAGATTCTCCATGTGGAATGTGGGTGCTATAATTTTCCTATGGTGAGCCCATTTTTCTCCTTTGAGGCTAAGCAGTCCATCACCTTCGAGCTGTTTTACAAGAGGGTGAGCCTCAATCTTCTCATAAAATTCAGACTTGGAAGTAAAGATTTCTCGAATGAGGTCCGGGTCGGACACGGTGAGTCGAACCGTCGGTCCGAACCACACCAGAAACGTTGCACCTGCAACAACACCAGAATATGCAATTCAAACTGCGTTGCCATGTAAGTACGTTGCAAGGATGTCAAACCAGAGAGGTTAATATTTGGACCTAAAATAAACCAGTCAGGTAGTAAAATAGAAGGAGTAATTAAGGGAAGAGAGATGACGTTTGCACCGATCAAGTAGGAACTTCAACACATACTCTCAAGTAGCAAGAATCAAAGATGTTAAAAGAGGAATATGGGAAGGAAACTTGATAATCATTAGTTCAGAGAGCAAATACAAAAGAAATGAAGCAAGAAGAAGACAACCGAAACTAATCTGCTTGCTAGCATCTACAGCTTCATCCCAATGAACAGGAAACAAGCTCCCAATAAAACAAAAGAAGTGGACACTGAGTCGCAAATGATGGTTCCGGAACAAAGAATTAATCTTTTGGAGAAGAATACATATGCACAAGAAAAGAAAAGTCGTAAAAAAATAATTGTAATAAAAAATGATAATCTGGCTTAGAACTCTAGAAAGAGAGAGAGATAAAAAGAAAACAAGAAGTGCAACAGTCCAAAACTCGGAACTTCAACATCAAGCATCCAAGCACAGAAAAAGGCTGAAAAGTTGTTAAAAGAAGTACCTGAACTCAGAAAACAAGAAAGAAAAAAGATTTTTTTTTTCTTTTAAAAAAGAGTCCCAAATTCTGGAGGATGGATCACAAGCCAAGCTGAAAAAACACATCATAACAGAAGCACCCACCACCCACAGCTTTAGTGATATTTTCAAGACAAACTCTTATGAACATGTGCTTTGACAGAGATGTTTCAAAAACCACATTTGTTACATAAGTCATTGGTTCCAAAACAACTGTGCCGTATTGATCACCAAGCACAGTCACAACAAGTGGTAAAAACTGCACAAAAACTCCTGGTTCATGATCAAGTACACGAAAGAGACAAATTATGTAGTCATCTTAAGATGTTGAAGTACCGTAGATTTTCTTCCAGTGATGGTAAAAAGAGAGAACTCTAGGAAGTATGTTGTGAGAGAAAGGCATGGGTTGAGAAGAGGCCTTTAACATCATTTCCACAAGCTCCTTCACATTACCAATGAAGAAACGATAAGGGGGTCCTCTGATTCCTTGCTTGGCAAAATGGTGTTCAATTCTTCGAGGTCTCCACCAAAGTAACACTGCAATCTTTAACAACAAAACTAATGCCAAGAAAGAGATGGCAAGCAGCTTAATAAGCCAGTTGTAATACAACAGCTCCACCATGTTAAAACAGAGAGAGAGAGAGAGAGAGAGAGAGAGAGACAGGGTGGGGGGAATGGGAAGGGGAGCGCTCTCTTTCTTCTCCAATTCGTAAGAGTGGAGCAGCCTTTTCTGTTTTTGGTTCTTATCTTCTCCTCTCTCTCTCTCTCTCTCTCTCTCTCACACCGTCTCTCTGTGGTGTTTTTTTTTTTTTTTTTTCCTTCTTCGCCTATTTAGGCTGGTTTTTTTTACTTGCTAGCTAGTGTGTGCTGGCATTTCAATCCTATTTCTTTATTTATTTTTTTACGAGAGAGAAAGACAAGCTAACAAGCAAGGCCAACGGCGTAGGGGCCGCCATTGGAATTCTAAGGGTCAACGAGCACTAAGGGCTTTTTTTTTTCCTTTTTTTTTTTAAGAAACAATAATTTATTAACATTAATAGTATAATGTTGTGTAGCAAAATCTTCTAATTATCAATTTTATACTATGTATAATGAACATTACACAATCGTACTCTTTTATTCATTCAATTTTAAAAGAGGTCATACGTTAGTATTAAATTGTGAATTATTTATCCCTTGATTTTCATGTATTTGTTTTAATGCTTTTTCTTAGGATTTTTTATGATATAAAATGTAATATTTTTTTTTTATTAACGTTGGTGTTCGGATCAGTTTGCATATATTTCAACTAATTTCATAATAAATAAACATATTTTTTACCTATCAAGATAAATCCTTAAAAAAAAAAAAAAGACAATTTTAATAGCAATTCTCACTCGTATTAACAAGATCTCCATGTGCTAGCATTAACTTTTGTTTTTTATGTCCGCCATCTTAACTCCAATCCATTAATATTTTGTGTTGATATTAAAATGCACCAACATTCTCCTCCTTATTTTCGTATTAAAATTAGTTAAGAGAGTTTAGTATTTAAACAAAAATTGTACATCAAAAAGAGATGCTTTTCGTTAAGCCTTAATTAGGGAGACAACAACCTTTACAGTAGTGGTTTCTAAATGGTCTAGAAGGAGCTAGAGTGTATAGACCTTGACGAAAACTTACGAAAAAAAGATAAAAAATTAAGAAAATACTTTACAAGCAATAAATATCAATAACCTGCGCAAAGATACATTATCAACATAATAAAGTAGAGTGTTCTTGCGAGATTTCTTCTAGTTCAAAGCTCCATTTGAAATCTTATATTCATCAATAATGTTCTTGCGAGAATAGTTAAATTATTTTACAGCCACTTCTTTTTGGGTTCAATAGCAAATTATAGTGCCAAGCTTACTTTTAACTAAGGTGTATCTTCTCTTTGTCTTCTACAATAGTAACAACACTAACACTATCTCGAAGAATAAATAATACAAGAGTAATATTTACAAGTTTAAATCACTAAAATCTTATGAGTGTATGAGACTTTTATTTATTGTTCGCCCCCCTCCCACCTCTCTTTTTAATTCTACACTTCTTCATCTTTCTATCCCACTCCTTTTGCATACCTTAAAAGGATGGTTCATCAAGTATATCTATAGGTGAAGTGAAAAACTACCCATAAGAAAGCACCCATGTAAATAAGAAATTGTTAATTGGAGAGAATGCCCCTAATTAGTAAGGAATTAACCATTCTAGATAACTTCCTAGATAAAGAAGTAGTTACCATAGATAGTTTATTCAAATGAGGAATTATTTATTGTAGATAATCTTTACTGCATATGAAATCATTTCTTAGAAAGAATCTTCACTGAATAAGGATTGAAAAAGAAAATTTAGATTTTTTATATAAAATCATTTACTAACCAATTTTATGCTATCACGCATAACTTTCAATCCGATTATTGGATCGAGCTAAAATTTCTTAAGGAATCTCATGACATATTATTCTATCTCAGATTAAAATTTCAATTCAATTCAATTTCTAAATAGGCCTTCTGATAGTATAAACTGTTAGTTAAAATATAAGAGAAGAAATTATGCTATGTGAAAGAATCATGAATAAATGGAAAATGACAGTCCCCTCCCTTATAAAAGGAAACAACTTGCCATGGGTGGAAGAAAAGCTTTCAAACTTCTTCCTTCCATGCATTTTCCTTTATAAAAGCACATAAAGTTGAGTTTTAAGTTGGTTAAATTGGTTTGTAAGAGATTAAACCCACTTTGATGGAGTTTAATGAGAGATTAGGAATGAGAAAAGTAAGAGTTTAAAGAGAGAGAGTAATCAAATTGAAGGTTAAAGAAGGAGGGTTGGTAAAAGCTCAATTGTATAGCTTTTGGGATTCATAATTTCACCTTGTAAAGTGTTTTAAACTTGCTTAAACAAGTTAGGATGAGAATTAATTCATTTTCTATAAAAAATAACCAATTTTAAGTTAGAGTTCTTTGTTGATATTTGAGAGAAATGATGAGCGGGTTGAAATTGAGTTATTTGATATGTAGTAGGTTGATCTAAGGGTGAAATTATAAAACATCAAAGAAAAGATTCATGGCTTTTAGATTATGTGTAACTAGCCAATTGAGCAAGCAATGAGGGAATTGTGTAAATTATATAACTTTGCATGAATTGTGTATGATTATGATGTATTATTATAGAGGTATTGACTTGGAATGAATTGATTTGCTTTATTACAATTTTTGAATTTTGTTTTAGGATTTTAAAGTTGTGTTGAACTATAGTTTAAGTTTGGAATTTCTCCTTAATTTGGTGTGGATAAGTGACAAAAACATTCTTTTCAAGTTCTATTACGTTTTTATATGATTTCCATGAATCGATTGATTATGGGTTTGTGTTAAACCTAGGGTTTAGAAAATAATTGATATTAATGATGAATTTAATGTGCGTAAAGTAGTTGTTTTGTGTTGGAAACATGCCAAACTAGGTTGGATGGCGTTGGAATTAGAAAAGCATCCCTTGATTTGTCAAGAGGAAGGTTCGGTCAAGCTACCAATTTAGAATGTGAATGAGATTGTGTATTATTGCTTACTTGAAAATGATTATTTATCATATAATTAAACATGTTAGATGAGTTTTGAACAAGGAATTGAAAAATAAAAACCCAAGGTTTTTTGGGTGAAAATTTTGCTCATAATACATAGAAAAGGGTTTAGGATGTTGTCAATTGAATTTATAAACTTAAAGTGTGTTTTAGACGAGAAAGAAAAATAAAACAGAAAATACAAGAGTAAATGGCTTAAAGATTTCAGCCATTTTAGAAAAATGGTAGGAAAAAGAGTGTTTGAGTGGATCGTTGCCTTGAATTATTGTTGAAACTTAGACCTGAACATGTTAAAATGATTTTAGAATGAAGGAAATGGAAACAAATACCTTGAAAATTAAATGTGAATCTTTGTTGAAAAATAAATGATAATAAGAAAATAAAGGATAAGAGTTGTTATATTAAGTGAAACACCTAACGATCACTATTATATAGTGATATAACATATGTAATAAAGGTTGGGTCAAATGGGTTAAAGTGTTATATAAAAAAGACATATTAAGGTGGGGGATTGGCTAAAATTAGGTATATGGATGTTAATTGATATGTTTAAAAGCATAGTCATGCATTGTTGTGTGAAAAAATAAATATACTTTGAGTAAATGGTACATTTGGGTTTTGACAGATGATGGGAACATTGGAAAGTGTGGGTGTATGTTGAGTCCTGTGAATTTATCTTGTTGTTAATTCATAAACATAAGTTAAATAGGGGTCAAAATAAAATTCTTAGGTTGATTTGATATGTTTATAAAGGTTTAAAAAACTATTGGTATCGGGGAGACTACTGGAGCTAGGCAGCGAGTTGGAGTAGCAAGACATTCTCAAGCTACAAGTAGGTGCTCAACACTTTGGCTCTCAAAATCTTTAAGTATTGTTTGCAGAGTTGTTATTTTTTATAGTATTGTCTTTGAGTGATAAATTAATCATGTCATGAAAATCAAGATAATTCATAGTGTTATATACAATGATTGTATTATATGTGATGTAAAATATTAAAATACAATGCTCGTATAATGTTTATACTATGAGAAGTACAAAAAATAAAGTTAAAATTGTAATCCCAATAGGGATGATAAAGTAAATGAAAGTGGAGAAATGTGTTAATTTATAGAAATGAAATCTATGCATACATAATGAAATGCGATTATAAATCTACAAAATAAATATAGGACTTCAAAAATATTCTATTTGGTAGTCAACATAGGTTATTTAGAGAGAAGATGTTATGTTAAAAATTGAGGTAGGTATTCAGAATTGAATGATTATGGCTAGTATTCAAAAAGAATGGTGTGATCATGATGGGGTTTGAATTAAAGTAACCAAGTGAAAGGCGTTGTGGTGGGTAGGAATTTAGTTGAACAATATTTAGTTCTAATTAAGTATATTGTAAAGAATGTGTGATGAACTTGGTATGACCCTAGGAAGGAGATTTGACTGGCTGTCCTAAGTGGAATTAGTGGCATCAAGATGACTCATTGTCAGGATATGTGATTGACTTACTTTTCTAAGTGCAATTAGTGGCATTATTGAACTAATGGCTAGAGTGTTTAAATTAACTAGCTATCTTGAGTGTAGTTAGTGGCATCCACGTGACTGAATGTTGGGATATGAGATTGATTAATTGTCTTAGGTAGGACTAGTGGTGTTAATGTGATTGACTACCATGATACTTAAATTGACTAGTTGTCCTAAATAAAGATAGTAAAATATGAGTGATTGAATGTCGAGATATAAGATTAATTATTTATCCTGAGTAGGGCTAATGGCATAAAAGAGATTGACTATCTAGATACTTAATTTGACTATTATTTAGAATAGAACTAGAGGTGTCAATGTTACTGACTTGTTGATGTTATTTGACGAATTTTCCCTGAAGTAGGACTAGATTATTTGAATAGTCTACCACGAGGTGGAGGTTAAAGGCATTAATGTTTATTGATTATGTAAAGATGGTGGATTAAAGAGTGTTTGTCAAGGAAATACTTGGGGTCAAGATTTTGAGTATACCAAGAAAATGATGTGCTATATTCTTAGAAAGGATAGAAGAGGGAGGTCAAATTGTGATTAGAAAGGAAGCCATCTTGATAACACGATAAAGGGATTGATATTGAAGGTTTTTTTACAACGTAAAATGTCAAGATTAAAGGTTGTTTTGGCAAAATATTGAAATGTGTTTAAGAGCTATTTTGAACAAACACTTGGTGTGTTTGAGAGGTTTTTTTGCAATGTATTGAAGTATGTTTGAGGGCTATGTTGGTAGCGAGTTTGGTGGTGATTGGTGATGTTTTTTATAACATGTGTAAACACATTTCAAAGTTGTTTTGACAATATGTATATGGTGTACTTCAAAATTGTTCCAAGCAAGGACTCAACTTTACCTCTATATATCTATAAGGGATAGTGCTACGAAACTAAGTAAACAAAAGATAAACTAATGAGGTGTGGTTTAGAGAGATAAGCCTTTAAGATGGCTTCCCATATGTGATGATGCCTCCGAAACAAGTTACGTGTCTACCTTATGATATAGGATGAGGAATATATAATATATAAGACCATGAGTGAGAGTTATAAAGAATTAAATGCGTGTTAAGGCTTGGAAATGAAAAAAAAACAATTATATTGGTAGGAGTATGGGTTACCATATGTGATTTATGGTTTATGATATTGGTAATTAACTCATTTTACTTGTGAGGTTTAATGACATGGATTTTATTGATTCATAATATGAAAGAATTAATATAAATATTATGTTTTGCAAGGGTCATGTGCACTCCTATAGGTTGATAAACGGGCCAACCACACGACCAATGCTTAGATGGGATATTATACTAAAATGATTGTAATAAACAGATTTTATGATTAAATTGTATTACAATAAAAAGGACTCAAAAACATTAGTTAAATAGAAACTTATAAATTATTCATTTGTATAACTGACCTCTAATGTAAATCACATTTAATGATTTGACAGATTTCATGAATATTACTATGTATGTGATGCCAAAGTGGTTAGTTACTTGAGAGGCCTAAAGCCTAATATTGAGAATGAGATTGATGTGTTGTTGGATTCGTATATCCATTGGTTGATAAATAAGTGTTCTATATGAAAAGAATAACTGTTTTAGGGACTTGGACAAAGAAAACTTTGTCAAGATCCTATTAGGAATTAAGAGACATGAATTATAATTATATGATTGGGATATCGACTAGAAATGAGTTTATTAATGTGGTAAGAATATAACCAGATGGATAAAACATCAATAAGATTTATTGATGCTAAATGTTTGAAAAAAAATGACCTTGTGTTTATTTGATATTCAAGGCTCAAAGTATCCTTCAATATTATGGCAATTAATGTGTTATATTAAAGCTCTGACTATTTTAATAGATGTAAAAAAAAAAAAAATATCAAGCTTAACAAAATCTAGGGAAAAATAAAATTCATTGATCCCATGACTGGTTGGGCTACCTAAAAAGATGGAATTTTATTCCCTTTTAGTTTTTTTTTTTTTTTAAGTTAGTTATTTTGATTATTTGCTATTTTGTTTTTATATATGTCTATATTATTGTTCTTAATTTGTACCACATTGTGTCTATGGTATATGTGTAATGTTCTTTTATGACTTTTTCTTTATTCTTGGATATAGGGTATAGGTTGACCCAAAAATTCATCTCCTATTTTTCAATGAGCAAAAGCTCATCCTAGTTATGACTTTTACAAGAGTCATCAAGAGGATGTACCAGAACCTAAATCAATAGAAAAGGTTACCAAGTCTAAATTTAGAAAGTTTAGTGAGTCTTCTATACTTGACCTAAAAGAGCTAAAAAAGAAGGATATAGCCTACTAAAATACCTAATCCATAATAATAAAGAACGTTGAGAGTGATAAAAAAAAAAAGTTGCACGCTAGTTTCTTGATCATTTATTCCTTTTGGTTGGTAAGAGTGTAAATGATATAATTAATGATTTGTTAGTATAGATCACGAGGCTCTCTATCTATGTACTTTGTATTGCTAGTTACAACTTTATAATATGATTTTATCTTTTTAACTTGAACTATTATGTGTTGTTATCTTTATTGTTGTTTTTATTGTGATCATTATTGTCTTCTTTATATGTCCCACTCATATTATATGTTCGAGTTCCTTAAAGCACAAGTTCTAATTGTAGCATTTCCAATATCAAAATGTCTAATCAATTGAAGGCATAAGTCCTTCATTTTTAATTATATACATGGACCTTTATATCTATAATGAAAAAATGATAAGCTCTAAAAGGTTAGGATGAGTGTTTTTTGTTTTTTTTACAAAATTTAAGACAAGAACTTGTTAAACAATGCCCAAAGATTTTAAGAAAAGCTTGTTAAGTTTTCTTTTAGAGGCATGGTGTTTGTTCCCTATAAGGTGTTTTATTTAAGTTATTCTTACTATTTATAATTGGATTTCTCTTTCCTATCCTTCATTATTCCTAAAGTGTTTTAGTGAATTTCTTAAATATTCATAAATTTTTTGCAAAGCTTGATTGGTCATTAAAGCTTAAATACATAGAGATCTAAAAAAATATAAGAGTATTGGAAGGTTTCTTATTGGACAAGGTGAATATTTTGTTTTACTAGGATTATTGGAAGGTCTAAAAAAATCAAAACTAGAAAAAGTGAATGCATAAAATTAATTTTACATATTTTAATAAAATTAATTATTCAAATAGTTTAAAAGTAACTTTATTATCCATAAAATTTTAAATGATTAAGGTTATTTTTATTTAATAAGCCTTAAATTTAATTGATGGACCTTTATGAGAGAAAACTTAATTTATTTGACTTGAAAAAATAAATTCAAAAAAACAAAAACCTTTATAGAGGGTAAGGTAATTAGGTATTTATCATGGTAATATACAAACAAGAAATAATTTATATCAAGTGGTTATCTAATCTCTTTATACTTTTAATATCAAACTTTTCTCATTCAAGATATCATTCACAATTGATCTATTTTCCATCCTTTCATTTTAACTTTTTCCAATGACTTATTTATGATTTGACTTGTTAGTTAAGTTTGATAATTAATCATTGGCCTGATAAAAAGATTAAGGGATTATAGTAAAAAAGAAAGAGTAAACAAGAATTACTTAAAATGACAATGGTAAATTTAATTGATACTTATATAAGCTATGAATATATGATATTTTGGGATATGTACAACAATGACATCAATCCTTTAATTATAAAATCAATATCTTTCTTTTTTTTTCTTTTTTTTTTCTCTTAGAGAATTAGAAATGATGAATCATATAAGCATTTATTCATTGATGAACATGGTTGAAATTTTATTTTGGAGAACTATAAAAATATAAATTGGACAAAATTATAAAATGAGAAGATATAGATACTACAATTGATGAAATTAGTTCTAAAGTTACGACTCTAACAATATAAAAATGATTTAATCCCAATCTTAAACAATTACAATATCTTAAACAAGTCAACTCATCCACCTATTTTTCTTTGTGAAATTGAGATGATTCTATGAGTTAAATTGATATTTTATTAACCATTTTTATCAAACAAATTTTGAGTTGAACTTATTACAATGATCAAAAGTCAGGTGATATTGTTTGCCTTACCTGGACCAATATTGTAAAAGACTAAGAAGTGTTAGTTATTGAAGATTTCTTAGGTGTTAGGATGGTGATGATGTAAAGTTTTCTTCTAGTCAAAAGAAGAACTTATTAAAGACCCTTAGGAGCTAAAGGAAGAGAAAGGAGATCAATGATTTTTTAAATCTTTTTTCCTTCTTTCTTTTACTTTTTCCTTTTATCAAAATTTTTAATTTTTTAATTGATTCATGATAATTCATATTTATTTAAAATATTTTATTTTTGTTATATATTATCCTTGGTTTTTTTTATGTTGTCCTTAAGGCTTTATAAGGTCTAACATAGTTAAAGCTAAGGAATTCCTAGTGCTAGTGAGGACTAAGGCTTGGTATGATTAACTTAGTTAAAGGTAAGAACATTTAGGCTTTGATATGTGCCATAACTTAGTATGGTTGAATTCATAGAAGTTAGGAGCACAAACCTTTTATGCTTGGGAAGAATTAGGGCTTACCATGTCTACTTAGTCAGGTACATATGTTTTTGTGGCTACTTAAGACTTGAGTTTAGCATGAATTTTAATTCCTTTTCATTTTAAACTTTGAACCATACTTGAAGATTTTTTAGTTATGCTTGTAAGAAAATTGAAATTGAAATTCTAAGAAAAAAATGTGTTTTTTTTCTAGACTATTGATAAAACTTTTTAAAATTTTGATAGTTTTATAAAAGATAAAATACCTTAGTATTTATAACTTGTAATCATAATATTTCTAGGTTTACTTTCGCTATTGCTCTACAAAGGCCTATCACATTTGATATGAGCTTATTTATATGTCCCACGACTTTAAAACTCCGAGGCACTAGGTAGTTTTTTTTCAAGTAACAAAAATTAACTAATCAATTTTTAAAATTAGTGATGTTTTGGAAAATAACTTTCACATTGGCATTTGCTTTCTTTATTTTTTCTTAGTTAGATCACATTTATAGATTTTTATTTGGTTCAAACATTTGTACTCTTTTTCTTGGGTTACATATTTCTTTTAATATCAAAGCTTTTATTTTAAAGCTTAATGTGTTTTATTTTTCTAGTCCAATTCTTTAAGGTCAAATTGTATGCCTATAAGACTTCTAGCTACTTGTCAATTCAATACAATATTGTTTTAATTTTGATCTTTATAACATATTAGATTACCATATTGGTTGTCTTTGCCTACCTAATGAATTTTAGGTGGGAAGCCAATGTTACCTTATGTTTTATCTTTAGTCCTTAGTATTTTATTTTTATTTTTACTTTTTATTGTCAAATTGGCTCCTATTATCTTTTATCAACATCATTAAAGAACCAAACCTATTGATTATACTCTTTCATATAAGGTGTAGAGTTTTTTATTCAATAATGTTAGCTTCTATCTCTATTTTAATTTATTTCTCAAAATAAATAACGCTAACCATAAATAACTTCCTTTATCTTAAGTGATGGAAAAGGCCCTAACATCAAGTTCATGATATAAAATGGATATGGCTTGGAAAAGTTTTGGAGAGTAGTGGTGCAAATACCTAAATCTCTAAGACTCTTTACATCTCCCATACCACCTATACCATTTCAACACAATCTTTATTTATAGTAACATAAATGTAACATTGTTCCAGGTAGTTTATTCTTAAGCATTTTTCTAGTTAGATGATTGTCACAAATCCCCTTATGACCTTCTTTCTTGACATAATATACCTACTTTTTAGACAAGTAACAAACTTGTGCCCATACAACCATCAATTTTAAAATTTGTTGTCTTAAAGATCAATTTCCTTCCTTAATCAAATTTGTAATTATTTGTGCCTTAATTTGGTTAATCTAACTAGGTCCATGTTTTATAGTATAAACCCAAGCTTTTTGTATGATGCTTAATTTGAATAGTTTTTTATGGTCTAATTTGTCTTTATAACAGTAAAAGTTGCTAGTTTTGCAAGTAATCCCCTTACTATTCTTCATTTAGGGAATTTTTTTTTTTTAATGAAACTCAACAAGGTGGCATATCAACCCTTTTACTTGACTCAAGTATTTGATCTACTCTTTCCTGGTTGCATACTCTTTTTTCAAATATTATATTTTCAATAAAGAATCATCATAAGCTTATGCAATCTTCAACTCACCTTTCTAGTTAACTAGAGTTTAAGCATCAACATCGTATAGGCTACCTCAACATTTTAAGATTTAAAATAAGATATTAGGGCATAATGCATTATTGTCTTTTTTCCTCTTGATTTAGGATTAAATATATCCAATTAGATTTTTATTTGATGATTAATCCATGTATAACTTCTTTAAGTCTTTCAAAGAATCTTTTTGATTGGGTGGAATATATTTAATGGTAAGATCCATTGATCCCTGAGTTTTGATGGTTTGACAAGATTTATATTTAATATCTAGTACTCTGAACATGATAAACTATTGAATGAGCTTTTTAGAGGGGTTACTTTACCATACCTATTTAATAGGATGGTTGGTGAGCATAATGATAATATAAGTTAAAAAATAAGGTCTTATTTTCTAAGTTATAGTAACCAAGGTCAAGTCTAATTGTTCGATAAATTAACACCTTTCATTATCTTGTTTATATAATAACCAAACTTCATATCCATTTTTCTTGTTTTAATAATAGTATATTAATGATCTTTCATACACTAAAAGATATAAACACAACTGCTTTTACTGGAATCTTATTTTCATTAACACAATATCAATCAACTAAGAACTGACAATCAAATAATTTTATTCCATTGAATTTTTCTTGCCATCTATATTCCATTTAAGTTCCAAATTATTTCTAAGTATCATAATGATAGTTAGGTACTTTCAAATAAAACACATACTAAATCTATTCAAAGCAATCACTTATCTTAAATCTCAATTTTTTTTATTTGAGAAGTTTGTCTATCCATGATGGCCTATGTTTTCTATATATTCTTCTTAATTCACCCCTTTGTCACCATAAATTCAATAAAATTTTCTCAAAGATTCTTAAATCCATATTTATTAGGATTTGCATTTCTTTATTATTACAAAGATCTCTTATAGATTGACAAGATAAGACTCTCCCATCATGATTATTTTTTTTATATAGCATCAACATATGTTTATATCGATTTGCTAATTTTTTTTCCCAAATACGTTACTGACCAACATTTATACTCTTAAAATGAAAATGGCATAACTATAATACTAGGTGCCTTGGTTTGTCATAAATTTTTTTTTTTATTTGACTCAACAATCAAAATTTGCAGGTATCTTATCCTAAGATGGCATCCATCAACTTATCAATCCTCAATAAAGGTAAGTTATTTTTAGCGAAAAATTCATTCATATTTATAAAGTTTACAAACATTTATGATCTTCTAGTTTCATTTTTAATCAATACCATATTTTTTGACCACTCCAAGTAATCTTCTTTGATTAACTCAATTGCTAGTAGTGTATCCACCTTTATCTTTTTAACTTTCATCCTTTTACAAACCAAAATTTCTTCTATTTCTTTTCAACATTATTTATTAATAATTAACTTACTAATGATTACCTTAGGGAGTTATCCTTTAGTTTCTAAGTGAAAACTTTAACATTATTTTTAAAGCACTTATTTATTTGCTTTTTTATTCATCCATCCAAACAACCTCTCACCATAAGATACTTACTTGAGTTCTTTCAAATTGAGGCTAATTTATAAACTTTATTAATTGGGGTAGGCTTTTTATAGTCTTTCTTCTTCTTTTATATCTAGAATTATTACAGCAATGATAATATTTTCTTTTAGATTCTTTTATTAGCTTTTCTTTGTAACCATATGATCACTACTCAACTTTCACATTCCTTAGAGGGTTGAAAAATTAACTACCTAGTGATAGGGAAAAATAAGAACTTTAAAAAAGGTTGAGTAAGGTCAATTCATAAATAATTTATCTCCCTTCATCTTTACAAGATTCTATTAGCAATAAAATATGCAATAATCATCTATCAATTAATTTCTATATATTATTTTTGCCTGCCTCAAATCATCTCTCTCTTGTAATTAAAAGAATATCAATTATTCTCTTAACTAAAGGCATGCATTTAATCTCATACCTTGGTTAGAAGCCTGTTCTAAATCAAGTATTGGATCTCCCTTTCTATGTTTCTTTTTTCTATAACCATCTCCTATATATGAATATTGAGTGTTTTTTTTTCCTCTAACCTATCCTTTTAGGTTGGTATGTTTTCCTCCTATGTCTTTTGTTTTGTTGTTTTTATAAGTTTGTAGAGATTTATATTACAATTCCAACTTTATTTCTTGTATGGTATCAAGTAGTTTTATTGTAAAATTTTTCTACATTCATCATTATTTATAATCTCTATCAGTGATGATATAATAGTAGATGTTGTAAGGTTTAGTATCTCTAGTGTTTCTCATTGAACATCATTATACACTTTTTGAATAAATTTACTTTACTTTTTTATCCTCTTAGACTTAGAAATATAAATGAGGATTAAGTTTATGAACTTATCAAAATCTCAAATAAATCAAGGGGTTGGCATTGAATATCAAGTTTAGGCTCTACCTTTGAATGTCAATGAAATGACACTTTAATGTTGTAGGTCAGGTATTTCATATTAAAGTTCTTTTAGATTTTAAGCAATTTAGATAGTCATTAAGGTTGAAAAGATCATCATATTATTTTAATTTTTGTTAGCTCATATAATTTTAGTTTTGAGTTAATCTTATATGATCTATTTTTAATAACATCTTGAATTTTCTTATCCATAAGTTTTACCATCTCCCCTTATAGTTTATTATCTTTATTTCCCTTTTAGTCTCTTTTTATTTATTTTTTCTTCATTCATTTTTTTATACAAGTGACCTTTATAAATGTTTCTATGATTTTATTGCTATTTAATTACTTTATTATTTAGAACATGGTTGACTATAATATAATAATGACTTGAATGATACACTCTAGAACTTGTCCAATAATGGACCAACTTGAGTTCACCTAAGGTGCTTTTATTTTATGCTCAACTTATAAGTTTTCATCCCTTCGATCCAATCACACTCCTTTGTCATGAACATCCTCTTTTTACTCATATTGTTCTTCTTGATTGTCTTCTTGTTTGGTTGTTATCACTTTCATCACATTCCACCTTATTATTTCTATTATTAACTCGGATGTCCTTGTAGTGTTGTATAATATTACATATCATTGACAAAATACCGATTCAGTCGAAAATAACTTTACCAATAAAATCACACATGGAAAAATATCATTGGAAAATATATTGTCAGTGATTTATATTTTGTCAGCTAATCCATCAGTAATACATCCTGCTAAAAAAGGACACCCTTTCTTTGAGTTGCCCTCGCACTCAATGAGCTTGTATTGAGAGAGGGTGCATGTGCTTGAAGTGTTTGGTCATGGTCGGCACCTAGCGGCTTATGGTCATCAGAAGCGCTGCCAAAAGAATCAGCAATGCTCTTGTTCGTATTACTCTCTAAGGATCTTCTCTTAATTTGTCATCTAAACATATTAAGTATAAAAAAGTTAATAACAATATCATTATATCCTATTTTTTTAAAATAAAAATTGACAGCACCTTCCCTACACGAGAGACTACCCAAAATTTTATTACTTGTAAATACGTATCAATAAATAAAGCCACAAATTAGTTGATTTTATTTATGATTAATATTTAGTTTAAAAGCATTTAAAACATAATAGTATCACCATGTCAATCCATTTAAAACATAATAACATCATCTCAATTACCAAATTTACATAATTTTATTATTTTTCATATTGTCACACATAGCTATAAGATGTAATTTCTTTTATAAATCCATATTTACTCATTTGTAATCAAACCTAAACAGGTCCAACATCATTAAAATACCAAAAATAAATACATTTACTCAATCTTCCAATTTTTTCCAAATTTCCCAACATGGCTAGCAACAAAAACAATTCCATTTCTCTATATTTGGTTTTTTATTTTCCTAATTTAACCCTATAACAAGTCATCCCAAACAATAAAGAATATGCATAATTTAGCATTTCCTACAAATTTTCCCATGACCCCTAAAACTCCCTAAGCATGGCCGACCCTAAAATTCAAAATTTTATTTTCAATTTTATTTATTTCAAGCCTTAACCTGTTATCTAACCTAAAACTAACTAATATTCACTCATTTTCACTTTTCCAAACACATCCATACACAAACCCTAAATTCTTAAATTTATGAATTTTTCATTCTCATAACATAATAAGCATGAATATAAATGCAAAATTCATCACAATTAACCCAAACTATAACACAATAATTTTTTTTTAAAAAATGATCTCACTAAAAAACAAAACCCCGGAAAATTCACATTCAACCTAAATATTAGCAATAAAGAAAAGGAAAGAGGATGAGAGAGGGAAGATTTACTTACATGGAGGATAAAGGCTTCTCACTTGTCATTGGCATTGAGGATGGAGGGAGAGGGGAAGAAAGGGAGAGAGGATATATGGTAGAGGGAGAGGGAAAGAGAGGGACAAAGGATGTGAAGAAATTGAGGGGAAGATAAGGAGAGGAAAGATGGAGAGAAGAAAAGAAAAGGACATTTTGTTTTTGTAAAATTAAGGATTTTGGACTTTTATTAATGAGGTATTTTTACCAATAAAACTACCAACGAAACAAATAAATATTTTTAATTGTTAACACTTATTATTAATATCATTGGTAATTAACACTTAATCTTTTTTAGGACACCTCAAATTTCCCAAACCCCCTAAAATTCTCTGATGAAATTTTGTTTTGTCTATAATCTATAATTTATAGTGGCAAAGTCCTGTAATATTTTTTAAACTCGCTAGAATTTTCTAAGGGACTTAGTCCGACGACAATTCCATTTGTAATTGTCAGTGACAAAGTCTTGTAATTTTTTCTGCAACTGCCTGGAACTCTTTGAGAGACTTAGTCTATTAGTAATTATGTTGGTATTTTATATTCAGTCGATGGTTCTATCAATATAAAACAATAACTTTTTTCCTCAATGTTTTTGCATTCCATATCTATACAACTTGTTAATGCGGTAAAATTACAACACAATAACACTAATTTTGTTCAATAACATCATAATAAAATCACTAATCATTCAAAGTTTTTATAAAAATAGTATATTACAGTTAATTTCATTACACATTAATGTTTTGCATATGAAATCAGTTCGATGTGATAATATTGGCACATCTTATTTTCCATCATATTTGTGTCTATAATATTGACATGTCATATTTTCTGACAAAAATAATGAGAGAATACTTGTCTTTATTTTTTTTTTCATTCCTTGATTTTTACCTGTAATTCTCTTGATATTCATCGATAAAAACAACGACATCATATTCTGTTGATAATTATCACTGTAATTTACCAACAATATATTTTTTGTTAATATTTTTATTTGTATCTTATAATTTTCTAGAAGTGCAAGACACATGGCCAATCTAATACCACCATTGCTGCCCTTTTTGGATTTACTAGTGATGACAGGTTGGACCTTGGTGCTCTATCTTTTCGGTGAAAAGTACCTTGGTACTCCTGTCATTATAGACGATAACAACCGTTGTTTATGTGTCTAGATAAGTTATACATGGCTTTTCTTATAATGCGCGCGGTGTGCTCAAGAATACTATTGATAATAAAACCATTTTGCACAAGAAAAGTCAGACTAAGGGTTAGTTATGCCGAAGTCAACGTACTTCCCTAGATAGAATAATATATAAAGTATTAATAAGTGTGATAATAATAGCTTTTTAATATTTTGCGATGTCATCTTTTTTCTTTTTTATGTGGGTGCTAGTGTTTGGGCCCACCCTTTATTTACGCCCCCAAGGAATCCACACCAAAATTCATATTTTCTTAATGTTCTATTATTACATTAAAAAAGCAAGTTCTGATAAAAGGAAAAAAAAAAAAAAAATATTTTGCAGTTTATTATGGAAATAAGTAAAGACGAAGGAGAAGGGAAGTGAAGGGGGGTTGATCTTTCAACTTAATGGAGGGAAAGGGGAGTGAAGGTGAAGTTTTTAACCTCCGTTCTTCTCTGAATTAGCCTTACCCCTGATTCTTATTTACTTGTAAATATTTGATTATATTTATTAATAAATATTTTTCGAATTAACAAATAGAACGAATAGATCTTTTCTCTATTAAAAGAAAAAGAAAAATCAACATATTATCTGTCATTCACCCGCTCTTCTCCAAGAGGTCGTACGTAGTAGAAGGTTTTTTAGGGCTATATATGAACTCGAACTCAATTTGAGTCCTCCAGATGCTTAGATGATCGGTAGGGATTAGTAGAGACAAAATTAAATGCTTCTCACATGCGAACCCTAAGCTCTAATTAACCCAGATCGGAAGGAGAATATTATTGTCCGAGGAACGTGAACTTCGAAGACCTCCATTCTGCGTATTTGCAATCGTCATTTTCATTCATTTATAGAGCACTGCCCCACATGCACAGAGCGCATATATCACTAGTAGTTATTCCTCAGAAATCAATTTATTTGCTGTTATTCCAGCTCGGTGTCTTCTGCTACAGAGCATATCACTAGTTAAACACCGCATTTAGGTCATTTCTGTATGCTTACCTCAAGATTTGAATATAAGAAATAAAAAGAGAAAACGTCTTCGACCACCATGCCAACTCATTGATTTAACGCATAATATTTGAGTAATAATAATATTATGTTTAGGAAGGCATAATAAAACTTAGTTAGGAGTCGTTTTTATACCTCGAGGAGGGGAAGAATTAGCTCTTATTCAAGTAGTCCGAGTGAAAGGGATGTGTGTGTGGAGGGACCGCAAAGGAGCCTAACTCACTCCCTTGTTCCCGAAAAGAATATTTATTCGGTAGAGAGAGGGGCACAAAAGAGGTTGGAATTTTGGAATGTTGCTCTTAAATTTGAGCACATGGGAACAAGGCTGTCTATTTTAGGGTTTCTTCCTGTGCTCTAGGTAGGGAAATGTCCTCTGGCTGACCCAACAATGGAGTGCCCACGCCGAGGTTCCTTCCCTAATCTTGTCTTAATAAACCCAAGACATGTTGGGGCTGGTGCCCCTCACGGGCCCTACATAATTAAGACTATCTCAACGGTTACACAATGATATTACCCGAAAACTAGCATGCCAAACGGTGCCCAACATAAGCGGAAAAGCTGGAAAAATTCACACTGGACCTGAGTGGTATAATTTAATTTAGCACCTTACTCCTTTCTTTAGAAAATTATACATTATAAATTCACAATGGAAAATTTTATTACAAATAAAGGATATTTTAGACAAAAAACTAATAATCATTATGATGAAGAAACAGTAAAAGGATCCAGCTACAATCAAATATAATTATGGCAATTTAATATAAGGTTTTTTTATTAAAAAAAGATTATATTTAACATCCTATAGTTTGATGTAAATTACACTTCACCTTCATAGTTTGAAAAATTAAAGGCAAACATAAAGTTTAAAAGAAAGTGAAATGGTCATATTACCCTAATATATATTATAACCGAAAACTCATGAATGATAGAACAAATAAAATGAATCTCTCTCTCTCTCTCTCATGAACTAAATTTGTGACTCTCTTCCTCTCTCTTTCTCAAATCAAACATGATTATTTCACTTAAATGACAAAAGATCGAGCATGATTTTTTAAAATTTTTTATTAATGAGTTTTGTTTTATGTAATGGGGATGATAAAACAATGGTGGTGGGAATACCTCGTCGCTTTCATAGAAAGACTATTAACAAATATGTTGCAATTTTTAAATTGAATCGAGATAATTGTTAATTATTATTAGCGTGTTTGCTTTCTTTGTGTGAAACATTGTTAATTACTCAATTAAACTAAAAAAATTTAAATTTTTATTAGTGGAAAATGTTAATTCTGATGGATGAAAAACCCTAAAAAATTCAATTCTTTTACAAAATCAATAGAATATCATAATCTTAATCATGCTTTTGACAGTGGAAAAAAAAATTACTTCAATATCTTTCAAATCCATAAAAAAAAATCCCAAATCCAAAAACCAAAAAATCATGTTATTGTTCTCCATAACCCTAATTGTAAAATATTTGCTTAAGCATGATTAATTAATTTTTATCTTTAATTAATTTTTATCTTTGTTTAAGTCTTGTTTAACATAACCAGTAACTATGTTAAAGAAAACCTATATTGTAGCTTACTAGTTACTGTGTAAACACCTTTAATTTGATTTTTCTATGTTTAATAAATGCATATATTTTATTCTTACAGGTTATAGAATGACAATTGTTATTGTTCACCATAGCTGCAAAGAATATATCATGCAAGATATATATTTTGAATATATGTCTTATATTGTCATGTAATTCTTACACAAGTAAGTATATGATGTAGATGAACATGGCTTTCATATCAAAGATGGTAAAGGGAATACATTTTTTGACGATGCCTTGACATTATATGTGTCAAGTATGCATAAAAATATTTATAAAAAGTTCATTTACATGTTGATGCAGATTCTAATGTTGCTCAAATCACAATGAGAATGCCCCAGCGTTATACAGGCAAACACAATGACAATATTTTTACTAAATACTTTTATAGAAATGATGATAAAAGCATTAAAGTAACATTACTTATTGACGATGATGTTGATTATTCTAGTATGGGTGGTTCTGATATGGGTGCTGATGTGGGTAGTTTTGGTATGGATGATCCTAACGTGTGCGGTTCTGATGTGAGTGGTTATAATCTGGGTGTTAATGTAGGTGATCCTGGTTTGAGTGATTTTAATAGTGGAAAAGCAATTACTTCAATATCTTTCAAATCCCTAAAAAAAATCCCAAATTAAGAAACCAACAAATCATGTTATTGTTCTCCAAAACCCTAATTGTCTAATATTGGATTCAAGAGGAAATATGAAAGATCTCTTGTAATGTACCTAGACCACCTGGTAAAGCAATGCACACATTAGCATGGTTAAACATTTTATTCATTCGATCAAACATCATGGAGATCTATAGTTCCTCTCCAATTACTTTTTCAATGATGTCCTCTTTTGTTACAACTTTTGAAACAATACCTAAAACTTGATTGCCTTCTAAAGATACAGCTGTTGACACACTCCCCGTTAACTCAAGGCGGCCTCCCTCATATACTAAATGAATCTTTCTCTCAGCCAGTATCTGACCAAGATTATTTATAGATTCTATAAACTCTTTTTCTTTACTAGTAATAGATCCACAAAAAACACAAATATATTTTATTTTAAGACCTGAGCATCCTGCCATTTCAAGACCTGTCTATGCTTGTAGAACGTATGAGTTGATTAGAAATGAAGGGAAGAAGAAGAATGTTTTATAGATGAGAAAAAGAAAAACTTCTATAAACTAGATAAAGATAGAACTTAAGAGTGATGTAGAGATAAACCTAACCCTTTAAACATAAAAAATAATTATAATGACCAACGTGATGAAGTTGTATGCATTAAAAAACAAGTCCACAAAAACACTCGATAATATAGCTTCCTTTCTTGAAGGATTTAGGGTTGGTTTGCATTTTTAAGCTTCATGTAACTACACAATTTTTTTTTTCTTAATACTCATGACATTTCATGAATGTAAACTAAAATTTCTAATTTCATGAAATCCAACTTTATTCATTTATTTTTGTTAATTTTTGGAATGAAAATGATCTCAATTTCACTTCTATAATTTATGAATAAAGTTTGTTCATTATTAACTTTACTAATTATTTATACTTAACAAATAATAAAAATTCTACATATTATTACATACTAAAAACAAAACTTGAGTTATATTATGAAAACAACCTAACCATCAAGCCAAAAGTACAAACAATATAGGTTTACAGCTACGTCATGCTTATAATCTTTGGACCATTCCCTTAGTTTCTTAAAGAATCTCACTTTGTGTTCTCATATAGGAGTAGTACTTTATTAGATATCAACCATTGATTGACAAAAAAAAAAAAAAGCATCTTTGTATCTTGATTAGCTAAATTGTAAACAATGCTTTTAAGAATTCTAGCAATAACATATGGACTTTCCTAATTTAGGACCATTTGTCAAATTTTAAATTCTTATGGCTAATTGGTATTATGGCCTTCTACACCAGTTTACCTATTAAAAAATTATCTAGAAAAATATTTTTATTGTATGCTTTTTTAAGCTTTTTTTATGTGCTAGTAAATTATCCAGATGTAGTAAGTTTTATTCCATCCATATCCTCTAACTCTACTAGCATAATAGAATAATAATATATTCAATCTATATCATGCTATATAGCTCATTTGAGTAACTAAACTGTAAGTTTCATGGGCATTATTATAACATTATGGATATAAGTTAAAATAAATGGTAAGGTTTTTAAGGAAATATTCTATAAATTCCTATATGCCCATAATACTTTTGAAAATGTATCATGCTAAACCTTATGATTATTTTTTACTAAATTTTGTATCTTAAGAATCAATTTTTTATTTGTCGATTTTGCTTTCTTTTCACTCCTATGTGAATTGTTTCACATTCTCCTAATAAATATTAATTATTGGTTCAATAATGTTTGTTTTTTGTAGTTCAAATTTATGGGTGATTTTTTCCTTAATAAACTTGATCATAATTTATTGGTTGATCAAACAATAAGGAATGGTTCAACTAACTTAAGAAGTAATATGTAGCTACCAGGATGTAATTATGCTCTCTTGATGAAGGTGGGTGTATCTTGCTAATAATATCCACTACTCAATCTTTAAAAGGTCATTGAGCTCATTTGATGGCACACAATATATTGGAAAAAAACTGCTAGTAAGCTGACATCTTTTTTGTATAACTAATGTAATCCTTAATTATTCATAGTCAATCGAAAGAATGGTTCATGATTAACAATTTCATCATGATTTCTAATTAATGAGCTTCATAAAGTCTTTCATGGACCTTAATTATAATCAACAATGCTTTCTTTAGTCTTAAGTATTTAAGAAAAAATTAATTTTCTATCTCCTATATAATACGTTTGCAAGGAGAAATAATTGATCACTTTATATCTAAAGGATCTTGAGAATTTTTTGAAATGATCTTGAAATTATGTCTTTATTTCTTATTTATATTCCTTCTATGAATCCAAAACACTTGTTTTTATTAAAACCTTTTGCCTGCAGTTAACAACAAATTTCAATAACAGTTATTTTATCTAATATTATTCATTTTTTTCCTATAAGATCTTTACTACTTTGTTAATTATTATACTCCTATTATATATCAATAATTGCTAATTAATTGACAATCCTCGTAAGGATGATGCTACGATGATTAAAGGGTATTTTATATCCTTATTCATTTTGATCCAAGCCATTAGTTTTCATATTGTTTACTCTCACTAAAAAAAAAAAAAAAAATCATAAAGGTCTTTAGCTACTATATAGTATGGAGTTAGTGTAGGCTATTCACACTTTTATTCACCAACTAAGTAGTTTATAAAAAGTAAAGAATTTTTTGTTACCTTAACTAATTATACTTCTAACTCTAAGAGTATTTTGAGACCTATGGTTAAGGCCACATAGTCAACTTGCTTATTGGTTCATGAAAAGTCAATCCCAAACAATAAGTTCACCTTATGACCTACTATATAAATTACTACCACCCTTATACTAACCTTATTCTAAGTTTTTTACCCATCAAACTACAACTATCATGGAACAAGTTCAACCATAACGAGGTCATAATCTTATTCTAGTTCTTGATTAATATCAAAGAAAGTATGATTAACTAAGAAATCAAACAAAGATTTTAGAATTAAATCATTATTGAACTTGAACAATACTAAAATCTACTTACTAATATGATCTCATAAGAAAAGGCTAAACAATATGTATTTTATTTAATTTATTTTACAAATTACATACACATCAACTGATAATATATACTAGCAAAGATTTAGATAGGAAAAGTATTATGACAAACAAAGCTTTTATATTTAAGTGTAACATTCCTTAACATCTATAAGAATGCGATTGAGATAATAGATAACATGCTCATATTTAGTTGTTCAATATCGAACCCTATCTCTTATAAATGTGAGGCTAATTTCATCCTGTCAATTTTTATTTTGCTTGTTATTCTATAATAGGTTCTTGAAGTAAAAGAAGATTGGCATTCCTTATTTAAAGGTAGTATTTAGAGCATCATATTACTTGATCAAAAGTTAGGATGTCTATAAGTAAGGTTGTTGGGTCATGTAATCAGCACAAGACTATTTATACACTCGTGAAGTAGGTGGTGCTTTTTATGTGATTGTGCTCTAGTGTTGTTAGGGCTGCAACTATGTTTTCTATACAAGAATTTGATATCTACTATATGATTATGAACTCACATGCATTCCTCTTAAGTGTTTGGTTTTGAAAGATACCATGGTACTTGCCCTTAAGTATCTGCATGGGAGATCGTTTTTACCTGAACTCATTCTAAATTTGATTGAGCTGGTTAACCATAACCTACGTGATTCTATTAACCATCATAATGTTATTATAGTAAGTAATATTTGTTGTATTTTCCATGCTCAATTAGATGGCTCTCAAATCAATATTAGATAAATTCATTTGTTGATAAAAAGATCGTCCTTCAAGAGAAACTATTAGTGACTAATTGGAATTTTGACCTCCTAACTACACCAAAAGTCTCTAAAAAAAAGATCATGCATGATGTTTGGATGAAGGTTCATATAAACAGTGAAGGAGGTGACTTTTTTTTTTTTTTGCATTTCCCCCTCTATTTTTTCTTTTATTTATTTTTTATTATTATTTAACATTTTCCTGATTTTGAATGTCTTCATAAATTATTTCAATTTGATTTCTATAAAGTTTTCACAGTCTCAAACAAATCTTTTAACATTTAGTTTGTACTTGCTTTTTAAATGTCTATTTTTGCTAATCTAATGATTCGCATGGATTACTATTAAGGGCTATATAATTGGAGAACTTGTGATTTACGACAACTTAACCTTGAAGAGTCGATAAGACCTTAAAAGGAAGAATTAATCTTGAGGTAATCTTTGCACAAATCTTAAACAACCCTATATTGTCTAATAAGATCTATGAGATTCCTGGAAAAATTTAAAACACTATTTCCATCATGTTCATGTCTTTTAGGAAACTCAATAGGTTGACCATCAATTCTAGAAAAATAGATGATCTTTTTATATTGTTACAAAGATGAAATTAAACATTTACTATAATTCCTAACCCTATACAAACTATTCATAGTAGATTAAGAGCTCATAATATGAATCTTAATACAAATTGTATCCTTATTGGCACGTTTCCTTCATGGCAATCATATGTTTCTCAACTAATATGTTATTTTTGTGTGTGCAATATGCCACATACTCTTATTTAGAGTGTGACTTGGTCTATAAGCAATCATATAAACTATTATCCTTTTGGTTGATTGCCTTTTCTTAATTGATCTTATCTTTTAATTGTCTTGGAAAATCGTAACTCCTAGTTATATTGGTCAATCACTTCGTATCTTCCTTAGATGATTTGAACTCTTCCTAAACCTAATTGATTGTATTATTAATGATCAATTTTAGTTGTTTTTTTTTTTCTTGTTTCATTGTGAACAACTATTATTTTTACTTAGTCAACAAATATATATTTATTTTTGTGTAGATAAAATAAGGGTGATGAATATCGAGCTTCCATCCAATAGCTAACAGTACCTCACGATATCCTTTTAGGATATTACCTAACACTTCTAAAAGAGTTGGGATGTCAAATCACCTATGAATAGTGAAGGAGGCGATTGTATTTTTTTGCATTTCCCCCTCTATTTTTTTCTTTTATTTTCATCTTTCAATATTTTGTTTGATTTTGAATGTCTTCATAAATTATTTTAGTTTGATTTCTATGAAGTTTTCGCAGTCTCAAATAAATCTCCCGACATTTAGTTTGTTGTGCTTGCTTTGTAATTGTCTATTTTTTGTATCATATAATTAAATAAAAATAGTTTTAGAAAACAAAGTTCATATACCTAGTAGAGTCCATCATCCAGATTGTGAATTTCACAAGTTAAGCCATGAAATTCAAGTTGATCCAATATATTAACATCTAAATATTAAAAAGAAGTCATCTTGATTTTTTTTAAAATCAAACCATACTTTTTACAGTTTATTCGAGATGCTTTTGGACTCATGTTAATTGGGTTATGTCAAAGCCACTTTCACACGGTTTAATTTTAAACTTGGATTAGAAGGTTTCAAAATTAACTTGTTAAGTCATGTTTAATAGCAATGTCAAATTGTTTTCTTATGATTTGAATATTTTTGTTGCGTTGATTTTTTGTTTTTTATTGAGAGAAATATTCATTATATTATTAAACTTCTTTCCTTTTCAAGTTTTAGGCCTGTCACCATTGTCATGTGCTTGAATTCTTCTGTTTATGCCAGCACACTAAATATTTTTTCTAAATTTTTCAATCTTCTCTCTCTCTTTTTCCTTCTACCCTTGTTTTCCTTGTCTTTTCATTTTATTTTATTTTTGTCTTTTACTAATGAAAAAATGTACAAAAAAGTAGAAAAACATTTAAAACTTGAGTGAAATTTAAAATTTGAGAGTTTTGAATCATGCGCAAATATATATTTAGAAATTCTTTCTTTGTTAAAAAATAAATAAAAATAAAAAATAGTAATGACTCATGAATGATGGCAAAGTAGAGGTTGCGGATTTTTAGAAGAAAATTAACTCGACAATAAAAGAAGATTAGACCACCCTTCATAAATGCATTACTCAAGCATCAATATCAGTCTTACTAGCAAGTATGTCGAGAGAGTTCCAAGAACTATTTTTTACTTGGGATTATGATATGATGTATGGTTTTAGATAGAAAGATCTAAACTCATGGAGAGCCGTCGCCAGTAAAATCAGACTGCCGAGGTTTACAAGCAGCTGACGCATCGTATGGCTCCTGACGTGAAATGTTTGTGATCCGACTCCGATGATTAAAATTACCGACAGAACTTTGTGGCTTAGTGCTGCGGACAAAAACAAATCGCACACTTAGGAATGAGGCCTTTTATTAGTACGATATTAAGAGATTGGAGTGGTTTGTTGTCTTATTATCCTGAATAGAAGGAAAAGCACTACGTAGTTGTATCCACGAAAACAGCAGTTCGGAAACTTTCGTCGTCATCACATGTGAATTCCACATGACACAACTATACATGAACTCCAACTTGGTGTCACAACCACCTGCCAGTGTCTCGGGAAGCGGATATAAGGGTCAGGTCGCGTTACTTAGCCCCCTTGTTGTGCCGGTGGAGGCGTCCCTGTCGGTGTCGGTTAGAGCCACACCTGAGAGGCCTCTTTGGCAGTCACTGTGTCGTTGCACCCACTATTCATTCCCATCACGCATCCATATCATTCCAACCAAGAGTGGGGTAAATCAAAGCCTTGCCGGCATGTTTACACTATGTGGGGTGATCCCAAAAGGATAGTGTCCTATAGATGAGGGGCTAATTACCCTAGGAAGGCCCCATATACGGCGGAGGTAAATTAGCTCAGAGGAAAACAAAGGGTGGGTTTCCCCATCTTTAGGTGGTCGGCTTAGGCCAGTGCAAAGTGCGACAACAAACCGAAAACCCTTCTATTTCTCATTTCTTTTCAAATGTCGGTCTTTGTTGCTGTTATATGAATGCTGACTTAATTGCTATTGCATTAATTGGTGTCTCTCTTCTTGTCGGTAAATGGACAATTCTTTCATTTTCTTTCTTTTATATGTCTCATAACTCGTGATTGTTCATGTTTTCCATTTGTAAATATTTGGATTTTCAATCTTTGAATTTTGTTGTCTAAGAATTCCTATCGTCTATGTTCTAATGTTTGCATCTCAGTAACAATTCAGGGATACCTTGCTATCTCGTTTATGACAGTATATTGGTTTGAATTAGTGTTTGTATATATTTCAAGTCGCAAAACAAAATACGTGGGGGTGGAGGGACGAGAGAACTACTCAAAGATTACAACTAAGGCTCATGATGCGATAATATTTGTTAGTAAACAAAATCACAATACATGGTAAAGTTTTTGAGGAAAAGAAAGCGTGGAATTCATTAGGATTAAGTATGCTGCTAAATATTAAGATTTAGATATCAAATAGAAATTTTATAGAACTTAAAACCTAAATTAAACTAAATTATTTGACAAGAATAAATTAAAATAAATAAAGAATGCAGCTTAAGGTTGTAGAAATAATAAAAATAAATATAGGACTTTTGATATTACATAGTCCTACACAATTTATTATTATCAAATTCCAAATCCTAATGTTGATGATTAAAAGATCCCTTAATTATTCAATGATTTCTCTCAAACAACATTAAAAATATCTCAACCTAATAATTCAACATATCTCTATGTAAATTAAATTATTTGAAGATTCATTAAGTTCTTTGGTTTATTTTTCAATCTAAAATCACATTAATCTTAGTAAAGTATCTCTAATTTTCGCTCAATTAATAGTATTTTATCCTAAAAGCTTCTAATCATAAATTACCTCTCAATCTCATTACGATTAATTCGAACAACAATTTTCTAGAAAATTATAAGGGATAGGAACAAAGATAAACACTCAACATATAAAAAAAATGAAAATAAAATAACTTGAAATTTAAATTGTGTAATCAAAACTAGACTACGTCAAACCTCTAAAAAAATAACTTTAGTTTATAATGAATCTGAAATAAATCATGTTCTTAATATTCTATATAGAATACATCAAAGGAAAATTAAGAAGAAAAATAAAATTTGTTTGCTTGGAATTGGTTGACCAAGCACTCCAAGGCAACATCTTGTTCTCCCTTTTGCTCCTTTTCTTTTTGTTTCAATTATAAAAGAACTTTTTTTCTTCTTCTTCTTATTTGATCATGGTCTCTTCCCTTAATCTCTTATTCTTTTTTTGGTCTAAAATATCTGAAAACATGGAAGAAGAAAACATATATTCTCTCTTACTTTTACATTGATGAATCTATCCCTTATATACAAGATAGGAACCCTATATAGGAAAGTAGACTAATTAGAATCCCTACAATTAGGATCCTATATTAGGAAAGTAAACTAATTAAAATCCCTATAATTAGGCTTTACATTACTTCCTAATTATGTGCTATTTACAACCTGTAACAATATCCTTTTATTTGTTTCTTGATTTTTCTTTAAAAATTGGCGTATTCTGACCTTGACTTCAAGCCCTATTTAGATTTAGATAGTATAATTTATAAATTTATAGAAACTTATAATTCTTATAGATCTTCCTCTTACTTTTTTTTATACCAAGATCGTATAATTCTGATAGTTGAAGATAAACTTATGTCTGATTTACCGAAATATATTCATGAAATTTCTTATATGAAAACTTCCTTTTCTTACAATAAAAAATTTATCTCTCCTTCTCCTCTTCTTTCCTAAAATATGTGCACAACCTCTTAAGGTAGATTTCCTTATTTAATTGGCTTATAAATGAGCTTTCATGAATTTATTTAGTCCTGCATATAAATAAAAATAAATAAATGAAAACTATATAAAATTGAAATATTTAAAACAAACTAGCATAAAATTAAAAACTAAAGTAGGTAAAAATTGTATAAAAATCAAGCACGTTGAATACCCCTAAACTTACTTCTTGCTTGTCCATAAACAAGAATTAAAAAAAAGTTTTAGTTTAATTCATAAAATTTGTTGCTTCAAAGATTGCCTGAAGTTTGTAATCCAAAGGAATCATTCAATAACACACAAGTCTAAAAATTGATTCAAAACTCGATAACACCTCATTATCAATGCTCTCATTCATGTATACCTTTCATTTTGACTTCATTGTTAGCTCCACAAATGATTTGTTTATTTTTAAACAAGTAAATATGAAATGGATCTATAGTTATGACATTGATATTTCAAACTTCATAAGCTTGCTTTTCAAATCACTCTCTATTAATGTAAAACAAAATATTACCAAGGATCAATAGGTCTTTATTAGGCTTGTAATGTAAGGCTAAAGTGAGGGCTACAAAGAAAGGATAAGATTTAAACAAAATAAGAGAGCTAGATTTTTAACACAAATAGAACACACTCACTTCAAACTCATATACTACTTCCCAATCCTTTCAATCTTCAAAAACATCTCTCTTTATCATTTTCCAAAGATCTAGGCTTAAAAAAACAGAAATCTTTAACATTAACAAAGAGGAAGAATCCTTTTATAATTAGTCTTGTCATCATTTATTATACTATTTCAAGCTCTACACCCTTTTTTTTCTTCTACTAAAAATGTACATCATGTAATATCAACCAGTGTAATCACAACATATTTTATAACATGGGATGTGATAAAATTTCCTTGAAGACTTTTTATCTCTCACACCTTACATGCTCTTCTAAGAATGAGATTGCGTAAACTTATTTCTCTTAAAAGGTGAGGATATTAGTGTTTAAGCATATATAACGTAGGGAATATAATGTTTTTTAAAAAAGTTATAAGGCCAAAGTATAATTCAAAAAAGCTCAAAGGGGTGACTATTGACAAAAATGATAGATAGGTAAGCATGAAAGACTTAATCAATTCAAAGAAAGCTTAAATCATTTCTCAATTAATATTTTATTTAGGGTTTCACCTTGAGTATCATCAAACATACTCTAGAGTTTGTAGAGATAATCTAAATTTACAATATTCACATAAAATTTATCTAGGTTTGTTAAACAATTGATTATCATGATAAGTATTCATTGAATATAGAAAATCTCAAATTAAGCAAAATCAAGTCAAAGATTAATAGAAAGACTCAAGAAATAAGAGTTTTTCCTAATAATTATAATCACTTTCAAACATATTCTTATCAAAGGCTTTTTTATTCACCAAAACAACTCTTTTTTTTATTATTTTTTTTTAAATAAAATAACATAAACTCTCTTCCCCTAAACTTAATTAAAATGTTGTCCTCAGTGAGAAAGAAGAGAAATGGAAATAAATTGAGAAAAAATACAAAATGCTCCCTCAATTTGCATTTGAATGTTGTCCTTGAAGAAAGTGCAACCATATAACTCATTAGAGAACCTCCAAACTTATGCAAACCTATAAAAAGACAAATTAAAAAAAAAAAACACTAAACTGAAAATAAAGAGAATAATAAAATAAAAATTTGGGTTGCCTCTCAAAAAATTATTATTTGAAACTGACAAGGTTGATGGAAAATCTTTGCATGCTAAATTCTCCATCCACATAAGGGTTTAACCTTTGTCCATTGACCTTGAATGTCTCTTTTGTCTCATGATAAACTTTAATCACTCTATATAGAAAAATATGAGTCATAATAAATGGTTTTGGCCATCTTGATCATAATTTTCCTAGAAAAAGTTGAAGTCTTGAATTGAATAATAAAACTTTATGCCCCACTTCAATCCTCTTTTTCAAAATATTCTTATCATGCCATCCTTTGGTTTTATTCTTGTAAATATAAGCATTTTCATAAGCATAATTGCAAAATTCATTCCACTTATTTATTTGCAACATTTTTTTTCTCACTATGGCCTTTAAATCAAATTAAGTGTCTTAATAGCCTAATAAGCTATATGTTCTATCTCCATGGGTAAATCACATGCTTTTTTATAAACTAACCAATAAGATGACATTCCAATTAGTGTTTTAAATGTTGTTTTATAAGCCTATAATGTGTCATCTAATTTTCATATCCAATCCTTCCATGAGACATTAGTGGTCTTTTATAGTTAGTGTTTTACCTCTCTATTTGGACACTTCAACTTGTCTACTTCTTTGAGGATGATATGATGTTGCCACAAATTAAGAAACTTCATACTTAGTAAGTAAAGCTTGAACTTAATGGTTACAAAAAAAGTTCCTGCCATCACTAATTATTTCCCTTTGAGTGCTAAATTAAGAAGAAAAATATTTTTTCAAAGAAAATTCACAACAACCTTAGCATCATTGGTTGGAAAGGCAACAAATGCCACTTACTTGGAGACAAAGTCACCAAAATAAATTTATTAAAATACAAAGATGGATAAGAACCTATAAAATCTATCCCCCAAACTTTAAACAATTCATTCACTGTATTCAAATGTATCTTATATTTCCTAGAAATATTCCTAAATTATTGACATTGACAACATGAATTAATAAAGCTAAAAGTATCATTAAAAATAGAAGGCTAATAAAATTCAAATTGCAAATTTTTACCTCCATTTTTGCTCTTCCAAAGTGACCATCTACTTCCAATGAGTGGCAATGTTAGAGTATGCTCTCCATCTCTTTTTTTAGTACACATATCTTAATTATATGGTTTGTACAATTTTGATATAGAAAAGGTTCCTCGTAAAAATAGTACTTCAAGTTGGAGAAAAACTTCTTCTTTTGTTGATCTGTCATCTCATGAGGTAAAATTCATGACACCAAATACTTGACTATATCAGTGTACCATGGAACAATCTGTATAGCTATCAAATGCTTATCTTGAAATATTTCACTAAGTGGCAATTGTTTCTTATCATCCCCACTCTAATGCTCAATCCGAGATAAGTGATCAACCATTAATTCTTGTAAAAGTAAAACCCGTCAAAGAAATCTTGGTTTAACATCCTTTTTTGAAAGAAACTACTTAAGAGTGGAGTGATCATTATAGATAAGCACATTTGAACTTATCAAGTAAGAATAAGATTTATCAAAAATAAACACAATCTCTAATAATTCTTTTCAGTAGTGGCATAGTGAAGTTAAGCTCTTGTTAAAGTTCTACTTCCATAATAAATAATGTAATTTTTTTATCTTTTATTTTCCCTAGAACAACCCTTATAGAAAAATCAATAATATTACACATCAATTCAAAAGGTAAATTCCAATTAGGTAAAATGGTGCTAAAATTAGTTTTTTCTTCAATGTTTCAAAAGCATGCAAGAATTGATGAGAGAGATCAAATTGTGTATCCTTACCAAAAGATTGTAAAGAGGTTTAGTAATTTGAGAAAAAATCATTAATGAATTGTTTATAAAATCTAGTAAGACCCTAAAAACTTCACATACCCTTCACATTATCTAGTCGTGGGAGTCTGTTAATAACTTCTATTTTGGCTTGATCAACCTTAATTCCTTAAAAATAAATTTGATGGCCAAAAATTATCCCTTCATTGACCATAAAATGGCATTTTTTTCAATTTACAACTAAATCAGTCTCCTCACAATGATGTAAAACCAAACAAAATTTAGATAAACAATTATCAAACCAATAATCAAAAACTAAATAGTCATCCATTAACACTTCTATAAACTTTTCCACCATGTCAGATAAAATGGACATCATACACATCTTTGGAATATGGCTGGAGCATTGCAAAGACCAAAAGGCTATGCAAAAGCTATATAAGGACAAGTAAAAGTAGTATTCTTTTAGTCTTCATAAGCAATTACGATTTGATTGTATTTGGAATACCCATCTATAAAGTATTAGTAAGAATTGCCAACAAGTCTTTCTAACATTTGATTAATAAAAGGCAATGAAAAATGATGTTTTCAAGTTGCATTATTAGGTCTTCAATGACCCATGCATACTCGTCATCATGTGATTGTCATTGTTGGTATAATTTTATTATTGTTATTCTTTATCACATTTATTCCCCCTTTCTTTGGGACTCCTTAAACCAGACTTACCTATACATTATTCAAGATTGGATAAATAATTCTAACATTTAAGAGTTTCAAAACTTTTTTATGAGCTATTTCTTGTATTGATGAACTCAATCTCCTTTGTGGTTGAACTATCAGTTTGAAAATACCATCCACTATAATATTATACATATGAATCAAATGATTAATTCCCTTTATATCTAAGAAAATGTCATCTCAAAGCCATCTTATGCTCCCTTAAGACTCTTAACAACTTTTCTTCATTTACATCACTCAAAGAACCATTAATAATAACCAGAAAAGTAGAGTCTTGGCCTGAAAAAACATACCTTAAATTTGATGGAAATGGTCTAAGTTCAAGTTTCAACTATAAAAAATCCAACCATATAAGTTTCAACTACCACCACATCCATATCACTAGTTTGAAAACAATAGTATACTTCATAAGAAAACTCTATAGTCTTAAATACATTAAAAGTGGCATGCTCATTATCAACCCTAAAAATATGTTTTCCAAGTTGGACATCAACTAATATTCTTTTTGTAGCAAGGAAAGGTCATCTTACAATTAAAGGTATTTTCACCATCCTCCTCCATGTCTAGCACAATAAAATGAATAGAAAAATAAATAAATAAAAACTTGTCCATTGTTACCCAAACATCTTTAATGATTTCTCTCGGGTACTTCATATATTTGTCTGCTAATTGTAAAGAGATCATAATAGGCTTTACTTCTCCAAGAACTAATTTTATTAAAACTAAAAAAGGCATAAGATTAATATTTGCTTCTAAATCACATAGATCTCTCAAAATAAGAATTTTCTATAATGCAAGGAATTGTAAAACTCCCTGGATCTTTCAATTTAGCATGCAACTTCTTTTATAGAATTACACTACTCTCTTCAATTAACATTACCTTATCATGATCTTCTAACTTTTGATTATTTGATAAAATATCCTTAAAAAACTTCAATAAGAGGAATATTAATATGCAATAGCTTAAAAATACTAAGAAATTTAGAAAATTGATTATCAACCTTATTATTTTTAAGTCTTTAAGGAAAAGGAACAAGTGGATAAATAATTAAAAGAGAATTAGTGTTTGATATAAACTCCCTTGAAGTCTTGGGCTTTGAAGCTTTTTTTATTTTTAGTTGACTTTTAAGCTTGTTGATTGGTTATTTTCTCCTCCAATTCATCCATCTTCATCTTGGTCTCCTCGTGATGATCAACTATATCTTGCTCAAACCATGTTTTTATGGTTGTTCAATTGCCCTCCCATTTCTCAATGATATATATTGCTTTGACATGTTCATGAGGATAGGTGACAATCTTACTTGGCAAAGTTCCTTGTGTCATCTCTGTAAGAATATTTGAGAACTAATCAATTTGAGCTTCAAGGATACAAATTGAAGTTAAATTATTTTGGATTGCAAAATCTATCTTTTGCATGTATTACATGAATATTTCCTCAATTTTTTCTTGCTATTGAAAATTTTAAGTTGGTTTAGCTACCCCTTGATTGGTGCTCCATGAAAAATTAGTGTAATTTCTCCATCTGGAATTAAAGGTGTTTGAATAAGGATTGTTTTGACATTGGAAATTGGACAGATAATTAACTTCCTTGGAATTTGGTTGGGCAAAAGGCTTCTCATTTGGCAATTGATACTTGAGTGATTTCCTATACAATAATTTGGTTGGGCAAAGTTCCTTGTTTGAATAGCATTAACATTCATCTTACCTATTTGTTTAGATAATGTTGTCATTTGTGTTGTTAATATGGTAATAAAATCAAGTTCAAAAACTCCATATGCCTTTCATTGCATTGCTCTCTTAGAAGGCCATTAATAATTGTTGGATGTCAATTCTTTCAAAAGTTTATAAGCTGCTTTATGAGTTTTACTCATCAAACCTCCTTAAGCTATTAGTCAACCATGATTAACCATTGCAAAATGTTTGGACTTGAAGTTATGCTAGAATTTCATGATGTGGACATTTTTTTAATATATCTTTACATCTCTCTTATGCTTCATGAAAAGATTCATTCTCAAATAGAGTACATATGGTAATATAATTCCTTAACTTTGCTATATTGGCAATAGAAAAATACTTTTTGTACAACTTTGTGCTAACTCATTCCAATTAGTAATAATGACAATAGGTGGTAAAGAATTTCGTCATGCTTTTGCTTTTCCTTTAATTGAAAAAAGCGATGAACCCACAAAGACTAATTATGTTATTGAGTATTGAAATTTATCAAATTAATTATTTTTAGAAATCAAACCGAAATTGTATAGAATTGACCATATAAATTAAACTAAATTATTTAACAAAAGTAAATTAAAAGAAATAGAGAATAAAACTTAAGGTTATAGAGATAATAAAAATAAATTCAGAGCTTTTCATTTCATTTCATTAATCCTACACAATTTTATTTTTTTTATCAAATTCTAAATTCTCATGTTGATGATTAAAAGATCCCTTAATTATTCATTGTTTTCTTTCAAACAACTTTAAAAATATCTCCACCTAATAATTCAACATATCTCTACGTAAATTAAATTATTTGAAGATTCATGAAATTCTTTGAATTTCTCTTAATCTAAAATCATATTAATCGCGGTAAAGTATCTTCATCTTTTACTTAACTAATGGTGTTTAGTCTTGAAAGCTTCTAATAATAAATTACCTCTTAATCTTATCATGATTCATTATATCAATCAATAATTTGCCAGAAAATTATAAGCAATAAGATCAAAGATAAAAACTCAACATGAAAGAAATTTAAAATAAAATAACTTGAAATTTAAATTGTGTAATAAAAAATGGACTACATCGAAGTCCTACAAAAATAACTTGAGTTCACAATGAATATGAAATAAATCATGTACATCAAAGAAAAAATAAGGAGAAGAATAAAACTTGTTTCTTGGAATTGGTTGACGAGTCACTCTAAGGCAGCATCTAGTTTCTTCTCATTCTCCATTTTGGGACTTCCAATGGTAAAAGAACCTCTTTTTTTCCTTCTTCTCTGATCATGGTCTCTTCCTTTAATCTCTTATTTTATTTTTGCTCTAATTAAAATCTTTTTTTATTTGTTTTTGGATTTTCCTTCCAAAATTGTTAGATTTCAACCTTTGCCTTCGAGCCTCAGAATGATTAAAAAGTTATAAATGTAAAAGTTTTAGATCTTACTTTTAGCTTTGCTTTTACACCATGATCTCATAATTCTAATATTTCTAATATTTGTAGAGAAAGTTATGTATGATTTACCGAAATTCATTCTTGAGATTTTTAGTACAAAAATTTCCTATATTTGCAATAGAAATTTCACTTTCCTCCTCTTCTTTCTTAGAATGAGTGCACAACCTTTCGAAGGTAAATTTTTTAATTTAATTAGCTTCTAAATGAGCTTTCATGAATATATTCGTATAAATAAAAACAAACAAACAAAAACTATATAAAATAGAAGTATTTAAAATAAACTAACACAAAATTAAAAACAAGAATAGATAAAATCATATAAAAATCAAACACATCAACTCATTTAATTATGAAAAAACAAAATACGTTGCGTGTGTGTATAAACACGCATTATATAATGTAAGCTTGGAACGGGACAAGTTCTTAAATTGGAGCTCGTGCGAGAGAGGTAGGATCGGAACAACAGTCATTATCTATCTCATATTGGTCGATGATATCATGAGAAACAGTGTAACCTGCTGGATTTTATTGCTAGCTACCTAGCCATCGGAGCCTTCATCCGTTACTCGCTATAATTTCTCCATCGGCCTGGTAATTATTGTTTTCAGGATTCTCATTCTCCTACACCTCTCCGGAAAACAACAATTACCAGCCTGATGGAGAAATTAAAGCGAGAAAAATATGAAGGTCCCGAGGGCAAGGTAGCTAGCAATAAATTTAGGGCTACCTAGTTCTCATGGTTTCCTCAACCAAAATGGGATAGACAATGACAGTGCGTTCCAAGCTTACACACAAACACATACACACATACTTCATTGAATCAATGATTTACAGGTGAGATGCTGGGAGTGTTGTATCCTCCAGCCTTTGCGGATCCTTGCACATCTGAGTCAAAAATATGTGGTGGTTTACACAACTATGCTTCGGCAGTTGCGGCATCCTTGATGAGTTGGGCAAACACTAAGTAATTCTATGCTAACAAGTTCAGAATTTTGAGTCCACACTGAATCAACTAAGAACATTGATGAGCAGAAGGAACCTAACCGATTGATTACCTGAGAAAATCGGTTGTTGTTTTAGCCTTTGGAAGCAATGACTACATCGACGATTACCATATGATCTCGCTTTGAAGTGAATGATCGAGAGCCTAGCAATGCCCTCGTTTAGATTTTCCAAGTACACGTACAAATTTTTGGTTCAAGCATAGCTTGCTTTTACTTTAGCGGCATTGAAATTTCAAGAAAATGGCACAATAAACTGGACATTTAGTGGAGTAATTATTTAGCATTCTTTATGGACAATTGATCTAAAGATAATGAAGGACTCGAACAAGAATTTTAGAGTTCGGAGCAGGAACTACAGATATCACGGGCTCCTGTGTATCATGCAATCAGAACAATAAATAGCAAAAAACTCTTACTTCTGTTAATCCTCGGATCAATTTATATGTCAGTCAGAGAGTAATTTCTTTCCCCAGATGAACGTGAGAAAGCATCCTTCATACTATTTTAGATGCTGCCTCGAGATTCGAATTTAAGCCAACTGTCATAATTCCTCGGTTATTATTTCTATTTGTGTGGAAATGAAGATGGAAATATAGGTATGTTATTTAAGACTTTTTGAGAAGGAATATTGCGTCCACGTCACCACTCTTTCCTCTAAAAGACTCTCACCACAACTATGTCGGGGCTGAAGCTCAGAGTCTTTCTGAGCGTAGCTGTAATTATGAGAGAGGATACAAAGAAAGAGCTCATTCACCATTGTTGGCCGTAATTCTTTGGTTTGACTAGCCCAAGAAGCATGGGCAACATTCATTATGTTTTATTTATTATGTTTGCAAATGTACTCCAAACTTCTTTTCTTTTTTCATGTAGATTAGGTTTTATATATATTTCTTATATATGCTTTATTTTTTATTTCTTGTTTTTTCCTTTTTTAAATTTCCAATATAGTGGATTTCACATTGTTCATAGTCATACCTCTCTCATAAAAGGAAAAAAGTAAAGAGATGAAGAAAGTAATATGGTTTCAATTTAATGCTGGACCGCACATTAAATTTCAAGTCTTGCTTGTCTCCTCGTGATACTTAGGGATTAGCTAAATATTATTTTCTTATAATATTAGATAAAGGTACTATTTGAGAAGCCAAAAAAAACACCATAACTGTCATTAGCAAAAAAAAAAAAGACAAAATATATATATGTTTGAGATCAGACTCTACTTTGTTAAAAATTTTAATTGGACATTATAAAATAAGTGAAGATTTACAAAAATTGGGGGTGGGGGGGTATTTGAAGGAATTAATGACCAAGAACCAAAACATTAAAATGAAAAAATTTGGAAGATTCCGTTAATTTGATTCAAAACTTAATTAAAAAAATCAATTTTATAGCTCATTTTGACTTCAATTGAAAAGATTTGAAAACCCATAAACTATTTTGAAATTGCAAAGAATTTGAAAGGTTTATTAAATTTTGACCAAGTATCAAATTGAAAAAAAACCCTTTTGATTTGATCTTGATTCATTACCAAAAAATTGAAAATATTTGACGGAATATTTAATTGATGTTTAGAATAAAATCCATTGGTATTTGAATTCTCAATGAAATTGTCAATGGAAACTTGTCGTCATAAAGTTTGTCAACGAGGATTTATTATCTATCAGAAATTCAAATACCGATGGAATATTCATTGTAGATATTCTATTAGTAACGTCTTCAACATCTTAAATTTTGATGGAACTTTTTTTTGTTAATTATGTCGTAAATACCTAAACCTTTTACAAGTTTTTGATAAAGTGGGTTATCGATAGAATGACAGACCAAATTGTCTTTCTGTCAATGATTTCATGATCGTTTTAACAATTTTTTTATTATTGTTTAGTTTTTATAATCCTAAATGTATTTTTTTCACCCTAAAATCAAGACAACAAAAATCACAATCACAACAAAAACGCATCTTGATAACAAAATTTTATGATACATATTTTATCATTCATCTAAATATTCCATATACAAATATGTTTTAAACAAGACATATAAATTTCTAAATATATGACGGTAAGGTGAAGGTAGAGGTGGAGGGGGAAGAAAAGATCCTGAACTAGAAGGTTCAAAAGGGGGAGGCAAATGTAAAGCCATATAAGTACGTATTGGCTCCCAATACATCCTATTTCCTTGTTTGAATCATGCTTTTATTTTTTTTCCTCCAAACTGGGCAAATATACTTCTAGTTGTACACGAACCATTTTTTGGACTAGCACATCAATGTCTGATGATGTTAGGCTTGAGTTGAAATATGGTATGTCTATAGTTGAAAAAGTACGACTCACCTTTTTTTCTCAAGTTGATATCATATGCATACCATAAACTTGATTCCTATTGGGTTTATTAGTTGCATCATCCTTCAACCATAATTGAGGACCGTGAGGGGGATGGGTGGAAGTGTTTTCGGTAAATTTCGCAGTCATGTCGGTGTTATATTTATCCTATAAAACAAAACAAAAGAGTCACAATCGTAAATTCATATTAATAATGCAAATAAATATTAGTAAGGCAATGATAATTATACAATAACTTGCAACAAAACACTTATGTTGTTCTATCAACAAACTTTTTCTCACCTTTCCTTTTATCCCCCTTATTTATATAAGTTTCATTATATAACTCTATTGGAGTTGGTTCGCACCTAACCTGTTTTTTCTATAAATTAAATAGGTTTTTTTTAATAGTCTCATAAATAAACACTTAATTGAAACTTCAAGAAAGATAATAAAATATATAACAACAAGCTCTTACTAAGTGTTTTGCATGGTTCATAAATGGAAGCGCTCCTCCGATATGCTTGCTCATCGAACTATGATTTTTTTTTCCTTTCAATTTTAAGATCTGGATTATGAGCTCTTTTTAAAAACCTCTGATGCCATAAAATCTTAAAACAATGCCCAATTACACTTTATGACATGCCTCGTTCTATAATTTTTTCATATTTCTACATCATCAAAGTTAGCTCTATTAATTGCTAGTTTATAGGCATCATACCATAAATCATGCAATCTGGTATAAAAATTTATTAAATAAAAATAAGGTGAGGAAATAAATGAATGCAAGTTTATAATAATATAACATTTTTTTATTGATACTTACCTATTTGCATTATGGTTTTTCCACACTTTCCTGTCAACACCTCATTGTTAGTGTAACACCCTGTAATTTCTAAACATCATAATAGAGTTTTGAACCTTGATCTCGATGAAAAACAAGGTAATATTTTTAAAATCATCAAATTTCATCCTTTAAGTCATTGGGATCTCTATTGGAATTCCAACAAAGTTTTCCCTAAAATAGACATTCCCAAGTTATTGACACATATATACATAACAACATCACAAGCTCTTATTGTCAAGACATATTAGACTTTTAGGGGAAACTTTGTTGGAATTTCAATGACAAGAATAAGATTTAAAGGCATCATATGATGTTTTAAATGGATTCTAACTTTTGCCAATTTTCTCAAGTTCTTAAAATGCATGTGCATCCTTGAACATTATGAGCCAATAAAATTCTTATTGTAAAATTTCTATAGTCGTCTTTTTTTACGATAAATGACCCTCACATTCTTTAGAATGATAAAATTTAATGACAGTATTTTACCTCATTGTCAGGAGTGCATCTTTAAAATATTTAATGAGGACAATATTTGAATAGGTAAGGGTCATCCCAGTAAAAATTATTCACTTCACTCGAAACTTTATTTTATCTTGGAAACTCTAATAAGTTGGCAAATCTCCATTTGTTATCATGAAATGACATTTTTTTTTCTAATTCAACCCAAGATCTTTCTCTTTACACCTGCTCAAAACCTTTTTCCAAGTTATTTAAACAATTATCAAATAAATCACCAAAAATAGAAAAATCATCCATGAAAACCTTAAGAAAACATTCAACCATATCACTAAATATGCTCAACGTGCATCTTTGAAATGTGGTTAGTGCATTACATAATCCAAAAGGCATCCTTCGATATGTAAAAGTACTAAATGGACATGTAAAAGTTGTTTTCTCTTGATCTTTAAATGCAATTTCAATATGGTTGTAACCTGAATAGTCATCTAAGAAATAATAAAATTCATGACCTGCAACTCTTTCTAGGATTTGATCCATAAAAGATTAAGAAAAATGATATTTTCTAATCATTAAATTAAGTTTCTTATAATCAATGCACATGCGCTAACTAGTAATAGTCCTAGTTGGATTAACTAATTTTTCTCATTTGTTATCACAATGACTCCAAACTTCTTAGGTACAACTTGAGTAGGACTTACCCATTTGCTATTAAAAATAGGATAAATGATTCAATTATCTAAAAGATTAATGACTTCATTTCTCACTACTTCTTTCATTTTAGGATTAAGCCTTCGTAACATTTCTCTAGAGGATTTAGCATTTTCCTTCAAATAAATCCTATGTGTGAAAATCAAAGGATTAATTCTTCTTATGTCAGCTATAATCCATCTTAATGCATTTTTGTGAATTTTTAGAGTTTGTAATAACTTACCTTCTTGATGTGCATTAAGTTTGGAAGAGATTATTACAAGAAAAGTTTCTTCTTCTTTTTTCAAAAAGAAGTAATTGAGATTAGATGGTAATGATTTCAAATCAAGTTTTGGTGGTTGAACACTTAAAGGTATGGACTCAATTTATCATAGTGGCAACTCCTTTATTTTTGGTCTCCAACTACTTGCCTTTAATTCTTCTTGAAAATAAATCATTTGCAAATCCTTAGATTCATTAAAGTCATTTTCACTAGAAGTAGTTTTAAATTGATCATAAACTAATTTTTCAATAAAGTCTACTTCTTGTAAATCATGATCATATTCAGGTTGCTTGTAAATGTTGAAAATATTTATTTTCAATGTCATGTTTCCAAAAGATAACTTCATCGCTCCATTCCTACAATTAATAAATGCATTAGAAGTTGTAAGAAATGGGCGTCCTAAAGTAACAGGAATTGAATTACATGATTCAACAAGTTGTGTATTCAAGACAATAAAATTCTCATGATAAATGAAGTTATCAAATTCTACTAACACATCTTCAACTACTCCTTTAGGTATTTTTATAGATCTATCAACAAGTAAAAGAGTTATAGAAGTTGGTTTTAACTCACTTAGATTGAGACTTTGAAAAACTAAATGTGGAAGTAAATTCACACCAGGGTCTTTATATTTCACATTTAGATTTTTCACTTAGCTCCAAAATCTTTTTTAATTTTTTGTTCTCCAATAAAGCATGAGAATGTAGAACAACCAGGGTCTTTATATTTCAAAGCATTATTGTTTTGAAGAATGACACTTACTTGTTCGACTAAAAAGGTTTTCTTTTTTCACATTCAGTTTTCTCTTCATGTTGCACAAGTCTTTCAAAAATTTAGCATAAGAAAGTACTTGTTTAATAGCATTCAGTAAAGGTGTATTGATCTTTACCTATTTGAAAGTTTCAAAGATTTCATATTTGTGATTCACTTTCATTTTATTGGTCATGGCATGTGGAAATAAAAGTACTAGTGGGGAATCAATATTTTTTTATAATGTTCAGGTTCAACCTTTTCCTTACCCTTAGAGATGGATTCATCATCTTTCTCACAAGGTTTAAGAATAGGTTTTTCAATAACCTTATCATTGTGAAGAGTCGTGACAGATTTAACTTGATCCATATATTCGCTTCTTGAGCTACTCGCCCTTAATTTGTATTGTCCTTTGGTATTTTGTTGTGGTTGAGAATGAAACTTACCTTTTCTCCTGAAAACTAAGAGCAAAAGTGAATTTTACAAGAGCACCTTTTAAATCCTTCATAGTTTAAACATTTTGAGTGTTGATTGACTCTTGCTTTTCAATGAATACATGGTGTTTCCTCAAGATTTCTTCTAGTAAAGGGAATATAAGGAGGTGTGTATCCTTGATAATTTTGATGAGAAGAAAAAGAATTCTTTAAAATTTATTATTCCATTTCATCCCAATCACACATAGATCTCGACCTAAGATTTTGTATTTATATTTTAGCCTTTTTCTTTTAAGGAAAAAGGTAAAAAGCTTTAATTTGATGGTGTTTATGCTATAATTTAAGTCATTATACATGTTATAAATCTCTTTAAAATCTCTCAAATATAAGTATGAATTTTCTAGATCTAAACCATGAAAAGTTGGTAAGAGTTGAATACTACCTATTTTAAAATTGAAGTGAGATACATTAGAAGGAAAAACTATACATGATGGTGCACTTGTTCTTATTGGATTTATGTGGTCTCTAAATGTTCTAAGACAATTATTGTCATTATAAAGTGATTGGTTATCTTCTGCAACCATGTTTTCTAAAGAAGATTAAGATTTCCTAGAAAGTCTACCACTTAATATATGTGACTAAACTCTCATACAAGTGCAAAAAAAAAAAAGAGAAAAGGAAGAAAAAACAAAATTAGATAAAATTGAAAAGAAAAAAATATTATAGTTTGTACAGTAACTTACCTCCCCAGCAACGACACCAAAAACTTGATACGATCAAATGATCAATGTCTTCTTCTAAATGTAGAAGTGTCCAAGTAATAAATAACCCGGTAAGATCAGGGTCGATCCATTAGGAGGTTAATTATACAAAATCATAAATAATAAAAGAAACAGAGTTGAAGTGAACTTTGAGATGTCATATCAATGTAAAGATTAAACAAAGATAAAACAATTGCCAAGATTAAAGGATACTTTAATGATATTTAAAATAAGTATAGTCCAAACTCTTTTTATTACTTAACTAAAAACCACATACAAAGAAGGTTCCAATCGGATGATTCATCATTGATGGCTCATTTTAACTTATTAACATGATCATATTAATTATCTTATTTAAGTAACACCAATACATGTAAATATTGTCAAATATTCATGGTGATAACTTATGTCAACAACAAATTGAGTTTTTGTCATAACATTGGTGTCAATTATCAATACCTATGAAAGAATCAAGTATTTATTATGTCAAGGGTTGTACACCATGAATCTAGACTCGCCACTTAACAAGCAGGGTATTAAAAATAAATAAGATAATAATTATAAAATATGTTAATAGCAACTTTCTTGAATATAAACATTAAAATACATGTTGAGTTTGTACTATACTTATTCTTTCACCATTAGTGTAACCTTTTCACCTTGGCAAAAATAAATTTAACTAAACATAATGAAGAAGAAAAACATAAATAAACAAGATAAGAACATAGTTATGATATAAATTAACTAAGTATAGTAAAAGAAATGATAAGCATAAACAAGATGTTAATAAGAATTTAACATGAAATAAAATACAAAGAAAAAAAACAAGAGAAAGATCTTGATCTGAAAACCAAGATGTCTGTATATATGGCAAATGCCTTCTTTTATAGGCTAAAACTTAGAACTATTAATTCGGTGGCTAATTATTGCTTTGGTGGCTAATTATTGATTTGGTTGCTGGATAAAACATCATTGATAATATCAGAATTTAAACAGATAGTCTTCATGAAAGTTATGGGTATTTGTCTCAACTTTTCATAAAAAAAAGCTTTTAGAACTCGAGATATAGGTTGAACACTGAACAGTGTCTAGGTTGCAGGACAGATTCAGACTTCTCTTTTGTTGCTAATAGTTGAACTTCAAAATGGCAATATTGAATCTTGGACTCCTAATGAATTTTTTAGGTCTATGTCTTAGCTTTCCATCAAGTTGAACCACATTTAAATCCAAGATCTACAGCTTCAGTTATAACCCAAAAATTGAATGGTGTTCCAGTTTGAATCGAGCAAACTCAACTAGAATTTCTTCTCTAAGCTTAACTCTATTTTTGTCTCCTCAATCTCAATAGTTAAACACATCAATTAATTCTTTGAATTGTTAGATATGTCTATTTTGCAAACCTGCATTTAAAATGAAAGTTTACCATAAATTAAAGATATCTTATATAAAGTTTACCATCAAGTTGAACCACATTTAAATTCAAGATCTACAGCTCCAGTTATAACCCAAAAATCAAATGGTGTTCCAGCTTGAATCGAGTCAGCTCAACTAGAATTTTTTTTCTCTAAGCTTAACCCTATTTTTGTCTCCTCAATCTCAATAGTTAAACACAGCAATTAATTCTTTGAATTGTTAGATATGTCTATCTTGCAAACTTGCATTTAAAACAAAAGTTTACCATAAATTAAAGATATCTTATATAATCAAACTTGTTATTAAAAAACATGATTAAATTAAGAAATTTAATAACATTTCAAGTGTAATATGATAACAAAAACCTTAATAAATCTCACTTTTAAGTACTTATCAACAAGTTTTGTTATTATATCACGCTTGACCGTTTGTCATATCTATATAATCAAACTTGTTATTAAAAAACATGATTAAATTAAGGAATTTAATAATACTTCAAGTGTAATATAATAAAACCTTAATAAATACTACTTTTAAGTATTTATCAACAAGTTTTGTTATTATGTAATGTTTGACTGTTTGCCATATCTATATTGTAAATTCCCTTCCCTTGCATCCATCTTGTTATGTAATCTAGTAGGTTTCTTTCAACCCCAGCCAGTTTTCCATCTAAAAGGATTTTATTGTGCTTGAGGACTAGTATATTCAATCCACTCTAATTTGTTGGGTAAAAGTTGGAATGAAGTCCCTTATGTCTTGTTATTCATTTAAACATTATAATGTGAATTAATGAACTAGATAAAATCAATATGATTTTTTACACAACATTTAAGAACATGTGAACAATACTAATGAAAACTCTGTCATTTAGCATATATGCACGTTTCTTCCGCCAATTTAATTATTCATTGAATTTCCTTTATGAAACATGGTTTCTGAAAGGTGTTTACCTGAAAAGTACCATCATCAATATTGAGCAATCATGTTGTATGATCTCTATATATCCTTGTTCGAGTACAATTTGAGTTTTACAACTAAAGGTCATATTACCCCATATGTAATGAAGTCATATGCATTCCTTTTTTTGTGTAACAAGATAAGAATTACTCCTATTAAATGGAAATGGGACTAAAGCAAAAACAGGCAATGCAAATGCACCTTTCAAAACATCATTAAAATATTCAGAAAGATTTGTTATCATATTAGTGACCCCAATTATAAGAAAGTTCATATCTTTCTTTGAGTTCACACTCAAGCTATTCTTTCCATTCGATCATAGTGCCAAAACTCACATCACATGCAATCGGTACGAGAAAATACTGATGTTCCCTAACAAGACGCCTCCAAGTAATATCTACTTTAATATCATTATAATTCAACCTAAGTTCTCCATAATATCTACAAGTGGCATGCCTCTAATAGCATTCAACACAACAATACTTTTGTCATTGTAAGTAATATTATTATTCATATCAGGAAAAATAGTATTTTAATTAATTGCATAAAAACATACCTAATTACATCAATTAAACCTAAATTATCTCAATTCAACAAAATCCCCAATTACAATAATTTATTCCAAAATTCAACAAAACTCTAATTTCTCTAATTTGCAAACCTTAGTTTATCTAATTCTAACCTAATTGATTCCATAAATAACATCAATTGCATGGAAAAACATACATACTTGCTTGATTCAAACCCTAAATTATATCTATTCAAACAAAATACCTAATTATCAAACACCACACAAACAATAATAAATCAAAACTAAAAATCTAATAACTTAACAATAAAACCCATAAAATTAAGAGAAATGTAGTGTTTTTATCCTGATTTGATGACGACTAGATGGTGGTTTGAGCAGTGGTTGCGGCGAGGAGATTATAGGAGGAGATTGGGCCAGCAGTTTTATTTATTTAATCTTGTTGAATAAAAACACTAGAAAGATGCATGGAGATGAGAGGAAGATGATTTTGGTGTTTTGGTAGAGGATAAAAGGCTATTTTCGGTGAATTAGGAAGGCGGAGAGGCTTTGTTTGGAGGAGATGAACGGTGACTGTGAGAGAAAAACGAAGAGAAAGCTAGGTTTTTATACCAATCGAACACGCAATTCTAACCCACGGATTTGTAATGTAACCAATGATTGAGAATCATGTATTTGAATAGAAATCATGTTTTTTGTTCAAGTTGTACTATTTTTCAAGTACTTTTACAAACCATATCATTGTGCTAAAACTCCACTCAAATAATGCGACTGTTCAAAAAATTTTGAATTGCTTGGCAGGAAAAAACTGGAGCAGAAAATATTGACAAGGGCACAAACAAAATTAGGTTGCCAAGAGTGGATCTGAGCATATTACACATATCTGTGGTACTCGTTTACCTAAAAGTTAGGTGGTACTTCAATTTTTTCAATAAGGGAATTGCATATCATTCGGGTCATTACTGTGCTGTTTGAAAGTTGATGCAGGCGCCGAGGTTTAAATACATGATCTAAAACCCCACAAGGAAAGCTCTTTTGAGAAGCAACTGGGTACTGCATGGAACAGAACAATAAATCTACTTTACCATGGCAGAACCTGGAATAAGAATCAATAGAACGACCTTCAAATCCTTTTCTTTACTTGTGATTTTTCATTCCCTCCCTATTTCCCGTGGTCTGGGGAGGACAAATAAATGCTCGTACGGTCCAGCACGATTGAGAAAGGTTGAGAATATTTAATTAAAGGGAAAAGGTCCTCCATGCACTGCTTTTTTTTTTAATCAAGTCCCCCATCCATTCAAATTTTGATCAATTCTCCCATCGTGACAAATGCGCTCTCATTTAATTCAAAGGCTAATCCAGTACGATTTGCAGTCAAATCTCATGGCTACCTTTTACATGCCAAAGCTAATAAGCTATCATGTTTACACCGTACACTGTTTGTTGTTACTATATATACTGTACGCATCGCCAACTTCATTTCGACTTTGAAAACAACAGCCCCTGGAAACCACTACTTTCAGTTTCAGAAAATCAAACAATCAAATGGCAAATCAAAAACGGGGAAACAAAGGTTGAAATAAATAAAGCATTTAATGGGGTTACAGCAATTAGATGAACAACCTACACTTGCACACTATCAAACAGTACCTCGCCATTTTCAGCCTTCAAAGACTAAGATTTGAGAGGCGATAGCATGTCTTTTAAGCAAATTCCAAGCAGCAATTCTTAGACATCTTTTAACAAAATTCCAAGGGGCACACAAACCTACTTTCTCAGGCATTTTTATCTTTTCATCAAGAAGACAGCTTCACTTGTGAGCCTCCTTAACAAAAGTCACATCCCCACTTACAGCAGTTGGTGATAGCAAGAGTTTCGCTTCATCACTATCATCAATTTCTGTTGACTCGCAGGGGGTGCTGGTTGCCAGAGATTCACTTCCACCTTCTTCTGAAGATTATTACCCAAGAATTGAAACACCAACGCCAAGAACACAAACAAGACAATCAAGTTTATAATTGACTAGATGTCAGATTATAGTATATGAAGAAAAGGTTGTAATAGATTACTCACCTAAGCACTCATGGTATTCAGGTAGCTGTTTAACAGTAGTTACTTGAAGGCTCTCGGGAAGCAGACAACTACAGAGAGTACCTGAAGTTTTGATGAATAGCAACATCAGTTTTCTCTCACAAATGATGTTTCATTTGTAAGTAAAACTCTAACAGGTGAGATTCCAGCAAAGCCAAACAACTTATTTTGGAATATCTTTTGCGCAAACACCCCTTAATGATGCTTGACCAACTGAACTTAAAAGCAAACAATGAGCTGAGTACAGCATCTAAGTCCACCGCAGCTGGCTCTCTGCCGGTCACGGTGGAAATTCAGGACAAGTTATCAATTCAAAGAAAGGAAAAGAATTAAAAAAGCTTAACTAAATGGAAGAATGCTTTGTACCTAGCCGAGCAAGCCGATTGACCCATCCTGGTATGCACTTGCCTGTCAATCTCCACGACATGTCATCTGTAAAATGGTTGCAATTTTTGGAGATGAGGTGATAGGTATCTCCATGATACTCGGAAGCAGCACTCTCTATAAATGTCCGGAATTCAAAGGGAGGCATATTTATCCGGCCTAAAGGGATGGAACATCTGTAAATAAAACCAGGGCAGCTCCTTGGTTCCACTTCAAAAACTCCACTGGCAGGGAAATCATGGGCTCCGAATCCATATTCCTTACCATGGACTGTTCGTACATGTAGACAAAGTCAAAGAAGTTCATTAGATTTACGGGAATGACCATGGACACTAAGATTCTAATGTCGAGTTCACGTCTTATAAAATGCATGATGACATGAGGAAATAGCTATTCACACTTCCAAAAACACAACAGATTTTGACAAGCTATGGTTCTAAAATATCATTGTCAAAAAAAAAAAAAAAAAAAAACCACTCAACAAATCAGAACCCTCTACGGCTCTTAAACAATAACCATAACAAAACTGAAGCAATACGGGATGTACTATAAGGTATAAGCAGTGAAAATTACATATTTCAGGCAGGCAGGCCATAAAAAAAAAAAATTTAAAAATAATATAGGCAGTGACATTGAATTTGGATAAAGAAAATGCAAATCAAAGCACGTACAAATTATATTGGTGAAATTATTAGCATTTAGGACGACGTAAACCCTAACACAGTAGAACTTCAGTATTCGAAATCATCAAATCAAGAAAGAATCGCCAAATTAAAATACAAGGGAGAGAAAGACCTTCAATGCCTGAATGAAAAATCCCAAAACCGAACCAATAGGTGTACTGGTTTAGAGGTATGAGATCGTATATGTTCAATACCACCTGCGTGTCACTGTTATTCAGAAAATCAGAGCTCAAACTCGAAATATCATCTGCCGCCCCCATTTTCAACCCAGATCAATCAACTTTAGAAATGCCCACTGGAGTCTCTCACAGTCACAGATCCATCTCCTGCCAGAAAGCAATAACTTTTGAGATAACAAACAATAAAAATTCTAATCTTTTTTTCTATTTAAGGATGACGATGATGTAATACTGATGGGCAATATAAAAAATTAACACACGAGTTTATGTTTTTTTATTGTGTGTTAAAAAAAAAAATAGCTAATACGAGGATATACAGATTTGAAACATATAGAAGGAGAATAGGAGATAAACCTTTTAAAACTAATAGTTTGTTTGTTGAAAAATAATTTTTTTAAAACAATAAATTTTAAGAAAATAATTTTTAATATTTGATAATATAATAAAAATAAAATTGGAAAACACTTTCCAGTATTTGGTTATATCATAAAAAATAAGATGAAAAATAACTTATTAATATTTTATTTTTCTTAAATTTATTAAAATAACAAGAAACAAATCTTACAAATTAAAAAGTTGAATGAGAATAAAATTAAAAAAAATATAATTTCATAAATTATCTCAAATAAAATAAATAATAATTAAAATAATAGAGATCAAATCTAAAAAATAAAAAATTGGAAGATGAAGAAATTAAAATGATAATAATTAACATTTCATAAATTATTTCAAATAAAATAAGTAACAATCAAAATAATGAAGACTAAATTTGATAGATAAAAAACTTTAATTAAAAAATAATAAGGAAAAATCAAATAACAATTATAAAAATGATGACCAAAATTAATATAAAAATTAAATTCTAAGGGATGAAATTACAAAATAAATATTTAAAACAAAATATATATAGCAATCAAAAGTTTGAGGACCAATGACATTTCTAAACTTTTCACAATTTACGGGAAGCGTTTTCCGTTCAAAATAAAAGGAAAATACTTTCTTGAAAACCAAGCCATATTTTTCTTTAACTGGAAAGTGTTTTTTGTTGACCGGAAAGTGTTTTCCATTGATCAATTTTTCTAATAACAAATAAATACAGGAAAGTTTGGAAAGTAGTTTCTTAAAAACCACTTTCCGATACACACAAACACAAAGTAGTTATGAAACTCATATAAAAAAACCCAAGCCCTAAAAATCCTAATTATTAATTACTCAATTTTACAGTAATACTCCTAATTATAACTCATTTTAATTCTTTCAATCAAATCTCTTTTTCTTTCTTTTTTTTGTATGTGTATAGATATTCAAATGAAAAGTTATTTGCAAACAAAATATACAACAATTAATTGCACTTTTTTAATTTATATAAACATTCAAATGGGAATAACACTTTTAGAACAACCATATTATATAGTTTTCATTAAATATCATAATTTTTAAAAATGTTTGTAGCTCATACATGTATAGTTGTTAATTAAAAAATAGCCACTATTATAGATTAACTTGAATTTATCCATGAGTTTATGAAGGATGAAGTGTCACATATATATAGTAACCAAACTCAAATATAATTATAACCCGGCATAATATAAACCAAAACTCAACACATTCTATTTAATAAGGTATTTGGAAGTGTGTTAATAATTTTTTTTCAAAATAATTTTTTATTTAAAATATATTGAAATAATGTTTGTTATTTTTAAAAAATTATTTTTGATATCAACACATCAAAATGATCTAAAAATATAAAAAATAATAATTTAAAGCAAAAAACAATAAAAAAATAATATTTTTCAAAAATACTTTTAAAATAAAAAATAAATAGATTGAGGTGGCAAGAATAGAATATTCTTTATACATGCTATGTTCCTTCTTTTTCTAGCTTCATTAATCACCAGGGAACTTAGTTTCACGTGAGCTTTGTTTTCCATGGTTTTCTTGCCCACCACCTTGAATAATAGTAATTGGAAATGTTAATGGTATAAGTTTTGGATGTTTACATGCATGCATGGATGGTGTTTTCTAGAAATTGTTTTCATCTAATTAATATGCTAGTGTTTTATAAAAATATTTAGTTGAGTGTTAAAAAAATATAAACAATTACATGCATTTTATAATAATTATTATTTTTATTCTTATAATAATTTAAATTAACTAAACTCAACCAATAACCCGAGTTTTGTTCAGAATCAATTTTTAAATTGAATTTTAATATTATAATAATAACCCCTTTATCTTAAATGTCTTATCCAACAATTGTGGAATTCAACGAATCAATTTTTAAATTGAATTTTAATATTATAATAATAACCCCTTTATCTTAAATGTCTTATCCAACAATTGTGGAATTCAACTTTTTATAAGAATATTTTAAAAATAATAAATAATAAATATTAGAAACTTGCCTCCTTTATACATGTCTCTATCTTCTTCTTTTTATATTCATCGTCTCTATTCCATCCAAAACAGTGACAAATCGCTACCCGACAATCCTTCTTTCACCTAACCAATGTCAAATAATCAACATTTTACCAATTCTCTTCCGACAAAAACATTACAGCTGAACTGCTGTAAAACAGTTGAGAGAAACAACAGCCTTCCAAAGGCAACAACCAGCAAATTTATTTCCAACTTCCTTGTAGTTGAAAGAGTGAACAGAACCCACCCAACAACAAAAGCCAACGATATAAATTATTTAATTAATAGTATCTTTTCATAAAGTTACAATTTGCTCACTCTTGAGGATAAACAATAAACAATCAAGCAACTTCTATGAGAAACCATCTGATACTTCGTGGAACTTCATCTAGTGCTTGCCAAAGAACCTCGGTTCATTCTATTCCACCTGCAACACTGCAAAAGTTTAGATTGTGAATTATAATATATATTTTCCATGGAATGGACATAAAAATCATTCAACAAAACTGTCCGAAAGCAAAACTTACAGTGGTAGCACCTTCTGGAAACAATAAAATAAAATAAATCACAGAGTTCCACAATCACAACTGGTCTGGTGTTGTTCTTTGGCGGTTGCGCTCCCTGCGCCTCCGAGGGCCTGACCCACCGTCTGAAGAATCATTGTCATCTTCTCTGGAAGAAGATCCAGTTTCACCGTCATGATTCTCCCCCCAATGCCGGGTGGCTCGCCTTCTCAAACGAAGCTGTGCTCCCACTCTTGAGGCACCAGACCAGCTACTACTCCTTGGACTAGATCCAGGTCTAAAAACTCTTATAAGAAAGAATACAGTGAGCCAACCACCATCATCTATAGGCAAAATGCTGTCACCCCTCTCTTCTCCAAATGAAGATTGGAGTGTGCTAAGCATGTCTCCAAAGTCCCTCTGACGCTCCAGCCTCCTCCAAACACGTTGCCGCTCTGGATCAGCCTCTGATGGACGAACAAGTGGGTGTTCAAGCCTAGCATGTTTCCTTAGATCTGAATACGTGCCTGTAAAATTGCAAGTCTCGCAGGCACAGCTCCTTGATTTTGCATTCATGAAACTTCGTGCGGGTTCCATGACAAGCCAGTCTTTTACCTGCCCCCGACAGAGGGGGCACACTAGCTTTGGCTGCGCCTTGTTCTCACAAGAAATGGTTTCGGTGGGTGAGGATCCTTCCTCAAATCGATCTTCTGGTGGAACTGTAACTGTTGATGCTGAGCTGACAACTTCAGAAGAACTCATGGTTGCGAGACTACTTTCTTGTGATTGTGGAGTTGTTGAAGTTGTTTCTGTAAATGACTTGCAAAACTGATCAAGACAATTAGAATGACGGTAGCTTGTATCACACATGTATGGACGGCAACCCTTCTCATGTGAAGAACAAATAAGGAGAACAGCATTGTGTGGATGTTCCATACATACAGGGCACCTGGCTTCTTCCCATTCCTTCAGATTCTCCCCAGTTTCTGAAGGGAGTTTAGGTGATGAATGCCTTGAACAACTGGAGTTGCATGTATAAGGAGATGCCCCGCACCTATCAAAAGATATGGAACGATCTCTTCTATCCTTTGGCATGTTGATACTTCAAAAATATCAAGACAAGACTAAAGTATCCAGAGCTCCTCACACCACAGCAGCAAAATGAACAACGTTCTAAGAAAGCACATAAAGATCATTTATAAGGCAACCCAATAAGTGAAATAAAGCCTAGCATTTCTACGAATGAATAATAATAACAGAAATAGAATCCTAATAGACTTTTGAGAGTTTAATGCAACCTGTGTAAATAAATGAACACAAACCCCAAACAAGGAGGGGGGGGGGGGCAGAGAACAGATAAAGAAACTACAGCAAACAGGAAAAAAAAAAAAAAAAAGGTTTCTAAGCAAACTTGCAAATTCATACACAGACAAGAAAAGGTTCCGAGTTACAGCAGTCTTCATGGAGAAAATTACACAAGTTTAAGATAAACTTTATGAGAGAAAAAAAGGTCCACCATTAACAATTCTCTATGACAAAACAGAAACATCCTTTATGTTCCCATTTATGAGATTTTCAGACTTTCTGACAGACTTTATCCATAAACAGAGACAATTGTAGCAAATTAAGAATAATAAACAGGCCTGCTTGCGGATAGCCTATGTTCATAGACATCAGCTATGCTTGTTGTCACAAATATGCCCCACAACATAAAATAAAAAATAAAAAAACATTGTATCATTACATTGATGGATCCCATTGGATATTCATACAACTGCAAACTCGAAATGATTAAACCAGCATAGAGCATAACCATGTTCTATTTATTTGTTAGTGTTGTGGTGGTGAGTTTGGGTACAGCCAAAAGGCTTCAAGGCATCAATTCCATATGGATTTGCACTGGCACTTCACGTTAATTGTATACCCTACCAAACCCGTACTGCTTTCTACATCGATATTATTCTTATGAACAATCACTTGTAATGAGTTTATAAAGTCCAGTCCCTGAAAGATGGGCAGCTACCAGAAAGAGCAATTCTCCAATCATACAACTATCAGCAGCAGCATAAGATTGAAGAAGAGAAAGAATGAGTTGCAGATACATGTTAACCGCATCCAACACCATGGCAGTGCCATAATGTTTTAGAGCTACAGCCATCATCTTTATGTTATCAATTTTGCACCATGATTTCCCCAAGTTGGTACGTTCACATTCCATATTGCTCTCTGATTTTAACACCATTCAAACCACATCTCATAATGGCTTTATGGAGTCTTAGTACAGGAATCGAATGAGAGGAGCAGTACACAACCCATCTTTACAGATCCCTGAACTCATCTAGTTGAAAGTTGCAGGAGTCCTTATACCCTTCAGCTTTACCAGGGCCACAAAGGATACCGCAAACCTGCGCACTGCCTCAGTTACTATCTTTTGACCTTCCTCAAAAGTCACAAAACTTGGGATAATTTGACAGTTCAACAACAAAAAAATCACAGAGAAAACCCACTTGTGTTTTGCAACTTCAGAGACAAATTCCGCTTCAAAATTCAAACCCCATGTGACTTCCAAAATAAAAGCTCAGATGAAGTCATCATATACAAGTCCCAATAACAGAGAGAGATGTGCCATTCAAAATAGCAAGAGCAGGATGTGAACTTTCTACTTCCAATTCAATCTAAACAAGTTTCTTTACATTTCATTCCACCCAAAGCTCCTAAGGAAATCAAACCCCTTTTTTTTTATTAAAATGGTTTCTTCTATTTCACAATTCTAACCTCAAACACACCTCACAAACATGGAGAAATCAAAACTTGAAAAGATGTAACAATCGAAATGACTAATAAAGTTTCAGAACTACAAGAATTAAGATATGAAAAGTAGAGAGTTAAATCGGAGCAATCAGGCAAACAAGAAAAGAAAGAGCTATTACCACAACTTCTTTGAGAATTCGATTCCTCTTTAAAAGATCGTCGATCGTTACCAAAAAGAGATTGATTTTGAAAGAGGCTGCCCTTTTTTCTTCTTTTTTTAGGGCTACTTTTTTTCGGTTCAGGACAGACGACAAATGAGAGAGTATATATGGTGTCCGATTGCTGACGTGGTAGACCTCGGTTTCCCATTATTATTGTTTTAAATTAATTATTATGTTTGGATTTGAATTTGAATTTATAATAAATAAATAAATAGAAACAAATCTAAAAATACCTCATTCTAGAAACCCTAAATTCCCCCGCTCTCTAAAAATACCTCCTTCAGCTGTTAAAAAGACTTCCTAAACTAAACTATAACATTTATTATTTGAAGAATTATGTGGCTTTGCAAGGGAAGCATCAAGAACTCTAGGGAAGAAAAGAGCAGACCAATCAAGACTAACCAGCTTTGAGATCTCATTTGGAATCTGGCCTTTAAGGCCAGCGTTGGACAAATCTGTGAGAGGTTGGCAAACTTTGACTGGCCGCAGGGTTGTCTTGAAGCTGTTGAAAGACAAGTCTACACTCTGGAAAAAGTACTGAAGACTAAAAGCCCACTTGAAGCGTCATGTCCACCAAGGTTGTTAAAATCGCGATTTTAACACGGCACGGAAAGCCATTCACAAAATCGGATCGTAAAAACGGATCGTAAAATCGTAAAAAAATCGTCAGGAATTTTAAAATACATTAAAAAAAAATTCATGCTTCAAATAAAAATTAATACATAGTTCAAGCACCTTAAAAATAATGCTTCAAATAAAAATTCATACATAGTTCAAATATCTTAAAATACATGGTTCAAATAAATACATAATTTAAAATAATTTTTTATTTTTAAGTCAAGAAAAAGAGCTGAGTCACTTCTAAAAGTGCTGTGTGTTTTTGTAATGTAAGAACATGGGTTATTATTCGAGTAGATTGATGTTTTCTTTTGGTTCAATCCAGTGGTAAGATATAGCTACAAGAAGACTCCAGTGTTCAAGGTAGAGAAAAAGCAATTCCTACAAATGCGAGAGGCTTTTAGATTTTCTCGAGGACAGGAAAGTGAAGAGAGATTGGAATGTGCGTGTTGTGTCAGAGAAGGTGAAGGTAACGCAAGTGAGTGGCGTTTGTAGGGTACGTGTCGAGGGAAAACATGAGCAAATTGTTAATCAGTTAATTGCCTTCGATCTGTTCCATCCAATAGGCGGGTGACACGTGGCAGAAACACTGAAATTTTATCTTCTGCGGGCAAACTCGTTCAATCGGGTGTGAAATCGCGATTTTATGCGATTTCACCCGATTTTAACGATTTTAACTGTTTAAAATCCGATTTTGCTCATTTCCGAGTTTTATAAACGATTTAGCACGTAAAGTCTATATTGACTCGTAAAAACGGACGATTTTACGAGTTGACTCGCGATTTTAACAACCATGATGTCCACCATTGATTCATTCAGAGCTCAAGTCCCACGCTGAAAACACAACCACGATCACCCTCGTCACAAGTTATACCTGGCCACGCTCAAATATTCATGCCATAATAATATTTATTTATTGCATTATTTTATTAATGATTAAAATTTTTTAATTTTAAAAAGTTTAATAAAAGTATAAGATAAATCAAGTGTAACTTGTTAGTCGATTGTTAGATCAAGCTAAAAGTTTAATGAAAAAATTTAAAGGTTGTATTTTTTAATAAGTTAAATTTTCATGAAGATCATAAATTTAGAAATAAGACTTGAAAGTTACTCTATGAGATTATGTTTATTTACTTTATTGTATTTAGATTTTTTTTTTTTTTTAGATTAAGATTTTTAATTTAATTAGTATTTAGGAATTTTGATGCTAGATGATTCTATTAGTTGCATACGATTTTATTAGAAATTCTTTTCTATAAAGAATTTTAGTTTTAATTAAAAATCATTTTCTATAAAGGATTCCAGGTCCAAAATTAGTATAAATAAGGATGTCTATTTTATTTTATTCACATTCAGATTATTATTTAGGTTTTATAAAATACCAGATATTTTTCTCTAATTTTTTCTATAGTTTAGGTTTATAACCTTAGGGTTTGAGAATCCTAACTTTTATCCACATTATACACCATGTTAATTGATATCAAAATAGGTTAATCTCTTTAATAAACAAAGATAATAGTAACTCACTTCATGATGCAAGAGTGAAGGCCCTTCAAGGCATCATATGGGCATTGGAGCAAAAACTAGATCATTTTGTGGTAGCTCAAGAATAGAAAATGGATTGTTTAAAGCAAGCCATAGCAAGTCTAACTCGATTGCTAGTTAACACAAACAGGGACCATGAATTGGAGAGGAAATTGCTTGGAGACTTACCTCATGGCAACCAAATCCCAAACTTATTTATGAATTTGATGAGATTTCATTCTATGATGAGAAATTTTTGAAGAAAATATCTATTAACTTGTCGACAAAGTTGGAAACTTACCTTTTGTTTCAACAAAGTTTTTTATTATAAAAAAGTAGGACTTGTCGCACACAAACTTTATTATAGTGCTAGAGAGTGATAGTTTGAATTTCTAGACTTTAGAAGTCATATTGGTATGTCTTTAATTCCATCTTTACAAGATTTGAGACAATCATTAATTTTGGAGTTTATACAAGATGATTATGAAGAAATTTGATATTGAATTAATAAGTAAATATATTGTTATTATTTCCCTTCTATTAAACCTTCTCAAATAGCCATGAAAATAAATATGGAGGAAGTGTTATCTCTTCAAAATAAACAATTTCAACATCACGTTAGTGGTAACAACAACACATCTGCAAATATTACTTTACTTGTCAATGTTTCATATACTATTGGTGAATAAAAAATAAAAAATAAAAAGCTCCTAAATTACCATCACATAGTGATTCTTAAAGCCTTGAAGCACTAAAAGAAAAGCCAGAACAAGTTGGAATTACTCAAAAGGATGAAATTGACATTGAAAAGGACTTAAGTATGGATGTGTCATCTAAACCGAGCTTCCATGTTGGGTCAATATTATGGAATTATCAAATCATCTTATGGTTAAGACATTGTTATTAGAGATAACCAAATATGTCAACTAAAGTTTTCATTATCTCAAAAGATGGTTATATACGATGTTGATGTTTTAGGTCTTAAACAATTTTGTCTAGATTTAGAAATTTTACATTGATATATTTTCATTAAAATTAGATTTAAGTTATTTGGAATAAGCTATCTCGTGCATACATTAGGGACAGTATTATATTCAAAATATTTATTCCTTTAGATTGGAAGAGTTCATTTTTTAACAAATAACTTGAGGGCGAGATTTTTGAAAGTAGAGGGGATTGATGTGAGAAAATTTCTTCCATATTCTTGATATAATAATCTTTACTCCATTATTTCATTAATGGTTAAGATTTTTAATTTTTGAAGAGTTTAAGAAGAGTCTTAGACGTAGTTTGGTAAATCAAGCATAACTTGTAATCTGACTGTTGGATTAAGCTAAAATCTTGAGAAGGATTTTAAAGGCTTTATTTTCTATTAGGTTAAAGGTTTATAATGATCGGATATTGGGAAAATCTTTAAATAAAGCTCAAATATTATTGTGTGAGATTGTTTTTATTTACCTTATTGTATTTAGATTCTTTTTTCTATTTAGATTGGGAATTTTAATTTAATTAGTATTTTACTATTTAAGAATTTTAATGCTAAATGAATTCTATTAGTTATGTAAGTTTTAATTAGAAATCATTTTCTATAAAGGATTTTAGGTCTAATTAGGAATCATTTTCTATAAATGATTCTATGTATAAAACTAATATGAATAGAGATATTTATTTTATATTTTCATAATCAAATTATTATTCAGATTTTATAAAATATTAGAGAATGTTTTTCTAAATCTCTCTACAACTTACATCTGTAACATTAGGACTTAAGAACTCTAGATTTTATCCATGCTATATGTTGTGTTATCAACTAATACAAATCTAGAAGGTTAGAATCCTAGAATCCACAGTCAAGATTGAACACAACTCAATAAAGCTAAAATCAAGTTGAAAAGAACCTAACCCAATAATTACATGAACAAAAGAACCGAAGTTATAAAGGTTGAACACCACAAATAATGAATATTTGATAAGTTCTGAATAGCTCAATGAAGAACCAAGAGTAAAAGAAATCTTCTCCAATATTATTTATAAAAATCATTGAGTTGTCACAGCTTGCAATATATATATATATATATATATATATATATATATATATATATAGTTCAATATAATAAACCCTACTAAAATATTGGGCTAGAATTAAGATTCAAATATAAACTAGTTTAAGAGTATTTTTAAAATAAAATAAAAAAATTCCAATTCTTAAAAAATAAAGCCAAGCTCTAATATATTTTAGTGACTCCAATCTCTTACTTAACATTGATTAAGATTTGATACTCATGGACTCAACCATTAATATAAATTTATCATCTGCTCTCTTTTCTTTTCATTCTCTTTTTTCTTTTCATTCCCTTGATATCATAGTCGAGAACTTAATTGCACAAAAATAAAGTTCCTTGCATGGTGCAACTATATAAAATAAAGCTTGCAACACACGAGAACGGTTATAAGCCCTTTTTGAAGAGGAAAATATTGGACAAAGTAAGTAAAAAAGAAAACCTAGAGTATTCTAGGAACTTTTGAGCTTGGAAAATAAGAAATCGTAAAGAAAGAGGGGAAAATCTGGCTTCCGTATCCAAGTACACCTAACACAATTATAAAGTCCAGTCTACAACAAACATTTAAATAGAAAATCTTAGCAGACGTTTTCTAGAAAGCAAGCTCCCAGAAGATCAACGGATGTCGTTTTCCTTTATTTTGAATGAATATTGGAATACAGAGCAAATTAGGATCAAATACTGTCTCTAATATCTTGACAAAAACAAGAGAATGATGAAATTCAAATATACTCTTCCTGCAAGAGTGAAGTTTTTAGCCTTTGAAAGGGTTGGGACTGCTACAAATTTGACTGATAACTATTTGGTTGTTGTTTGAATTGCAGAGCATCAAATGTTGAAGCTTGATTTACCCATGAAGTTATTAGGCGATGCGCAATTGCGAAAGGTCCAGGGAAAAACATCGGAGCAAGTTCCCCACTTTCTACATTAAAATCTGATGATGAACTCTGTCCTTTACACATCTGGTCTACCTTGGCCGCTGCTGTTCTTTGTGCCTTCTCGTATTCCGCAAACATTAATGCTTTTCGGACATCTTCTCTACTGTGCCATTGAGCATCTAAATTATTCAAAAATTCAATATTAGCCCCATGATATGTCTCCAGCAGACCATCCAATTATAAACAAAAAGAGATGGAAGAGACCAATAAATGTGTATCGTATGATTTCTTTCCTCCCATTATATGCGCATTACCGTCACCTTTTCCACCAGAAATCATATCAACTTAGTGAAAATATAGATTTAGTTTCCTTTCCCTTTCTACAGTTAAGGGATCAAAAGCTCTTTCACATCTAAAATGGAGAGATGTGGAACTTCAACCAACCTGAAGGTAAAAATTTGGTTACTCCTTTTGCTCTAGAGTTTGTATTGTGCCCAGAATTTTTTCCATGCCAAAGAAAGAGGTTTCAGGAGGGAAAGGAGAGACCCAAGAGTAATCAACCAAATTCTCAATTTTCAATTACCTTCCAACTCTGCCTTGTCTACTTTTATTTCAAGTGATTTTGCAAATGCGAAGAAACCCACCATTAGCTGGCATGGCATGCTGCTTGGGCCAACTAGAAAGAAACCAGAACAGGTGCACAATAAGCTAACAGCACATGTAAATAAATAAGTTAGAGAGTAACAAGACATCAACTATAACAGTTTTGCACAAACAGAGGAAGTGTAGAGAACACTAATCACCGGTGAAACAAAAACACGAAAGAATATAAAAAAAAGAGCAATTGTTAAAGTGTCATGGCCTAAGAGCCAATAGATATTAGCTTGTTGGTGTAAAGATAATAAAGTTATTTAATGAAATTGCTAAGACATTTATCTTTTAAATTTGTTTTAATTACATTATATACTTAATTATTTGATAAAAATTCATGCAATGATATTTGTAAGATATACGGTGCAACACTTATCTCCGACTATGGATAATATGTTAGGTTCTTGAATATCATACATGCAGCAAAAATAATAAAACAAAATTATTCGGGAGTCCTTAGGATCCTGTTAGACAAATCTAGAGTTGTTTAGGAATTTATTACTTGAAAATCTGATCTTCTTCGGCTTTGAATAATTCTTTAAAGGCTAGGTTGTTCCAAACCACAGGTCGCTCAATTGTCTAGCCCCCAACGGTAATCCACACAAACTACCAGTGAGAGATCTCCTAAATCCTTATTTAGAAGAGGGATTGTTATGCCTAGAGTGTTAGCTATCTATTTTGTGAGAGATCTCCTAAATCCTTATTTAGAAGAGGGATTGTTATGCCTAAAGTGTTAGCTCTCAATTCTGTGACTTACGTAGTTTTTCTGTCTAACAAATCACTATAAGAGACAGAACTTACTATTTATAGGGAAATCTATAAAAATCTTGTAAATTAGCAAAATATCAATTTGCTTCTTAAATAATATTTATTTATTATTATTATTTAAGGATAATTTTATAAATTTAATCAATCAAATCCTTATTTGTTTCTTGTAGGACTAGAATTATAATCCCTGAATTAAATGCATTCTAGTATTTAATTCTAAAATTATTTTCAATCAAGTTATACTTGATTAATTATCTCAGTTTAATTTCTGACTAATAATTCTTAATGTATAACCGATTAGGCTCCTAATATGTTGGCTAAAAAATTAAATTATAATTCTAATTAAATAGAATTAAATAAATTAAACAATTTAATTTATTATCAATTCATAAATTGTTTTATTCATATTTTAGATCAGGTGCATTATCTAAAAACGTGTTATGATCCCCTAAATATTAGAAAAGATATTAATGGTTTGAATTAACCTTTTAATGACCGGTTTCTCAATGTAATTAATATAATTTCATCAATAATGTCTCAATTTAACGTTAAAGCATGAAATATGTTTGTCATGATAAATTATGTTTGTTCTTTACATAATAGTCACTGATCCTTTGAATAAGATTTAAAACAGGTTTTCAGGTTTTTTCCATTTTGAAAAGGTTGCTTGGCATAATAATGTAAGGAATATTTTTTTTCATTTTTCAATAGACAAAAATTCCAAAGTATATGCATCCAATTGTTTTAATTTATCCACTCATTGTAATAGCACAAAGATGTCATTTTAGATATTCTACATTTTGTACCCGATAATTCATATATCCAATGAAATAATTAAAACCAAAGGTGATGAATGACAGGGTAGCGACCCACAATATACTAAATGGAGAATTATTATAACACACACAGAGATAATATTTTAGTTTCAGTATGGATGTACTTTAACCTTTAAGGTGCTAATCTTTGGCCCTCCACTATATGACGGATGGAATATTAATGCAATTTTTAATTTTGTTGATTAAAGACAAAAATACTCTTCCTTGTTACATTCCCAGTAAGCTCTATGACACACAAGCGAAAAGTTGAAGAAAATGCAATCATATAAGAGTGGTAAAGGTGATACCAGGCCATGGCTGAGAGCTATGATACATAACTTCTCCTACTTCAATGGCAGTCTCTTCCCATGTTTCTCTCCTCACTGCCTCTTCTAAGCTTTCTCCAGGCTAAGGACAATAGAAGAATTCAAAAATTTAAATTCAAGTACAGAAGAGAGAATAAAATAATTGCCAAATAGATGATTTCTTATGATATTATCATGAGGGTCTATCTCATATGAACTAATGCTTGTATGCATTTTGGATCCTTCAGCTTACAGGGAATGCTTCTAGCTATGGGCAAACTAGAAATTGGCCAAGACACAAACCTCTATGAAACCTGCTAAGCAACTCCACATTCGGGGTACAAATCTTGACTGTCTGCCTAAAAGGGCACGATCATTTTCTCGATCAACAACTAACATGATGACAACCTGCAGTAAGAGAACAGTAATTTTCAAAGCTAATGCATCCACTAGAGGTTTAAACAACATTCACAGCGGAGTGAGGTAAGAATTACTGTACTGGATCCACTCGAGGATAAACTTTCCTTCTGCACAACTCATTTGAGCATTGTTTCCTCCTCCCAGATTCTGTGGGCACAGTTTTCTCTCCGCAATATCCACAAAAACGTGAGATGTTATGCCACTCCAGCAATGCTTTGGCCTAACCAATGCAAAGACCAAAATGGTTAATATGGAACTCTTAGTGCACCAAAATGGCACATATATATTAATTAAATGGGGGTATGTTGACAAGGTGGCATGGACCTGGACCTATTAGAATGGGAGAAAGTGAAACATATTTACGTCATGAGGCTACTGACAGCGAGATCAAGGAAACATCCACCCCCCAGGTCCAACTCTAATCTCGAAGAGATGGAGAACAAATATGGAGGGGAAGAGACTTCCGTAGCAAAATGAGACCTTTCAGTTAAGATGTTAAAGTAAAGACAAAAACCTACGAGGGGATAGAAATAAATAAGTAATAAAGATGATAAATTGGGACAGGCAAATGTTTGTAGTCTGCTCAGTTCAAATTACATCACTGTACGCTTAGTTATTCATCAAAATACTTGTGTCGCAATACACTTCTAGAGAATAACATGAGATTAGCTCAGGTAAAACTTTTCCTATGTTGCACGAGGCTTGAATTTCAAGTTTCAAGACACTTTTTTCCATGGCTTGTAAAAAGTTGAAACATCCAATTAACTGGCAAGATGATAATCTGAAATTCAAGCCATCGACAAAATGGCAGCCTCAAATTTTCACAAACTTCAGTGATAAAAAATATATCTCAACTATAAAGACGAGAAGGGAAAAAAGCCATTTTTCAGCAACTAGAAAGCTCGCATCTATGTTACCATTTTAACTTGAGGCACTTAAAATGATCCAAACCTCATTCTTAGAACCAAGCGCATAAATCTATGATATTAAACTAATTGAAAAACGAAACCAACTTACATGGCCAGCAACAGCCAAATCAACCATGGCCTGCTCATCAGCCCAATCTGTAGCCACCATAAGTGTTCTTAACTCAATGAAGCAAACCTGCTCGCTATCAAATTCAGAGAATAAACTATTTTCACCGGAGACATCAATTGCCCAATACACCACATCCACATCTTGTTCAGAGCTTGAACCCAGATATAACAAGCTGTCTCCGGTGAATTCAACCCCAGAAGCAGAAAATAAACCTGTACAATCAGCCAAACTGATCCAGCCCAGATGCCACTTGGGCCCCAAATCAGCATCGGTGCTAGTGGAGGACGCCAAAGGCCTGCCCTTCCTAAAGGGTAGAACCTTGAAATTAAGAGAAGAAGATTGATGGGAATTGTCTACAAGTTGAGTTTTGAGGGTTTCAAGGGCTAAGGCAGGTGATAATGGGTGGGTTGGTTTGGGTGTTTTAGACTTAAGAGGATTGCCTGCAAAGGCGTGGGATTGGAGGCTTATGGGCATGGCGGTTTTGGTACGGAAATAGGATAAAGATTTCTCTGTGAAGAAGAACGGGGCTGCTTTGGGAGAGAGGAGCTCGTAAAAAAAGAGGGAGGAATCGTGGATGATGACGGCGACGGCGACGGCGACATGATGATGATGATGGAGGGGTTCTTGGGTGACTCTTGTTGTGACGTGCTCGGCATCGAAAGCTGCAGCTGTCTCCCGTAAAATTTAATCATAAAATTATATTTAATTATAAAATTATAATTACAAAAATTATTATTTAGTATCATAATTATTAATAAATTTATAATTAATAAAAATCTAGGTAAAAAATTAATTATACAAGAAAAAACATTATTATTAATATACCTTACTTCAAATAAATTGCATTATTAATTAATTGTTAATTTAAATTATATTTTTATTTCTTGGTTTCATTTAAAGTTCAAGGTACTTCTTTTCGTAAGAAAATTTCTATCTTATCAAGTTAAATTCTAACCGTTTTAAAACTTTAATTTTATGTTATGTTTGTTTTCCGGAAAGTGGTTTCTAGAAAATCACTTTTCAAACTTTCCTATGTTTGTTTGTTATTAGAAAAGTTGGCCAACGAAAAATACTTTTCAGTCAAAGAAAAATTTGGCTTCGTTTTTAGAAAAGTGTTTTCCTGAAAAATTTGGCGAAAAACACTTTCCAGAAGTTGTGAAAATTTTAAAAATATATATTATTTGCTGATTATATCAAATTTGATCCTCAAACTTTTAATTGATATATATATTTTGTCTTAAATATTTATTTTTCAATTTCATCTCTTAAAATTTAATTTTTATATTAATTTTGGTCCTTATTTTTATAATTGTTATTTACTTTTTCCTTATCATTTTTTTATTGAAAATTTTTATCTATCAAATTCGATCCTCATTCTTTTGATTGTTACCTATTTATTTGAAATAATTTATGAAATGTTAATTATTATTATTTTAATTTCTTCTTTTATTATTTTAATTTTTTAGATTTGATCTCTATTATTTTTATTATTATTTTTTTTTTGAGATAATTTATGAAATTATATTTTTTTTTCAATTTCATTCTCATTCAACTTTTTAATTTGTAAGATTTGTTCTTCATTATTTTAATAAACTTGAGATAAATAAAACATTAATAAGTTATTTTCCAACTCATTTTCCATGACATAACCAAACATTGGAAAGTGTTTTCCAACTTATTTTTCATTACACTACCAAACATCAGAAAATAATTCATTTTCCCGGAATTTACTTTCCAGCAAACAAACAGGGCCTTAGCATCGCATTTATTTTTTATTTTGTATCTTTAATAGTTGAATGTATACTTTCTAGTGTAATTTTAAATTTCACGAAAACAAAACATATTTGTTTGTGTTTTTTAGATGAGGAGAATTTTTTTTTTTTTGGATTTTTTGAAATTTCGAACAAACCATGTATTTTTAATACTATATCTATATCTTACAGTGTAAGTCTACAATCCGATATTAAATGAAATTCTTGAAAACAAAAACATATTTTTGTGTTTTCTAAAATAAGGGATATGTTTATGCAATATAGATTCAAAATTGGTTTTCTAAACTCATTTTGGTCATGAACAAACTTAGCAAATCCATGATAAACATCATTGTTTCAACATGTATTGCTTAAGTTAAACTAAAACAACATTATTTTATCAAAAAGAAACAACTTAAATAGAAGACTTTTACTACATCTAAAAGAGCTTTAGAAAACAGAATGAGACTATCATAGTAACAAAACAAGCAACCACAACACTACTAACCAAGCATTCCAAACTCTATCTTCATGTTTGTAAACATAAATACAGACCAAATGACAATAATAATAATAATAATAATAAAAAAAAAAAAAACAACTTAAACAGGTCACATAGACTCCACTTTTAGATTAAAAAGTAATACCTTGAAGCTTTTAGAGTAGTTACTGCCATCTTTGCTTTCCTTTGTGAAGTGTTGCTTCCACAAGCTTGATGTCAATTCAAAACTTAAGAAATTTTTATGCTAAACTCTTAAACCTCATACTTAGAGTTTCTTTATCAATTTTTTCTCCTTTTTTCCTTTGTTTTACTCTAATTTTTCAAAAGGTATTTATAGTTTTTGGTAGGGTTTTTTATGGATTCAAACATAAATTGATCAAAGTTTAGTCCTTTGACCAAAATAAGAGGGTTTTGGAGTACATTTTACTGCTATAAGCTCCATACTTATGCTGGTTTTATAATGGTGATTTTGCAACAAACTTGGAAACCAAGGAGTTTGTTTTTTTACTTCTGATATTGAGAGAAATGTGATCAACCTTTAGTAAGAACCCACTAAAAAAGCTAGAAGTGTAAACACAGACAAAAAAATAGTGGTTTTGTGAAATGGACATCATGTCAATCGATGACTGAGTTACTCACTTTTGAGATTTTGTCGGAGCAATTACGATGTAAATATCATCGGAGACCACCTGATCTTAGTAGAGGAGATGCATACCTTTCGTTTGGATTCATCCTTGCTTAATTTAGAAGTGAGCAAGGAAAATGCAGTGATGGTTGATCATGGACAAGATGTTATTAAATTCTTTGAAGAAAATGGGATATAAATGTTTAATGAGAGTAGCTAATCTTTGTAGAGGGGGTGTTTCTTAGTTGAATGGTGGTGAAAAACACCATATTTATTCGTCTAAAAGTGCATACTCAATCAACCAAAACTGTCGAATAAGAAGCTAAACAATTATTGAACGACACATCGTCTAGGCTAAACCCTAGAAATTAGGGTTTATTATTTGGGATTTGAAAATTTTCACTTTAGTCCTTGTTCTTCAAATTACTTTTCATTGCACCTATAATTGCATTTTCAACTCTTAATTTCATGTAATTTCACCCTATCAAACTCAATCATCAGCCCTAAAGTCCAACGTCATTTTTATTTTGGTCCTTGATTTGTGAAATTTAACCTTTAATTGACCATCAAAATTTTAATTTTCTTTAATTTGACCCCTGATATGGTTAATTCCAGCCCTTACAATCACACACCTTTTTTATTTTGGTATTTGGTTTTGGATTTCTTTAATGAAATCCTTAATTACCCATCAAACTTTAATATTTATGTAATTAAGCCTCTAATTTAACCAAATTAACTCTTTAAAATTACAATTTGACCCTCAGACTTTAATTTCTTCCAATTAAAACCTAAATTGACTTCAAAAATCAATTTTTCTTGCAATTAAGTCCTCAATAAAATTAATTAAACCTTACAAAATTCTTATTAAGTCCTTACATATCCAAATTTGTATTTCTTTACCCCAAATAGAAATGTTTTCAACAATGAGGCCTTTTGTCAATTAGAATTGGGTTGCTAATTTTGCTATTTTTATAAGTTTTGGTTCTCCAACTTTTTCACTTGTCACTTTGGTTCTTCACAACAAACTTGGGCAATCTTCTAAGCTTTCCTCATGTATATCCTGCTATATTTTGGATTTATTTTTACTATTTTTCTCTTTCTTTTCTTGATTTTTTATTGGTTAAAAAATGGGTAACAACAACTTTGTTGATCTTATTTTGTTCATTGTGATTTGTTCAATTATCACCATTTCACTTATGAATTGTACTGTATTAAAAAATAGTAGTGTGTGAATAATAGTTTCACTAAGTAAGTTCCCAGAAAAGACTAGACAAATGGTCTCGTTTAAAACTCAATCTTCTTATACAGAACTTCCTAAACCGTATCTATTAACCGCTCTAACTTTTTGTGTATGTGAACAAACAACCAACCAGATAACTTTGATGTCAATCGTAGAGAGTATAAGAAAGATAAAAAGAAAAAGAAACAGCATGATCGCACCAACAAGATAGTGTAAACTATCATTAACAAATCAATAATTCATTTATTGGAAAATATAAATCAATAAAATATATGACATGAATCAAACCATTTAAATTGCCTTAAAAAATTAGAAGCTAAACTAGAACTTTAAAACAAACATATATAGCAACCTTCTAAAATTAAACAAAAGAAAAAACAAGTCATAACAAATCAAAAGGTTATAGATTGAAGCATATAAAATTAAAATTAAATACATATGTAAGAATATAGCGCCTTAAAAGGAAGTTCAATTATAACTTAAAATTTTAAAAATGCTAAAAACCTCTTTCACTATTATTATTATTATTATTATTATTCACAAGATAAACTAAACAAAGTATAAATGAAAAGAGTTGTAAATAAATTACACTAATGGATAATGATGTTTAGTTTATCAAATGTGCCTATAATCCATGTTCTCTAAAAACATTCCCAACATATAATGTAGTTCTCAAGTTGAAGGATTTTTTTTTTTTCAAAAATCTCAGGTTTAATGGGTGTAGCTTATAGGAGTGGTATCTTCCATGCTAATACCATTGCTATGAGACTAAGAAACCAAATTGAGAAACTTAAAATAATTCAGTGGTCTTTGAATCCCTAAATTTCTCATAACGAGATTGTTAATCACTTTAAGAATTTATTTTTTACATCACTAAAGACATTGGCATGGATGGTATAAGATGCAATGAGCATGCTAGGCTCTCTACCCATGATGCTCTTAATCTTTTGAATCCTGATACAAAGGACGAGGCATTCTATGTGTTAGTTTAATATGTATTGTATTCAATCTATTGGTTACACATGACATTATTATATTCATGTAAATACATATTATTATTAATAAAGACTTGATTTATGTTTTATATTTATATAATATTAGATTAATGAATTTAGAGTAAAGATAAAGTCCATGGCACAAAAATATTTTTTAAAGGAAATTATAAAGTTTTTATAATTATAGGATTCATATTGCATCAAAACATTGTTTCTAAAACGTTATTGGTCGATGCTCTTTTAAATATTGGACATTCATTATAGCCATAAAGACTAGTACATATTATATATATTTTTATGAAAGGAAGCAGTTGTTTCTATAAACCGAGGTATAAAGGATACTTAGAACTAATATGTAGGTGCTTGTCATAAGACATATACACTGAACTGATCTGCATGAGAATTTCATATAAAGAGATCACATATGTTTATGAAAAGGCTCATGTAATGGTTGTATAAGTGATCCTTAGATTTGAAATCACTAAGTTATCTTATATAAAAAAAATGTTATATTTTGATCCTATAACAAATTATCTTAATTGAGGTAATGAAAGGGTAGACACTAGGTATAGTATGAATTGTATTAAGGTACTTAAGTGATCAAAGATGATTCATCATCCTAGGTGAGTTAGGAAAAATGTTTCAGTTGTTCTCAATTAGCATTAACTAAGAAATCTTTGGTTAAGGTGGAATGAGATTTAAAAAGAGTTTCAAATCTTATTCAAACTATCAATGACTATTATTAGAGAACAAACATAATTTAACATGACAGACATATTACATGCTTTAATGTTAAATCAAAATATTATTGATGAAATGATATTAATTACACTGAGAAACCAGTAGCTAAAAGGTTAACTCAAATCACTAATGACTTTTCTAATAATTGAGGAATCATGACACGTTGCTAGAAGATGCACCTGATCTTCAAATATAAATTAATCAATTGTTGAATTGATAATAAATTAAATTATTTAATTCTATTTAATTAGAATTATAATTTATATTTGGGCCAACATATTAGAAACATAATGGGTCACACACATTAAGAACTATTAGTTAGAAATTAAACTAAGATGGTTTAATGAAATATGACTTTGTTAAAATATATTTTAGAAATTAAGGACTAGAATATAATTAATATAGAGATTATATTTCTAGACCTAGAAAAATCAAGTAAGAACTTGATTAAGTTAATTTTTAAAATTATCTTGAATTAATATATAGATATTATTCAAGGGGTAAATTGATATTTTTGTCAATTTATAAGGTTTTTCATATTTTTACTATAAATAGTAAATTATACCTCTTATTGTGTTGAAGTTGTTTGTTAGACAGAAAAACTATATAAATACAAAATTAAAGTCAATACTCTAGGCATAGCAATTTATTTCTCCTAAATAGAGATTTAGAAAATTTTTCATTGGTGGTTCATATGAATTACCATTGGAGGCTGGATAATTGGATGACTTTCGAATGGTTTTGTTTTATTGTTTTCTTTGCATGTATGAATTCAAAAACCCAACTCTATGCTCTTAAAACAATGAAATCTTATAACAGTCCTAATCAATATGGATTGCAGCTGATATTTTTCAAAATATTTTGGGATTTAGTTGGGATACAATTAATATTATGGTTTAGAATGCTTTTACTACAAGAACTTTTGCTTTGGAGTTGGCGTAAACCATGACTGTGCTCATTCCCAAGGTCCAGAACCATACTAGTGTGAGCTAGTTTCAACCAAGGTTCTTTTGAATTTTATCCATTCCTTGCATGATGATTGCTTTATCACAAGAAGATTGGCCTCTAATAATATTGGTATTGCACAGGAACTACTTCATTCCAACCTTCATTTCAAAACTTAGGAGTAAATTAAAATTAACCACTAATAATATTGGTGTTGCACAGGAACTACTTCATTCCAACCTTCATTTCAAAACATTGCGTTTGTTGATTTCATTAATTTACTCAATTTTGAATCCTGAAGGGGAGAGGCTAGATCCGCCCAAAACTTAGGAGTAAATTAAAATTAACCACTAATTTTTTCATGAATAATTTTAAAAACTAAAATAGACTTTTTAAAACAACAAAAATTAATTTTTTATATATATAATCTTATCGACATAATCACCACTAGATATCATCTTATCATAACCATTATTAATATCATCTAAATATCATTATCGTAACCTCTATCATGTCATAATATCACCACCATTACTATAATTACTATAATATCACTTTTATTTCACTTATTTTTTATTATTATTGTTGTTATTATTATTGTTATTGTTATTGTTATTGTTATTGTTATCTCCTTTAGCATTACCATAATTATCATTAATCTTATTAACACTACCATTACCACTATTATTTCTAAGACATTTACAAGTACTATCATATTATTATAAATATTCTTATCATATCATTATAACTTATCACAACTATTTTTATTTATCAATACAATTACAATCTTAAAAAAAATAATTGATATACTATAAACCTTATCATCACTTCTAATATCATATAAATCATCGTCATTATTGCCACAAATAACATGTTTGTCATTACTATGATAAAATATTTAGTTATAATGATTAGATAATGTAATATTATTACCTTTTATATATTTTAATGCACTGTTGTATTTCTTAAATTAATTCCTTGTAAAATTGATACATATTTGGTTTTTAAAAAAAAAAAGCTTTGAAAACAACAAGTAATAAATATTTTCCCCCTAAAAACATAAAATCAAAATAATGAATGGTATTAAAAAAAACTAATTGACGTTATTGTTCCTTTTCTTACAAAGTATTGTTCATTGTAACAATACTTTTTTTTTTCTTAATTTTGATTTTTTTTTAATTTTTTCCTTTAATATTAAATTTATCGGAGATTGAGTTACATAATTTATTTTGGTATGCTTTATATGAGGTTATTTTATTCTTATTAGATGAGTCATGAGTTTTGCGAGCTAACATAGTTGACTCGGGTTTTCTTAGGTCTTTTTTTTTTTAATCAATAGGGTTTTTTTGGTCATTTTTTTTTCAATTTTATTCTTTAATTAACATTAAAATTATTAGGGATTAAACTTCATAATTAATTTTGATTTGCTTTCTATGAGGTTATTTTAGTCTCATAACTCATGCTAAGGGTTTTACAAGTTAACCTAATTGACTTGGGTTTTTTTTTTACCATTGATTTTTTTTTTTCAATTTTATCATTCACCATTTAGATTGATGGGGAATTAAACTTCATAATTCATTTCTCTTTTTTTTATATATGATGTTATCTCAGTGTCATGACCTAAGTCAAAGGTTTAACGGGTTAAATAAGGTTGACTCGGGTCTTTTTCTTTATCCTTTTTTAATTGTTTTTTTTTTAATTTTATCCTTCAATGTTGGATTGATTGAGAATGAAGCTTCATGATTCATTTTGATTTTTTTTCTATTGGGTTATATTGGTCTTATGATTCAGGTTTGACGGGTTAACATGTGTTGATTTGGATTTTTCCTAATTGATGTTTTTAATTTTATTATTCAACATTGGATTGATTGATAATCAGGCTTCCATATGTTTTTTTGATTTACTTTGTATGAGATTAGCACGGTCTCATGACTTAGGTTATAAATTTTACATGTTAATTTAGGTTAAGTCAAGTTGATATTATATGATGTTGTCTTTTTTTTTAATCAAACTCTTTTTTTCTGGTTATATAAGCTACTTTTAAACTCGTTAGGTTGAAATTAAATCATGTCAAATCAATCTTAAATTTTTTTTTCTTGAAAACAAGTTAGCAATGCTTGATATTTCTTTCAATTTGAATAAAAAAATAGGATACAACTCGTGAGTAGCATGGGTATATCATCTAGTAAAAAAAGGTTATTTTGCGAAGAGCTTTTCTAAACTGTATCTCCTCACAACCACATATAGGCAATCTCCATATCAGCACTGCTTCCATGCTATAAATAAAATCATGCTCATTGTAGGCAACGGTTAAATTGCAATTTATTTTCTCCCCACTGTCAGCTACCATTAAACTCCACCTTCAATAAGTTCAATGGATCCATCATTAAACGAGACTACACTATTTTTTTTTTTTTTTTGGTGTTTCTAACAAATTTGAGGACAGTATTGTATGCTAATCAAAGGGAATTAACATAAATTCCTTGCCATTTATTTAGAAATAAGACTCTTGAAAATTAAATAATATCATCTTAATGTTCTGATATAGCTTTGAGTTTTTGCCAGACTATACAGTATAAGTAGGTGTTAAGGTAGTAGCAGCTATGTTTGAAAAACCTGGTATGGCTCAATGTACGAGGGCATCATTGACAGTGGTGGCACGCAGCAGCAGATGATGCCTCTGTTTTTTTTTTCTTTTCTTTTCTTTTTATTATTTCACTTTTTATTTCTTCATTTATTATTTTAGCTTCATAAACGGGTAATGTGGATTTCTTCATCTATTTAATAGAGAAAGCTATTGAATGAGCGCATGTCGCAGCAAATAGATGAACAGGTTTTACTGTTCACACATTATTTACTTTCTTTTTATTATTTATCTTTTCAGTTTCCATGGAATTTTTAATTCAAATGGAATTTTAATAAATTGCATTCTTTTATGGTTTTTTTTTTTTAAAAAATAAAACTTGCAAATAAAATTATGTATCAGGAGGTATATTTCTTAATTTCTAGACTGGTGTTCAAATAATTATGCCCATTATAAAATGTGAGGCCACGACCTGACGCTGCCTCTAATATCACAGATGAGAAGAAACTGTACTCGTTTGCTTCTCCTTTATCTAGGTCCAATTGGATCCTAGGTGCAACACTTTCATATGACATTCATGCAGTCAGAGAGATTTTGCTCCGATCCCATGGGCTTGCATACTCACGTTCTTGTTGGAATTCACTTGTCTAATTTTATGGTCCAAACTGTACGCAGAGAAAGCTCTTTGATTGTGTCAATAGAGCCTGGTTATCAGGTTTGTGAACTAACTAGTAGCAATAAGTATAGACATCAACGTCTTAATTTCCTATTAAAATGTGAACAATTATATATTTAGATTCAACCATCCCTCCGTTATTATTTTATGATTCTGTGGTTCTTTTAATACTTCTTAGAAGCAAGCATGTGCCCATAGGCACTGCTTTTATAGGTTTTGTTTGCCACGAAGATCTTTTCTTCTGAATCTATCTGCAGGCAGGAATAACATATGATTTTGACTATTTGGAACTTTTACCGGTTATTCCACTCAACTCTGTTACTACTTAGAAGCTTGAAGTTGGATGGAGGGGTCGTTGAAATGATTCAAACGTTATCCTGAAAGCTATTATTTTGCCACTAAATATAATATGGTTCAGCCATGAATTTTTCATGAAAGGGCTTTGATTTTATGCTTGGGTTTGATAGGGAAACCATTTAGTCAAGATTGTGTTTTTCCTTGGAATTTAGCTCGTGTTCCATTTGGCCATGATGGGTTTTTGGCATGGGATAGTTTTAGGAAGCCTTGGTTTGTTCATGATGATGGGTTCAATCTGATGATCTCTTTGACGGTTCATTCTACCAAATCATGTTAGCCTATGTATTGGTCTGATTTCGACAACAAAGTAGGCTTATTGAGAGCTTGTATAAGGTATGATTTGATTTATATTAATGATTATAGGTTTAGACCACATCGGATCCAAAGTTGGCTTGAGTTAATTAAGATATTAGGATCCTTTTATCAGTAAAATATTATCATAAAATTAAAAATGAAATTCGTTCATTACTATCATAAGATTGACACAAATACTGAAAAAACTTAATGAATATTAGGAAAACAAAAGTTTCAGAAGCATGTGACATGTTCTTGGAACCTTGATATGGTACTAACTTATGTAAACCTCGTGATCATATGATCACGCAACCTATAATCAAGATTAAGATCTGATCCTAGAAAACTAAAAGAGGTCTGATAGAAGTGTGAAAACTTGTTCCAATGCACCGACATTATTGGAATGAAGTCAAATAATGCTATGAAACTAGTTAATCTTCAATAAATCAGATTTAGTTCGTTTAAGAACCAAAGAATGCAAGAATCTCTCTCACATGTTAAAACTGAAAAGTTCAAAAGTATCATTCATTAAAGATTTTATTTTAAAAAACAATTTAGGCTTCACGTGTGTTTAAATAGTTATGAGAAATTAACCCTAATGGATCTACTATTGTGGGTTTAATTGATCAACTTACAAAAAATAACTGAAAATCTTTACTAGTAAGCACAAAATCTAATCCAAACAAATATTGGATCTTAACTGAAAACCAAAGTATTAGTATAAAAATAATAATGAAAATAGCAAATCTAGATAGTAGCTTGTTGATGTCCCATATAATAGAAAGAAAAACAAGATAAAATATTTTAATTCATAGCTTAAATAACTTTTGGCTGAGATCCACCTTCTTAAATACTCTAGGATTGTTTAGCTAACTTTTAAAGTCCTATAGATGCTAGGAAATCTTACCTGAATAGGAATTTAATTGTTGAAGTCCTTTTTTTTTATAGGACTAGAATTTCCTTTCAGAACATGAAAAACATTCTTGGAAATTAATTCTCATTGTAGCCACTCCACTTTCCTCCTTTGACTAGGAGAATCAAATTTTTAGCATTAAATAATTAATAATCCTTCCAAGTCTATGATTCATACCTGACAGCCTCTTTTAGTTTAGTTGCATGACTAGGAAACTTAATTCTTTGTTGCTATATATTCTCTTAAATAATATGAACAATAATAAATGAATTTCCTTTTTAATTTTAGGATAATATTTTGTTGATCTTTGTAAGTAAGGGATCTCATCATCTTAATTAGCCAAATCTAACTTTAGACCCCATGTGCCCCAACCCATAATCATTAATATAACTTAAATCAAACATAATACAAGCTCTCAACAAGCCTACTTTGCTACTTAAATCAGACCCATACATGGGCTAATCTAATTTGGTCGAATGAACCATTAAAGAGATTGGACCAAACCAGTCATCATTCACAAACCAAGGCTAGCTAAAACTATCAAATGTCAAAACCCCATTATAGCTGAATAAAACACAAGCGAAATTCCAAGAAAAAACAAAATCTTGGCGAATGGCCTCCCCATCAAACCCAAGCGCAAAATCAAAGGCCCTTTATAAGAAATCCATGGTTAAACTGTATCATTTCTTCTTTCTTCAAAAAGATTCATCCTCGAATCTTTAATAGGAATAATGGTTGTTTCATAGGCATGTTGTTTTAGCCTTAAGAATTCTCTTCTAGCTAACACTTACCCCTAATAATAGTGGTATGGACATAGTGCCTAATAAGGATTTCAAAAAAGCACGTCTAACTAACCACTTACACACATACTTTTGAATAATAACAATGGCTACCCTTTTTTTTTTTTCATGCTTGCGGTGTTGTTCCATTGAATCTTAAAGATTATAGAATAATCTTTTACACTTATCAACTTCTCATTTTAAAACCCCTACACCAAACCTTAGTTTCTTTTATTCTTGTTCTGGAATCCTCCTTTGTTCCTTCTCCCTTGTTGAATACATGACACCTTTTTTTATATACCAAAAGACTCAATTCAACACAACCAATCAAAGTGAGAGGCTTTCGCGATGCAACCCAATTATGAATATAGGCTCAAGAATCAATAAATATATTGAAAACAAACAAAACAAAACTATAATTATAATTTCACGAGTAGCCAAGCAAATTTGTACGAATTGTGGATGAAACGAAGATGCAAAATAAAACAAAAAAAAATAATGAAGATATTTATTTGACTCTTAAATAACCCAAATATAATAAAAACAAATAGTAAACAAACACATTTTGGAATTTGACGCAAATCTAATTGTTACGCAATTTTAAAGCACCAGAATTGAAAACCACACCTAACAATATCAGAATAATCTAAAATTCAATATATAGAATCCTGATACCCAACAAACTATATATCCCAGTTTATAGGTTGTTCTCTTATGCCTAGGTAACAAAACCTATGTATGATTAATTTGCAGCAGAATTAAACCCCAAATTAAAACCTCAAGCAAAAGATATTGAAATAAGCTTAATTTTAATATATTATGTGATTTCACCCTCAGTAAAAGTACATGAAATTTGAATTAATTCTAGGGTGGTTTGCTTAGGGTTCTTTAAGAGTTATATTTCTGCAGCAGAATTGCAACAAGCTTTGAATAATGTTTTTTCTTCTTCTTCTTCTTCTTTTTTTACTTTTATTTTAGTAATATGTCTATAGACGGTAACAAAATGAATTTTTTTTTTTTTTTTACTAGGATTCTGCCAACACAAAAAAGAAGAAGAAGATTGATGTAAATACTAAAAAAACTTAATGAACACTAGGAAAACAAAAAATTCAGAAGGATATGACATGTACTTGGAACCTTGATCTAATACCAACTTATGTGAACCTCGTGATCACGCAAACCCCAATCAAGATTGTGATCTGATCCCAGAAAGTCGAAAGAGATCTAATAGGAGTGCGACACAATAAAAACCTATTCCAAAACACTAGCACTATTGGAATAAAATCAAATGATGTCACGAAGCTAATTAATCTTTGATAAGTCAGATTCAATTCATTCAAGAACCAAAGAATGCAAGAATTTCTCTCACGCATTAAGACTGAAAAGGTCTAAAACATTATTCATCAAAGGTTTTTTTTTTCAAATTTTAGGCTTTACATTTGTTTAAATAGTTATGAGAAATTAACCCTAATGTATCTATCATTGTCGACTAAATTGATCCATTTACGAAAAAAATAACTCAAAACCTTTACTAGTAAACCCAAACCATGATCCAAACAAACATTGGATTTTAGCTAAAAATATAAGTATTAATTAAGCTCAAACATAGAAATGATAATGAAAACAAGTCTGGACAATAGCTTGTTAATGCCACACATAATAAAAAGAAAAACAAGATAAAATATCTTAATTCCTTAACTTAAATAACTTTTGGCCGAGATCCACTTTTCTAGATACTATAGGATTGCTTAGCCAACTTTTAAAGTCCTTTAAATGTTAGGAAATCTGATATGATTAGGAATTTAATTGTTAAAGTCTTCTTTTCTTGTAGGATTAGGATTTCCCTTTAGAACATGAAAAACATTCTTGGAAATTAATTCTTCTTATAGCCCGCTCATCACTTTTCTTCGTTGACTAGGAAAATCAAATATTTAGCATTAAATAATCCTTTAAAGTCTAGAATTTAGATCTGACAACCCCTTTAGTTTCCTTACATGACTAGGAAGCTTTCTTATTTATTACTAAATATTCTCCTAAATAAAAGGACAATAATTAACAAATTTATCTCTCAATTTTAGGATAATATTTTGTTGATCCATATAAGAAAATAATCCAAACATCTTAATTAGCCCAAGCTAACTTTGAACCTAATGTGACCAAACTCATAATCATTAATATAACTAAATCAAACTTGATACAAGCTCTCAACAAGTCTACTTTGTTGCCCAAATCAGACCCATGCATAGGCTAACTTGATTTAGTCAAATGAACCATCAAAGAGATTGGATCGATCCTGTCATTATGCACAAACCAAGGCTGCCAAAAACTCATCATGGTCAAATGTAACACAAGCTAAATTCAAAGGAAAAACACAATCTTGGCCAAATGATCTCCCTATCAAACAAAAGCATAAAATTAAAGGCCCTTCATAAAAAATAGCTAAACCATATCGGAATGTCCCTTCACATACACAGCAAATAGAGCGAATACACCGCACACGCCAGCATGTACAATGCATATGTTTTTTAAAAAAAAAATATTTGATATATAATAAAATATCAAATTATCACTCAATCAACTTTCTTATAACCAAAAAATCAGGATTAAAATACAACAAATCCCTCGAATACCAGTCGAAGAAATTTACTTTTAAGAATATTTCAATCATTTTAAAAATGTGAAAATGTAAAACAAAAAAAATAGACTAGTTAAATAAATATTACTTCTCAAGATAATTCGGTCATTTTATAGTGCTTAAAATTTTATTTAAAAAAAAAAAAAAACCCTAGATGTATATAAATTTTGCTTATAAGAGTAATTTAGATATTTTACTATTATGTAAAAATATAAAAAGACTATGCTATCTCCAATTAATATGATAATGACCAATAACTCCTAGACAAAAAAAAAAACATATTACATTCAATAACAAATTCATTAATTTTTTTATTTAGAAAAACAAATTCATTAATATACTATTTCAATCCAAAATACAAAACTGAATTATATCACTCACTCACTCACATGCTTTAAATTGAAATTTACCCTTTTTAATTGAAGTTTTAAATTAAATTTACTCTTTTTAATTGGAGTTTAAACTCTTTATTGACCCACTTGATCGAGACTAAGGAAGAGCAAATCTTCTCTATTATTCACTTACTCCCTTTTCTTTGATGCCCCCTCTCATTCTTCCTCTCCCGACTGTAACTAAATACATGCTTAGCAGTTTTCTTCCATAAATCACTTTATAAAAGAACTACCACTCTTTCAAATCCCCCTCCAAAAGAAGATTCATGCTCAATGAAAAAGCTGGATTTGTTTTCATGAAATGAAACGAAACATTATTATTTGAAAAGTTGAGGAAAAGTTTGGTTTAAAAGGATTGAAAAAAATATTAACAATTAATTGTGGAAACGGATTCTGGTTTTAAAAGAAGCATGTAATCCCGTGCTTTAAGGATTACTACTTAAAAAGCTAAAAATAATAAATATAGATTTGATTTTACCGAATACTGTCACGTTGAAATTTAAAAGCACTGTAAATAGATCCACATTTCATAACATTCATTGGAGATGAACTGTAAATACAACCAACAAAACAGTGATACCAAGGGGATATTATATTCAATTATTCACTATATTCTGAACAATAATTGAAGATTACCAAGTTGGTGACACATCCTGATAAAAAGTAATTCAAGATCAGCCCAGCAGAGAAAGAAACGAGGATAACAAACACAATCGAAAGCTCCATGAGGCAGGATACAAATTTGAAGAACTAAATTCAGCTTACGCAATCTGTATATACATTGTCTGTTCACGTTTCAATGCACACTGGATGCGTAGGACTGGCAGAAACTCTATAATACAACATGGCCAATCTATAAATAATCTCTTCATTCTCGAACATGATGCCTGCAACAGTCAACCCAGAAAATCAACTCTACAAGTACTTGCCCACACTGCAGCCATATTCAACTGCATTCAAGTGTTATTTTGTTGAAAGAAATAACTTCAACATATGGTGTAACATTTTGGGCTCAATGCGTCCAACTTGCAATCTATTTTTCCTTAATGGTTCAGCTATCAACTGCTAGCTAGTGCATTAGTGTCTGAAAAAAAGGATCAGATCATTGTTTATAAGAGAATGAAAAGTAGAACCTGCTCAAAGGGCCATCTCAGCCTGTAAGCTAGCAAGTTCTTCTTCCTCAGCTGTGCGTTTTTGAGGAACTGGTTTCTTGCCAGCTGGGACCTGCACTGGAGCAGCAGGAGCTGTTGTTGCTGGCTGAAGAAGCTGCTCTTCCAATTCAGCTCCTTCCAGTTCTTCAAGTTCTGCCTCCAATTCATCCTGAAAAGTTCCAACTATTTTAGATGCTCCAGCAGATGAGAACTTATGCACAATTCCAAGAGCTAGGGCTTTAGAATTGAAATCAGCAATTAAAACACTGACCTCATCAAAATCAGCTGCAGCACCGATGGGGGTTGATAATGCTTCTTGAATCTGTTTCATGTTCTCTGTCTGCTCATTGATCTCATCCATCGTCTTGTCCACATCATCAATATTCCTATAATCCATCATTTTCACATATATTAACCACATGTATTTGTATCATACAAATTCATTGTTCAGATATTCGACTGGACCAAGTTGAAGCCAAATAAAGATGGTGTTTCCAAGTTAGCAACCATTTGAAAAGAAATACTTGAAGGCAACAAGAGAATGAGAAACACAAACATTTTCAGTGTGAAACAAGCTTTATACAGTTAAGATTTGGGCACAGCAACCAGGAAAGTGAATATGTTGCCACCAAAGACAATAAGTAAACCATGAGTGAAGATTCCATTAATATGTTTAACTATAAATTGTTACATACGTTGCTTTCTGCATTGCCTTCATAGCAGCTGCACCAGTTCTTAACGCATCTACAGTTTCAGTAGTAGCTTTTGCACCTTCTAACATTATCATCTGCAACATTGACATTCAGAGCACAAAATTTAAGGTTTTACTCATTTAGCCAAAAACTTGCACAGATTTATTAAGATACAGTTGAACCAAAAGCAATAGTAAAAACACCGGCTCACCTGATCGTGAATGCGCAATTGAAAGTTTCCAAGTTGTTCTATTTGCTGCTCATACAGCCTCTTCCTCTTCAAACATTGAATTGCAGCTGAAAAAAGCATTGTGAATCAGTGTTTGACTAGCAAACAACCCAAAATTTGTAAATAATGCTGCCCTTATTTCAAGATACATACATATATATGTATATATATATATATATATATATATATATATATATATATTCATGTAATAGATGTCTGTCTGATAAAAAACCATTGCCAACAGTTCTTCACTTGATTACAGTATAAAGATGATACTCCACATCCATAGTCACAAGATTCAACAAGCCACGATGCTAAAGCATAAAAACATTTCAAAGTATAAGATTTAATGGCTCAGTAGAGTTGTCGATTTCAATTAAGGAGTTATCCGCAAAATCATTATCTAAGTAAAGAACTCCCAATGAGAATATCAGAAATATGAGAATCAATGAAGATTGAAATCAAGACACCATGACAGGAGTTGGATAACTGAAAGTCACTTGATGTTCCATGCAAAAGCAGCGAGGGGACAGTGACAGAAAAATAATGCGAATATTTAGCCATAAAAAAATGAGAAGCAATGAAACAGAGACATAGATCTGCCAACTTTCTGTAGCCCATTAAGTGCACTTGCATGTGCATTGTAAGAGTAAAAAAAAAATAAAAAAGGTCTATAGCATTATAATCCAATTGCCAACATCAAACATCATAAATGGCCATTACAAACAAGCAATATCATACCCCTTTTGTTTTTCCCTCGGGTGAATTCCTTAGCCTTTTCAACTTCGGCAGCTGCCTTTTTAAGGAGCACCTTCTCCTTTTTCTCTAGCATTTCAAGTGTCTATATAATGCGGAGAATTAACATCTAAGTTAAATAATAATAAAAAAAATAAAAGAACAATTTTACATGTACAATTAAAAAAGTCTAACTAACGCATACATATAAAAAAAATTTAGTTCCTAATCATAAATCCCAGATGACTCATTCTCATAACCAACAAGAAATTCATCAAGAAAATAAAAAAGAAGAAGCCCATGTCTACAGTAATAATTACTTTCGAAACACATAGTTTCAATTTTCAAAATAAAAAGCAACGAAATCTAACAAACTAAGGACAAGAAAAAAAAAGGAAAAATAAACCCGACCTCGTTTAATTTGTCTAACGTAGTTAGAGCATTCGTTTCCTGCTTAGGTTTTCCAAATAAGCGGTTAAACATGGCGGATGTTTTCGTTTAAAAAACCTGTCTGTATGTTTTTCCTCGCGATCTTCTACATCGCAAACACAAAACTTAACGTTAGAATATCAAATCAAACCCAAAATCCAAGAATCAAGACAGATAGATCTACTTAAATCGAATTAAATTCAATTGAATATAAGATGATGATAGAAACAGACCTGTGAAAATCGATCGAATTCAGAGAATGGGGTTTTTGATGATGTTGAAGAACACAGAGAGAGCGGAGTTTTTTTTGTTTTGGATTTTTTTTTTTTTTTCCTTCTCTTAAGCGTGTTGTTCTTGTATTGGAGAGAGAGGAGGAAGCTACTTTGCACTTAATTCGTGACTTCGTTCATTTTTATTTTTATTTTTTCTGGTCCCACTTTCCTTACTCCTTTAGTTTTTTAATTGACTTCTTTAACAAGATACTTAAAAGACTTTAAAGCGACTGGTAATATAATGATTTTTAGAAATTTATTTGGTTAGTAATTTTTAAATATGTAGAATTAGTTGAGGTATATAAAGTTAGGTTGAATATAAATGTTAATAAAAAAATATTTAAAAGATTTTTTTTTTCCTTTTGAAAAGGTACACAGAAGGGGAAAAAAATTCAAGACTTACTAAATTTTTAATTATAAGATCAATAATATTATTAGAAAAATTTTAATAAAAATTTTTAATAATACTAAAAAAATATCAAAAACAATAAATAAAATAAATCATATAAGTTATTAAAAGATGTCGAGACTTATTTGCCTTTAAACTATTAATGTGGTACACTTTAATTATCATTTGTAATTTGTTTTTGGTATTGTTGGATTTATTTTATCGAAATTTTTTTAATGATACAGGTAATGTTGTCATTAGATTTTCAATATGTCTTCATAATCTTTTTTTTTTTTCTTTTTCTCTCTTCTCTCTTCTTGTTGAATCTTATACCTATCAATTTTACAATTTAAAAGAGTTGTAAATGACACTTAAGTCTCAAGTATTATAGATATCTTTAAACCATATTATTTTTTTAAATATTTTTTGTATTGTGTTATTTTATTTAATTTTTTTATTATGCTAGAATTCCAGAAACTTCATATTTTAGCAATACTATAGTCTCAGGTTCTCTGATTGTTTAGCGGTAAGGTAGACTCCTATCTATTTAGGTTGAATGGATTTTTGTGTGAAAAATCAAGATTGAGCTCAAGGTTCTTTTTATATTGTCTAATGCAAGTTCAAGGTCACAGACAAAAGGTGTTCATATTCAATATTCTCTTCATTGCATTTTTTGTTAAGTGTTAAGTGTTGAAATTTGTTTTAATAAAAATATAGTTAATGGACATATTTGATGCTAAATTTAAAGTAGGTTCCATTTACTTTTAAGGTCAAAACTTTGTTGAAAATTATCTTTTACATAAGTTTTTTTATTATGAAATATTAACATGATTAAAACAAATTATGAGTGTATGAGAAATTAATTTAAAAAACTATTGGTTGATATGTTTGTTATAAATTCAAAAACCTTCAATCTTACATAGAAAAAAAATTCAATTCTATCTGAACTTATCTTTTAAATAATCTAAACTAATAATATAATTACGGAGAAAATAATGTTAACTAGTCTTGATAAACTTCTTTCTTAGCCAAATTATTTTTTACCAACTGTAAAAAAATCTTTTCTAATCTAAGCCAACAAAATGACATTTACATATTCCATTTACTTCATAGAGTCCTTAATGCTATTGAAAACTTATGTGGTAGTCTTTGACTTACTTATTTAAAAAAATATTTCATATCAAACAAGAAGAATCAACTAGTTAGAAATTAATTCTTATTTTATAAGGCACCAAGGCTTTTGTTCAGTAAGGATTCTTCAACAATTATTTCTTTTAGGTATTTTTTATTATCATATATGGTGAAGGGTGAAAATAATCTTCGACTATTGTCTTATTTAATTTTATTATTTTAAATCTTATTTTAATTAGTTTAGGCTTTATTTAAATTGATTGCATGTCCGACCTATTAGTTTTAAGATTTACATATAAATACTCTTATGTAAGGGTTTTTAAGGAGTTAAAGAATTTTGTTTAGAAGTTGTCATATATTGTGTGCTTATTTCTCTTTATGTGGTTGAGTGATTCTCATACTAAGTTTTTTATTGAACTTGCAAACTCTTCAAAGAATTGATCAACTACGTTGTAATTTATACTTCTCGTTTGTGTCTTGTTATAGGCATATGGTGGGGTTGATTAATTGCTTATAATTTTGGTTCTTCAAGGCAAAGTTCTTATTGGGTCAAGTAGCAAATATTTTTTTAAATCTTAGATTAACAATCTAAGGTACAATTCTGCGTCAATTTAGTATCAGAGTACGACTAATTTCAAGTTATAATCTTGTCATATCTAGGATTTTTTTCATCATTACAAGTAATTCTAGGATTTTTTTTTTTAAATCTTGCCATATCTAGGGTTTGTGTTTTTGTTTTTCCTGGTTTAATTTTTTTCTCCAAGGTTTTGGCTATTACAAAAAAAAAAAAAAAAAAACATTAAATTTTTGTGGTGTTTTGGTGGAATCTTGATTAAAAATAAAAGGAAGAAGAAAATCGATTTTTGATAGGAAAAGAAAAAAAAAGTCTTAAAGTTGCTTAAAGAAAAAAAAATACAAATAACAAATTGTGTTTTGAAAGTTTAAATAATTATTAATTATTGACTGTTTTAAATATAAAATAAATCATTTGTGTAGTTTGGTTAATTGTTTGATAAATCAATAAGTTATTTTTAAGAACCAAAATACATGAATAGAGTAGTAAAAGACATAATGAGACTATTAGAGTGAAAAACTAATAAATTATGTGAAACATAAAAGGAATTAATCTTATTGTAAGTAAACTTTTCCTTGCTACTAACCTTTATTTCAAGTATAAACGTTGTCTTCAAAAAGTGTTGAAAAAAAAAAAAGAACTATGGAGGAAAGGCAAAATATAACTAAAGCTGTGATGAAAGTGTTAATGAGTAAGCTTCATGAGATGATTAATAGACAAGGAGTTCCTAGTCATAAGGAAAAAGAAGTTGAAATGCCTGCCATTAGGGTTATAATGAATGAAAAGAGTATGGGAGATAATTTCAAAGATAAAGAAAAAAACATTTTCAAAGGACGGTGATCAGAAAGTTGCTATAAAATTGGTAAAGGAGCAACATGGTGAAGTTATGGTGACTAAACATGTTTTGATTTATTTTTTGATTGAAAAGTATAAGGATGCGGTTTTGTGTGATGTGGTTTCTATGCATACTAGTCATTTATAGTTGAGGAAACCTTGACAGTTTAGTAGGAAGGTTAATCATAATAGACTCAGAAATAGGTATACTTTGAAGAAAGATGGAAGGATATGCATACTTGCATTATTGTCACCTAAAGAGGTTTATAAAGACCAATTGAAATTGGAAAAGAAATGCGAAGCTGAAATGATAATACAACAATATGAGATTTTGGTTACCATGTAAAAATATGTACAAAAATCATTAATACGACATGCTTATCTGAAATCATTATCAGCTACTATTTCCATACAGTATTATTGGAGGCAAAAAATGGCAAAAGAAGAGCTTTTAAGAAAAATAGAAAGCAAAGTCAAGGAGACAAATAAACCATATGAGATCATAAATTTAAAGAGTGAAAATAGAGTGACCTTTAAAGGAAAAAAAAATAAAAAAGGAGAGAAAAGACTCAAATTCGGCTAAGGGATAAAAATGCTCAATTGAAACCGAGAGTGGAGAGAAAAAATAAGAATAGGAAAAGAAGAGACTTTAGAAAATATAGGTAAACACTTAAGTTTCTATACAAAAAAGAGTAACATCAAAAGTGCTTATTTTTCTAACATGCCTATGATTTTACTTGTGTATAAGGATGCATATTCTAACACTAACATTATTGATTCTCTTATTCCTAGTATTGCTATATCTCTGTTACAAATTTTTAAGGATGATATAGAACAATCAAATTTGGATTTGAGCTTAATTTGTCTTATTATGCAGATTTACGCCAACAAACATAATTTTTTATTCGATCATTGGGTCAAGCTGGACTTTTATCAAAAGTTTTTAGAAATTTTTTTTATCTTGAGTTAAAATTTTAGGTCGATCAAAGTTTGGTAAAGCTTTCTGATTAAGGGTTAAAGTTATTGTCCAAATCTTGCTATATATTTCATGATAAGATTCATAGTGGTTTGCCATTGATAAAAGGCGCAATCAACAATAGTATGGTAAATTATAGACAACTTATCCCTGAATTTGATGATATTATTAATGAGTTGCATGAATCTTGAATGTTTAATAAAATTGATTTGAAAATTGATTATTATCAAATTAAGATGAAAGAAGGGGACATAAGAAATAATAACTTTAAGATTAAATACATATTGTTTGAATGGTTAGTCATGTTGTTTAGTCTTACTATTGTAAATAATAATTTAATAAGATTGGTGAAACATATATTGTGTGCATTCATAAGTAGCTTTGTTATTAATTATTTTGATGATATTCATACTAAGAATTTAGGTGATCATATTGAGCATTTACAATTTTTGTTTAATATGTTACAAAATAAATTGTTATGTGCTAATTTATTAAATTGAAAAAAAATATTCTTCATTTAAAATAGTTTATGGTTTAACTCTACTAAATTTGATTTCTTTACTTATTAATGAAATGGTTAGACTTGATGGCAATATAAAAGCACAAGTAATGAAAGAATTGTTTAAGATGACAAAACAACATATTAATAAAGTATGTATTCTAAGCAAACGAAGACAAAAATGGGTTTTCTTGAACCGGAAGATTGAGTTTAGGTGTATATGTGTAAATAAATGTTTTCTAGGTATAAGGAATCAAAATTGATGCTTAAAAGATATGGTTCATTCAGATTTCGTGAAGGAGTCAATGCTTACAAAGTGGATTTACAAGGAAAGTATAATATTATTATTATATTCAAAGTTTCTAATATTCTTTGTTAGATGTAGGTCATGATTTGAGGTTGAATTCTTTTAAGGAGAGAGGGGATGATATGATCCTGGTTAAGACATCAAATGATCCATTATGAGTGTCTATTAAGTCTATTATAAGGTCTAAAATAAAGTGAAACCAAGAGGAGTTCAATGGGATAATTTAAAAGGCTTGCGTTAAAAATGTTTAAATTTTTCAGGATGGACCTTTGTCTACCCAGCAAGTCATATATGAAGATATATTAGAAGTCTGGATGCGATTTCATATGGGTTGGAAACTAGACATATGTGTCTTTTCAACAATATATGGTAGGTTCGTTAATTTATCCAGACAAGATAGAATGACGTGTTTTAAGCTGGTCATAGAATCTGTTAGCAAAGTGTGGAAACATTAAAAAAAAAAAAAAAGCATTGTTTTCTTAAATAGTTATGGATTTCATTCATTATAAGGAGTTCTTAATATTATTAGGAACTTATGTGGCAACCTTTAACCATAATTACCAAATCTGACTTGGGGGTGACCCGATTAAGGAGTTGGGTTCCAAGGTTTCACGGGTTGACCCAGGTCAACTCGAATCAACTTGGAAAAATTAAAAAAATTAAAATTTTAATATTTCATATGAAAAAAATTTAAGAAACAATCCATTTGAATATAAATTATACGTGTTATAAATAATGAAGTTTAATAAATTATTTCAGAAGGTTTTTTATCTCGCATTAAAAAAATACTATGTTAGTATGTTATTTTTATAAGGTGAAGTATTTAAATCAAAAAGATTTTTTTATCTCATATTAAAAAAATATAACTGTTTTCTCTTTGTGTGATTGAATGATTCTTATTTTAATTTCTTGAATGAACTTGAAATAATTAATCAATTTTATTATGATTTATGCTTTTTATTTTTATCTTGTTATATACATAGAATGTAGAATGTGAGTGATCACTTATATATAAATTTGATTTTTCAAAAAACAAGACTCTTGTTATGTAAAGTTCAAACTTTTCTTCCAATATTAAATTTGAACGCGGTTCAATTGCGTTTCCAAAAAAATTAAATTTGTTTTTTTTGCTAAAATTGAGTGCGGTTTGTACTTTTTAAATCGTTTTGATGTGCTGATGTCAAAAATAATTTTTAAAAAATAAAAAAAAATCATTGACATGCATTTCGACATGAAAAGTTATTTGAAAAACAACCACTACCACACTACCAAACACGCTAAACAAGGTACAATTCTCATCGCAAACCCATCCATGTTCCAAATCTCCACTTTAATTATTTGCATCTTTCTTAATAATCTAGGTATTATTTGCCTTTGGCCTTACAACTCGATCACGGATAGGTAGATCTTGGCAATTTGTAATTCATTCATATGGATGGTTTTTTTTTTTTTTTTTTCAAGTCATATCTTATTTTGTTTTAAAAAAGAGAAAAGGTTAGGCAAGAAATTTCCCTCAAAAGTTATTATTATTATTGCTGCATTTTTTATACTTTTCTTTAATTTTTTTGACTTGTGTAAAATAAATCCACCTTAGAATGTCATGTGAATAATTAATAGCCATATTAGTATAGAGTTAATATAAATTAATAGAATCACTTATAAATTTTTTTTTGAGAGTTGATACATTTAAATAAAAAAAATTTAAAACTTTCCCACTTAAAATATGTAATTATGTTAAATAGTATATTAAGAATCTGTTTGGAAGTATGGTTGTTTTTTCAAAGTATTTTTGACTCAGAAATATATTAAAATAATATATATTTTTTATTTTTTTAAAATTATTTTTGATATTAGCGTATCAAAATGATTTTAAAATATAAAAAATATATTAATTTAAAATAAAAAAATTTAATTTTTTTTTAAATATTTTAAACATAAAAATAAACAGAATCTAAAATAAGTAAAATTTAAAATGTTATATAAGCTTAAAATAAAATAGGAGGGGTGAAGGAATATTCCTTTCAAATCATATTATTGGACACCAAAAGAAAATAAAAATAAAAACTAAAGATATTAAGAGTTGAGAGGTAATGTTTGATATTTAGGTATAATTATATATTTTTATTTTTTAAAAAATTTTAAATTAATATATTTAATTTTTAAAAAAATTTTGTAATAGTTTTTGATTTGTTAATATTAAAAATAATATAATAATAAAAAATATTATTTTAATATATTTTAAAATTAAAAATATTTAAAAATGACGTAAAAACTGTAAGTGTAAACCATAGAAGAATCCATCCTGTGGTTTCGCGTGGAGTTTTTATTCTCTCATATGTTCTGTTAATAAATCAGATTGTAACACGTGTACTTGATTAATCAAATCAAAGCAAGAAGGTCAAAATAAACAAGCTACCATGGTCCTCACTGCCACCCAATCTTCGCCCTCCATATTCAACCCCCCTCTCCACCACAATTAGGGTTTTATCAGTAAAACACAAAAAGCCTTAAGTCCCTGCGTTACAGCTTTCTCTCCGCCAAAACCAAGCAATGGGTGACCAGGCCACGCCTCCAGCACCAGAACTCGCTGAGATGGCCATTAGCGACGGCCCTTCTCTTAAGCACCCATTCTCCGACCGGGCCCCGGTCCGATCAATCGTGTGTCGTCCCGATGGAGGAGCTGGGCTGGCGGGCCAACGAGTCCGCGCCGGTGGGTGGGTGAAGACCGGGAGAGAGCAAGGGAAGGGTTCCTTCGCTTTCTTGGAGGTGAACGACGGATCGTGTCCTGCCAACCTTCAGGTTATCGTGGATGCTGGTGTAGCAGATCTGAGCACGCTTGTGCAGACTGGGACTTGCGTGTTAGTTGAGGGCTTGCTTAAGGTCCCCCCTGAAGGTACAAAGCAGAAGATTGAACTCCGTGTTGATAAGGTGCTCCATGTAGGCCCTACCGATCCTGCCAGTTATCCGATTCCCAAGACGAAGCTCTCCCTTGAGTTTTTGAGGGATCATATTCACCTTAGGGCCCGTACCAATACGGTATGCTTGCTTTGTGTTTGCAAATATTTACCGCTTGATTGATTGAAAGCTGAAAGCGTGTACTGTGTTTTTTTTTTTAGATTTCTGCAGTTGCTCGAATTCGCAATGCACTTGCTTTTGCCACGCACTCTTTCTTTCAAGAGCATGGTTTTCTGTATGTTCATACCCCAATTATAACCACAAGTGACTGTGAAGGTGCTGGTGAAATGTTTCAAGCGACAACCTTGATTAGTGAAGCTGAAAAGCTCGAGAAGGAGCTCATTTTGAATCCTCCGCCTACTGAAGCTGACTTAGAAGCAGCTAAGCTTACTGTTGGGGAGAAAGGTAATATTGTTTCTCAACTCAAAGCTGCTAAGGCAACTAAGGAGGAAATTAGTGCTTCTGTGGCTGATCTTAAAATAGCCAAAGAGAATCTCTCAAGGGTGGAGGAAAGGGCTAAGCTTAAACCTGGTATTCCTAAAAAAGATGGCAAGATTGATTATGGTCAAGATTTCTTTTCCCGTCAGGCATTTTTGACTGTCTCTGGCCAACTTCAAGTTGAAACCTATGCCTGTGCTGTCTCCAGTGTCTATACATTTGGACCAACGTTTAGAGCTGAGCATTCTCACACTTCTAGACATTTGGCTGAGTTCTGGATGGTGGAGCCTGAAATAGCATTTGCAGATCTTCAGGTATATTACAATGTGATATTCTAATTGATTTATCTGGCTTTTCGGCATTCTAGAGTTTATTGTGCCTGTAATTGCAGGTTTTGGTCTTTATTTAACTGAGTTGTTACTGATATGTTGGCTGTCTACTAATTTACCTATCTACATGGTTTATATTATATGCTGTTGATGGATCTGTTCAAAAGTCTCCCTCATTATATTGGGTAAGAGGAAATGATTAAATGTGGGGTAGGGAGGGGCAAAACTAAGGGTTCTCTCATCCTTTTACGATCTGCTACCACATATTTAAGTAAAATATTTTTTTTTTGGTGAAATCACATGTTTTGTACAAGATAATTGGAAATTTCCTTGTCTATTGTTGTTTTGAGCATTATTATATGTTGTGTATATGAACACTATTCTTGAATAAGAACCAACTTCTCATGTATGAAGTAAAGGTTATTCTTTTAATATACCTCTGTTATTTTACACTGACTATAGTGTTAGAATCTTTTGTACTTCACATAGAGTAGGATTCTCAATTCCCTCTCTGTACATATATATGGTATGTAAAATATATTTCAGTTAGCAAATTTTGCATATTTTTTCAGGATGACATGAACTGTGCAGAGGCATATGTGAAATACATGTGCCAATGGCTACTCAACAAGTGCTTTGATGACATGGAACTTATGGCTAAGCTTTATGATAAAGGTTGTATTGATCGTCTAAGAATGGTTTCTTCAACCCCTTTTGAGCGTATTTCTTACACAGAAGCAGTGCGACTGCTAGAGGAGGCAGTGAGAGGTGGTAAGGAGTTTGAGAAGAATGTGGAATGGGGGATTGATCTGGCATCTGAGCATGAAAGGTATGCAAATCTGCCTCTGTAGCATGTTCTGTCCTTTTGATTTGCATGTATTGATGGTTTAGTTTGTCTATTCATACAGATACTTGACAGAGGATATATTTAAAAAGCCTGTAATTGTGTACAACTATCCTAAAGGTATAAAAGCATTCTACATGAGGCTCAATGATGATTCAAAGACAGTGGCTGCTATGGATATCCTTGTACCAAAGGTAAATCATTCCCATGGATATTTTAAAGTTTGCGTGCCTTTTTGCATTCATTCCAATTGGCTGTCATTTATTGCAGGTGGGAGAATTGATTGGTGGAAGCCAAAGGGAGGAACGCTATGAGGTTATTCAGCAGAGGTATGAGGAGTCTGCTTGAATTGTCCAACATTGTTTTATGCGAAGTTGCATGTACTTTTGTTTTCTTCTGACTATATTTGTTATGCTGATGATTTCATTTTTGTGGGGGCACTCTCCATTGCAGAATTGCTGAGATGGGACTGCCTCTTGAGCCATATGAGTGGTACCTCGACCTGCGGCGCAACGGGACTGTGAAACATTGTGGTTTTGGCCTGGGTTTTGAGAGGATGATACTTTTTGCCACTGGAATCGACAATATTAGAGATGTCATTCCATTCCCCAGATACCCTGGCAGAGCAGATCTGTGATATTTTATTTTTATATAGGTACACGTTATATCTTTCTTTTAGCTTATAGAATTCGATGCAGTTTGTTCTGCTGAAATTCCCATAACTTAATTTGTTTTAGATTCAAACTTTAATTGCAAAACTGAAATTATAGGTGTCGAAGTCTTTAGGAAACATCTTTTATGCTAAATGTTTGTCAATTGTGATGCATGTATTTTTGGCCTGTAGAGTGTACGCAGCATGGAAAACGTTTTCCTTTGGCAACCACCGATGACATGCTCTATCATTCAAGATCCTGTGTATTTCTGAGAAGGCATTACAGCTTGTGCCGTTCCAGCCAGTATCGGCATTCTAAATCTTGAGTGAAGTTTTTTCAAGCCCAAGAGAATTTGTTTATGATAAAAATAACCGCAGCATCGCAGAACATGATCCTGTGAATGATTTCCTGCACATGCACGCAAGCGGTCCTGTCATTTCCGCCCGCTTACGAATCCATGTCCAACAGGATGAAAATAAGATAGCCCTTAATAAAATACTAATTCTCTCAGGTAGCATCTTCTAGAGGTGCTCCTCTCCACTTGACTAAAACTTTAGACTTGGGCCATTATTTTCCCTTCTGAATTACACGGCGATCTAAGATGACTTCATGTTGTGGAATGATAATAGAGGTATATCTAAGATGACTTCATGTTGTGGAATGATAATAGAGGTATCTGATATAGGGGGAGGTTGGGGCAAGGCTGGAGTGACTGGTCTGTTATGCTTTTTTAACAAACTACATGGAACACATTATGAATTTGCGAACCTAGAGCCAACACTAATCTATAAGTTGCTGGACCAACTTTCCCAATGATTTGATATGGACCAAAGAAACATGGGGAGAGTTTCATAGAGGCCTGAAAAGCTCTATAAGGCTGTAATTTTAAATACATATAATCCCCTACACTAAATCAGATGTCTTTCTTATGTTGACCTGCTTGGCACTTCATGTGATTTTGGGTTAGTAGAAGATTGTGTCGTAGCTCCTTTAAACACTCATCCACTACTTGGATGCGACAAATACCTGGAACATATATCAACTAGGTTGAGGGTGTAGTGCCATAAACAGCTTCAAAGAGGGTTATTTTGGTGGAGCAGTGAATAAAGGTGTTATAATTGAATTTTGCCTATGGAATCCATTCAAACCACTTTTAGGATTGGTCGCCAGCAAAACATCACATATATTGCTCCAAGGTATAATTCATCACTTTTATTTGGTTATTAGATTAGAGATAGTAACTTGAGCTTATGTATAATTGAGCTCCTTCTAATTGGAATAATGATTGCCAAAAGACACTCAGAAACACCTTATCATGATCACTAGCAATGGATGTTGGGATTCCATGCAAGTAAACCACATTGGTGACAAAAGCCTTAGCCATAGTTGCAGCAGTAAAAGAGTGTTTTAATGTAATAAAATATGCATATTTTGTCAAATGATCTACAATAACCATGATAACAGTATACCCATGAGAAGGTGGCAGACCTTTGATAAAATCCATTGAGACATCAATCCATATCCGTGTAGGAATTAGTAATGGTTAAAGCAATCCTATCGGTTTCATATGGTCATTTTTGAACTATTGGTAGACATCACACTATTGTAAGAACTCTTTTATCATCCTACGCATTTCAGACTAGAGGAAGCTCTGCTTGATACGAGAGAGAGTTTTGTGATACCTAAAATAGCCACTGATTGGTGAGGAGTAACAGTCTACTAAGATCTTTGGAATTAAGAGTGAAGTGGGACTTAAATAAACTTTGCATTTCTTAAACCACATGCCATCTCGTTGGAGCAGTTGTTGATTGAGTGGAGAAGACCTCTTTTTTAACATATCTTCATAAAGGATCTTAGTGGACTTTCTTTTGGAGGATGGACCATTAGTCTGCAAAGGCTAATGAAATAAACAAGAACTAAAACTCAACTACACGGGACAAAGAATCTGCACCTTGATTTTCAAGCCCTTATTTATATTCAATCTTGTAGTAGTAACCGAGTAACTTTGGCAGCCATCATGTTTGTGTAGGAGTAGTAATTCATTGCTCCAACAAATACTTAAGACTTTTTTGGTTAGTGCGAACAATAAATAGTTTTCCTAGCAAGTATGGACGCCATTTCTTAATTGCCTTAACAATGGCCAACACTTCTTTTTCATACGTAGAAAATGCCAAGGTTGACCCTTTTAATGCTTCATTGAAATATACCATTAGGCGATTGTTCTAGGTAACAATTGCATTGAGGTCCACTCCACTTGCATCATATTCCACCATAAATCCTTAGGAGAAGTTTGGAAGACATAAAACTGGCAATGAAGTCAGTGCTTCCTTTAATTGTTTAAAGGCCATTTCTGCTGCCTTATTCCAATGAAATACTTCCTTACTCAAGACTTGGGTCAAAGGGACTGCTATACTTCAAAAATAATGGATAAACTTTTGATAGTACCCTATTAATCAGAGGAAGCCACACACCTCTTTTGTTGTTGTTGGTCTCAACCAATCTATAACCATTTGTATTTTCATTCAGTCTACTAATACTCGTTCAAAAATGTTATGCCCAAATATTCAACCTGTAAATTAAGTAGTACTATTGGTGCAAAATTATGAAATATAGGTGTTAGAGACCTATCTAAGGCTTGTGTATGTGGTGCTACTATCCCTTGTTATTATTTTGAACCAGTAGCCTCCCATGTTATCACAAGAATCCAATTACCATTACAACATGAGCACCATTGGAATCCATGTCAAAATTTTTATTTTGTAACAATACTAGCTCACTTTTAGTTAGAATAGTCGATCGGTCCAATTTGGCACAATCAATTGGCAAACGATTGCTACTTGAATTTCATTGGAGTCCCTAATAGTCAAGTGGTTCGATCAACTAAATTAAATAGTAGCCCAACTCATTCTTTCTTCTATCAATCATTTGAATAAATCATTTAGTAATCCTAATCGGTCAATTGATTTGTGTAGTACATCATATATCAAATTCAGTTTCAATTTTATTTTTGCAAAGTTAACTATTTAATATTCTTTCTAATCTCATTCTACATAAATCCCATCCCCAATAATTTTCTTCCTTGACCAAAAACTAACAATTGACAAGGAAAATAAATTATTTTTTCTCTTCCATTCTTTTAATTAAATTATCATCCAAAGAAATTTCATGCTTAACTAATATAATTTAGTCATTAGAATAACATTTCAAACTACTAAGCTTTGTAACTTAATTTTTACACAACACTAATACATCCAACTTTCCACATATCAGATGGGCATTTAAATTATTCTCTTTAGATGAGTTTCTTACTTTAATTTGTTGACAACTTAAGTGAATAATGCAAGAACAATACAAACTCTCTTCACTTTATCATTTTCTAGATGATTTCTTTAAGAAATGAAAGGAGAAATAAAAGAACCCTAACCCTATTTTTCTGTAACAAAACCACTAGTCATTAATGGTTTCCAAGAGAAGCCATTCATGATTTAATTGCTCTCACCTATTTCATTATACACTTGCCCCAAACTTTTTTTTGATTACAACTTGGTCCCCATTTTAAATCTTTTATGTTTTCAATTTGCCTAAATGTCCATTTTTATCCACTTTCAAGTCTCATCACACTTAAAATAATTTCATTTTAAATTTGTTTTATTCTCATTATTATAAATATTATTTTTATTTATTTTTTTAAACATCACTAACTTGAAAAATTTCTAACCGACGGTTTGCATAATCCCAACTAATTTAATATTGAATAATGGAATCGGGAAAAAAAATATCAATTTAAAAAATATAATAAAATAAAAAAAATAACAATTAAAATAATAAGGATCAAACATGATATGAAGAAAAAAAACTTAAGGATGATGAAATTGTTAAAAAGATTCAATTTGATAAACTACCTCAAATAAAACAAATAGTAATAAAAAGAATAAGAACTAAATCTGACATATAAAAAAATTAAAGGAGGATGATATTGAAAAATAATTCTAATTTTTAAAATTATTTAAAATATAATAAATAGTAATTAAAATAAAAAAAGAACCAAATCTGAAAGAAAAACAAATAAAAAGATTGTTTTGAAGAATTGGAAGGAAATGTGTGAGAATCGAGGAACAAAGAATGAAGAAAGAAAGAAAAAAGCTCATCAGCACCAAACCGATGATTTGTTGGCCACACAAGACGCGTAGGGATTGGGGTGGTCAAGACAATTCAGAAACCATCATTTAACTGCCGTTAAAATCTTCGTGAGTTGCCTGAATGGCACAAGCGTCTCTCAATCGTTAGTGCTTGAGTTGCAGGCACTAATCACTTTTTTCAAATAATATTTTATATTTGTTAAAATATCAAATTACCAAACCTCATTTAACTTGATTATAGCCGAAAAATTAGGTTGAAAAATCAAAACTCCTCTAGATGCTAGCTTACTTGTTTTTTAGGGCAATTAAGTCATAATACCATGCTAAAAAAATATAAAAACAAAAAAGCCCCTACATATTAATTTTATTTTTAAAAATAATTTAGTTATTTTACTGTGTAAAAAAAACAAAAAGACCTATTTATCTCAATTAATTTAGTAATGACCAAAGAATCACTCCGAAAATATCATTTTACACCCTTAACAAGTTAAGGGCAAAATAATAATTTGACTGTTCCAATTAATTTTAATTTTAATTGCTAGTTGAAGGTGAAACGCCACGTGAGTAGCATGGAATAGCATACGGTGGTTTGAAGACAAAACGACAGCGTAGAGCGTGACGAGGTTAAAATGGAAGGCAGGCTCGAATGAATGAATAAGAAATGCAAATGAAGAAGGAAGGTAGAAGGATGTGAAGGAGAAGACGATGATGATGAAGAAGCTGGCGAGAAATTGGAGAAAATCTTATGAGGTTGATAAATTTACTATTCCAATTCGAGATGAGGACGATTCTCGTCCCATGGACACCCGAGGTCTGTCTGTTTGTTTTAAATTTTGCAACCAAACAGGGATTATTGATTAATTACCTTTTTTTCTTTAAAACAAAAACAGAGCAAGAGGAGTTGATTCTATCACTGGAAAGAGAAGAAGCAGAGCAGTCTGTTTTGTGGAAGGTTGGTTATTCCTTTAATTTTGCATAGAAATTGCCTTCTTTTTTCTTTACTGATAAATACATTAATTAAATTGGTATTTTCTTGTAGAGAGTAGTTGGTGGAATTGTGTTCTGCCACGCTGCGTTTCTCTTATACTCCATATACCAGCAGGCACTATTCCCATGGGAAATGGTACGTGTATCTATGTATCTATGTTGCATATGTGAGGAATTATTCAGTGTACCGGAACTGCTCTCTCTCACTTAAAGGTGAATAATTTTCATGGTGGGACTCATTTTTATGTGAGAGAGGGCGGAGTACAACTCCTGACATACCTAATAATTTCTCGTATGTAGTCTACATGAGCAGTAAAGAACCCTCGATTATCAAATCCTATTGATTGTTGTTGTTGCTGTTGTTATTTTGTTTTTGTAACAATTTTGAGTAAATCTTAACTTTCTGATGGTGGTCTTTTGATCAATAAATAGAGATATCATGCTTACTTCATGGAAGATATGGATTCGTCAATGGTGATATTTGCAGGTTCATTTTTTCATTTTAACTTATTTTTTCCGCTCATCGGCTGATAAAATAGTCTAATTGATTCTTGATTATGTTTATTCAACTATGATTCCTATTGCTGATCTCTTTCCTTGCACATATAATGTACTCTCTTGGAAGGGAATTTGATGAGAATGATGCTCTAGTATTTTTATTCAGATTAACCTCTTTTTTTTTTTTCCAAGAAGGTTTCTCTTTTGGTAATTGCTATTCTGAATCCCTTTCTAGCTCGTGAAAATATCCTTTGATCTAAAACCTACATGATGACAGTCACTTCTTAATTCACACATCGTATTTCAGATATGTAGTTAGAAAACCATGTCCTTGTGTTGTTCCAGTAGTTGTTTGGTCAAACATGTAGTTTCTGTGCACTTGGATGTGTTTCCTTTGGCAAACCAACAGAAATTATGACAAGAATAAATCAAACTTCTTATGATTGGTTGTCGGAGTAGCTTTATCAGTGTTTCAGCATAAGAAGTTGAATAAGTCATCATTGATTATGCTGTCTTAAAAAGCCTAATTATTTTTAAAATTGATGGCTAATTTCCCTCCATGTGGTTCCAATGTATTTATGCTCTTTTGTACTTTTCCATAATATGAGTAACATGTCTTATACCCGGCATGAATTCTTAGATTTATATAATCTGCCATTTAAAGTGCCAAAATCTGCTACCTGAGATATATTATTTTGCTAATTTTAACCCTTAAACAGATTGGATAGCTATTTCAGCATGTGCATTGTCCATCATAGGGCTTCTTCATAATTCCAAGTATCATAGGCAATGGATTTGGTATTCATGCTCTGTTGGGCTTCTGCTGGCAGTTTTCTGGCTATATTACATGCTAAGGTATGTGGGGCTCTACAAATATGTATTTGGTGTGTTACTGTCTCCACATTTTATGTCAAGGATTAACAATATTGTGAAGCAACTTTTCTGTGACTTTTTTTCAATTCTTTTTGGTAAAACATTTTAGTATAAGGAAAAGAGACAGTAGTATTGATTACAAGCTGAAGCCAAATGAAAATGACAAGTAGTGGAAAGAAACAGAATGGGATTGTACTAAGAAAAACCTATCAACTCATGCTTGGCACTACCACATGTATATCTTCTACATGAGTCCACTTCATTATAGCAGCAGCTGTACGGGCTGTGCCAGTTGTCTAAGGCATGCTTATCCCAAGTCTCAATACTTGAATTCGACTAATAGTTTTGATAAACTCAAGAAAATGGTAACATGCTAATCTCCCATCACTTTAGAACACACAACAGGATAGTAAGAACAACCAACTGCACAAAACACCTCTACATCTACCAAACTAAGGGATTGGGGGTGGCTATCTTCAATATTCTTAGCACAATTATTTTTACTATGTTACTTCTTTAATTGTTAAGACTTTCGAAGTTTTGACGAGTTTCAAATAAGTCTAACTTGTAATCTAATAAAAACATACATTACTTTTGATTTGACCATTAGATCAAGCTAGATTTTTGCCTGATAATTCTGAAGGCCTAATTACATAATATTGATTTCGTTTTCAGGTCCAAATTAGGCCTGAAAGCTACTATTTCAGAATTTTCTTTATTTCACTTATTGTTTTTGGTTTTTTTTTTTTTATTTATTTATTTAGGTTAGAAATTTCAATTTAATTAGGGTTTTACTAATTAGGTTTCTTTTATTATTTAAATAGCATTGTAGGCAAATTTTTTTCAGAAGAAGAGAATTAATGAAAGGAAGACTTTTCAGAAACTATCAAAGTTTTCAAAGTTCTCTTAGCAATTAAGAGTTGTAACCTTAGAACTTGAAAACCCGAGTTTCTTTCTCTACAATTTAGGACGGTAAAACTTTAAGGATTAAAGAACTCTATCCACATTTTATGTTGCATCAATTGGTATCAGAGTAAGTTGGCCTTTTTGATGGATGAAGATACTAGGAACAACTTCTCCTTCTGCGATGCAAGAATGGCTGCCCATGACGCGGTAAGGGCTGAAGAGGCATCCTAAAAAACCCAATTACAGAAGTTGGATCGTTTAGAGCAAACAATGGCAACAATTTCAAAAAGCTTAGAACTTCTAGTTTGGCTAATGTGAGGCGAAAATAAAGATCGTGAAGAGGAGATGAACATGCTTGGAGACTTACCTTGAGATAGGCATAACCCCAGACCTATTCTTGAAGATCAACCTAGACAACCACTTATCTATGTACAGAGTGTTGGTGAAGACAACTTAACAGGGGTCATAAGGCTTGGCAGATTATGACAGGCCACAATAATTTTAGAGACAACAAGCAAACAAGTTTCGGATAAGAGTGTAAATCCTTACATTCAATGGAGATCTGGACAGAGAAGAATTCTTTGATTACATTGTTGAATGTGATAAGGTTAGGGAATACGTGAGTATCATAGAAGAGAAGATGGTGAAACTATTTGCGTATAATCTAAAAGGCAGAGCTTTTTCCTTGTGGAAGTGTCAAACAAATACACAGTTAAGAGAGGGGAGACAGCCTATTACATTTTATATATATACAAGGCATATACTATATGATAGATTCCTCTGTCCTAGTTATGAACAATATCTATTTCAGCGATATCAAGATTGTTTGCACGAAAAAAGTATTTGTACGTAGTATAATGCTAAGTTTTAAAAGTTGGCAGAACATAGCCACCTTCAAAAGATAGGGGCCCGCAGGTTGCAAGATTCTTGAGGGGTTGAGACTAGCAATCCGAGAAAAAACTAGAGCACAAATGTTGTTGACACTGTAGAGACGAGGAATAAAGCATTATACTGACCCCTATCTTTTTAAGGTGGCTACGTTCTGCCTATTACATTTTATATATATATACAAGGCATATACTATATGATAGATTCCTCTGTCCTAGTTATGACCAATATCTATTTCAGCAATATCAAGATTGTTTGCAAGAAAAAAAGATTTGTACATAGTATAATGCTAAGTTTTGAAAGTTGGTAGATTGTAGCCACCTTCAAAAGATAGGGGTCAGTAGATTGCAAGATTCTTGAGGGGTTGAGACTAGCAATCCAAGAAAAAACTAGAGCACAAATGTTGTTTACACTGTAGAGACAAGGAATAAAGCATTGAATTGGAAAGGTGAGTTATGTAGAAGCCTTCAAGAATTTTAAAAGGAGTTGACGAACCAGAATCAACAATTCTAGAGGTTGAGGTGTACTCGGAGGAATGACATGAAGTGGAGTTGAGATCTAAAGTTAGTGAATGTGTTGAGATTAAACCAACTCATGAAGAGCTAGAACAACTTATTCGAATTGCTTAAGAGGCTATAAGAGATATCAAAGAGGACTTAAAAGTATATGCGTCATTCAAACCAAACATATCCATGTTGGATCAATCTTCTAAATTTACCAATTTAGCTGGCGGTGAAGACTTTCCTCTTAGGGATGACTAGGCATGTAAAATGAAGTTGCCTTCATCTCAAAAGATGATTTCATATGACCTTGACTTTTTATTTATTAAGAAGTTTTGTCTATATTCTAAAATTCTGCGTTAAAGGATCTTTGTTGAAATATGATTTAAGATATTTGGAGCAAGCTATCTCATGCATAAATGAGTAATAATACTATATTTGAAGTATCTATTCATTTGAGATGGAAGAGTTCAATTTCTAACAATTAACTCGAGAGTTAATTTTTTGCAAGTGGAGGGGACCACAAGTGGAGGGGATTGACATATGGATATTGCCTTCATTATTCTTAGCACAATTATTTTTATTATATTACTTTCTTAATTGTGAAGATTTTCTTGGTTTTGAGTAGTTTTGAATGAGTCTAACACGTAGTCTAATGGAAACAAGCATAACCTTTAATTTGATCGTTGGATTGAGCTAAAATTTTACCAGATCGTTCCAAAATTCCAATTATTTATGAGCCTTATAAGCTATTTATTCAGAAGAAGAGAATTAATGAAATAAAGACATTTTAGAAAATATCAAAGTTTTCTGAGTTTTTTCTATAGTCAAGGTTATAACCTTATGGCTTAAGAACCCAAATTGTTTTCTCTATAATTTAGGGTTGTAAAACTTGAGGGATTGAGAAACCTATCCACACTATACATTGCGTCAAAAACCATGCAACCAAGTCAGATGCTTTCCTAATGCCCTGTTTTGCCTAACCATCTGCAATAGAATAAGCAGCTCAAGGAGTACGCCTAAAGGCCACCCAACTAAAGAACTTAGAAAGCACGTGTCTTATTAGCAACCATTCTCATCCTCCAAGGAACTTCTGCTGTCCCCCCAACCCAAGCTCAAGTATTATTGGAGTCTGATTCAACACGTGACTGAATCATTAACACCCCTTTGGAGACTAGGATCTCCAAAGCCTTAGCAATGGCATTAATCTTAGCCATATTTGACTCCTCAAGACCAATATGATAGGATAAAATACATAGAAAGTCTCCATTTGAGTTTCTCAAAACTCCACCAATACTTGCCTCCCCTGGCTTTCCTAGAGAGGAGCCATCAACATTCCATTTGATCCTCGGATCTGAGGGAGGTACCCACTGTATGGCAGCAACAACTGGTCTAGGCGAGGACCACTTTTTTTTTTATCCCATCAGAGCTTCTGAGTAGATCGTTGGCATTGCAGGAAAGCCTTGATATAAAGCTTTACTCCAGGTTGCAAGTCTAATAAATAATAGAAACCACATGGTCTTGCATTGCACTTCACAATTGTCATAAACTATATTTTATTTGAGCCACACACACACACCATAGTAGCTGTATGTCACCAGACACCAGAATCTCTTTTGCATATCCCCACAAGCCAAGTATTCCCCTTCTTCAAAGAGGCACAATATGGAAGAGTGACGTACCCATTGTATTCCCCACCATTGGACAAGTCTCATCCAAAAGCGCCAAACTTGGTAGCAGGTCAAGAGTAGATGAATGATAGTTTCCGAGGCCAGCTGATGAAAAGGATGTGTTTTGAGACTCATCAATGATTCCACATTGACTTAGAAAATCTTTTGCAAGACTAACAAAAGGAATACTCCAGTCTTCAGGGGTGCCAAGCCCTTCCAGACTTGTGGAGTTGCTGTCAGCATGTTTGAGATACTAGCTTTTCTGTGACTTGGTGGTGGGGAAATGAAGAGAACTATCTTTTTGCTGATGAAATGCCTTCTTTTCTGTTGTTTCCATCTCTGGCCTTTTATTTGGTTTGTTTGGAATTTCTTTATTTATCAGAGATTGGACAATAATAAAACTGAAATGGATGCCAACACCAACTATTAGGTTTGCTTATAGATTGCACTAGTTCTTTTTTGAGGGTGAAATATGCGTTCCTAGTAATATGTTCTTATGTGCTATATGTCTAGAATTTGTTTCTTAAATGATGATGATGATTACTTATTTGTGCCATAGAATGCCAAGATTCCGGTGGGATGTCATCTGGCTGCCCTTTGGGCCTCTCAGGTGTGTAGTAACTGTTCTTTGCATATTTTATCTGTAACATGTCATTAGTAGTTCACTTAGAAATCCACTCATTTTGAAATTGCAGTGGAGCTGGCATTTGTCTGTATGTTGACCATCTACTGACCGAGTCATCTGAAGAAGTGAAAAAACTGAGAAGCTACATGTACGCTTACAAAGCCAACTAAACTTTCTCTGTAAACCTACCTTTTCATGTTCTCTGCTTTACGGGAATGAAACTAATAGCGTGGCTTTCAGGCATAAGCAGGTTGATTAATGGAAACTAGGATTGCTAATTTGGAACAGAAGCAATGTCATTCTATCTATTCTTGTACCTCGGGAAAAAATTTCCGGTAAATCTCTGCCTTTTGTTTTCTAGTACAAGGGAATCACTGCAAGATTTTTCATGTGAAGTACGAAGTTGGCATATATAATCTGATCAAATACCAATGCTGACATTTTTATACCATTTAGCAAATGATCGAGCGACTCTTGACCTCGTGTGAGTGAGTGGTTTATAATCTCAATGACTATTTGTGCTTGGATTCTCTGCATTTTATCTTGAACGGATTGTCCGAGTGTAGCAGTCCACTGTCACATCTAACAGTGGATCAGGATTCATGATCATATTTTTATGAAGTAGCTGTGGGGTATAAGATCACCTGGGTGCAACCCACAGCGATAAAGAAAACTTGCTAAGACTCTAATCCCTCAGGATATATAGAGACACGGAGATGAGGCGGGATAAGAGAAGTCTACCCTTTATCGTGTAATTCAGAGCTGATGAATCTCCCACTGCTTAAGAAGTAGTTAATGCTCTGAGGACTTGCCATTTGCCTTGCAGCCACATGGGAGCAGGGACGGTGCACATCCATGAGGATAAAAACAATTCCAGGACTTGAAGTACGTATGGTAGCTAGTATTATAGACTGAACTGCAAAATTGCAATGGATTGCATGCTAAGAGTATTGGTAGTAGATTGCGCTAGGATTATCGGGGCAGATTCTACAACATGTTACTCCTGTTGGATTGCAACTCATCTTCGTTTCTTTCATCCTTTTTTTAGTACTCAAAATTTATAATCTTAGTTGCTCGTGGCCATATTAGACACGGTTCACTAAATTCTGCCAAATTACTCTGCAGAAGCCCACTTTCACCAGAAAGCAGACTCTTGAATAAAAGGTGAAGTGACCAGAACCGAATGACGAGCAACTGTCTGGCAATCCAAATGAGTAAATAACAGCGATACGAATTATCTTGACTAAAAGCTATCTGTCTGAAAACACTCAGCATTCGGCGAAACTCCCATTAAACGTTTGCCTACAAATGGTGTTTCTCAAGGCACTAGTACAAGAATCAATCATCCTCTTCAATAACCTTCAAAATAATGCACATCCAATGAAGTAGCAAACAAATTTTCTCAAAGTAAAGGCTTCCATACCATGATTGAAGAACAAATGAAAAAAAAAAAAAAATACAACGAGAACTAGGAATGTTAGTAAGACAAAAAAAAAAAGAAGGGAAAATGATTTAAAAAAAATGCCTTATGAACATGTTGAGTGTGTATTTATGAAACTATTGCACAGGCCTTGAAATAGTAAATTCATGGAGATGCCACAAAGTAAACAATCCTGTAAGAATTTACTCAAAGGGGAGGGAGGTTGCCGGTTATTGAAAATACCATCCAATCAATCAACAGTGAAAAATTAAAAGAAAATACATGTATTTTTACTTTCTAACACACTTGACTAAAAGTTTTGGCAAAATAGCATAAGCCAAAAAAATATTTGAGAATTAATATAGTTTTAACAAAAAGACTAAATAGTGACTTTAACAAAGACGCTATTAGGAACACTGACTTTGATAAAAAAAGTCAAACCACAAACACCGACTTTGAAGCATATTTGGAATGGATGAAGAAAGTAGTTTATCTTTGATTGTCACCATTACTTTAAGTAAAAGAAGGTAAAATTTCTTGTCATTGAGTTTACTGACTAGCTATTATTTGATGGGATTAAATTGTTTTAGGTTGGAAAAGGAAAGGAGAGAGATTCGTAGAGACTTAGGATAAGATGAAGTCAAACATGAGAAAGATGTTTGTTTCTAGAAATTATTATAGAGAATTATTTAAGGGTTTGCAGAGTTTGACTCAAGGGTTTAAGAGTGTAGAGGATTATCATAAGAAGATGAAGATTGTCATGATTAGAGTTAATATTATGAAGGATAAAGAGGCTACATTAACAAGGTTTTTGAATGATATGAATGGAGAGATAGGTAATATGGTTGAATTAAAACATTATATTAAGTTAGATTATGTGGTTCACATGGCTACTAAGATAGAGAAACAATTGAAAAGCAAAGGCAATGCACGCTAATGAGGTAATTTGGGTTTTTTTTTTTTTTTTTTTCCAACTTGAAGGCTGATTTATAGGTGAGGGGGCTACCCCATTAAAGTTGAATATAGTAGGGAACAAAGCCAAACCATCTAAAGCTAAAAAGAAGGATTCAACCACTGCTATCCAAGGTAAAACCAAAATTCAAACTAATCGTAACCAAGACATTAAGTGTTTTAGGTGTTTGGGTAATAGACATATAGCTTTACAATGTCCAAACGAAAATGGTTATTGTTATGAGAGAACATGTGGAGATTAAATCTAAAAGTGACACATCAGAGGAGGGTGAGATGTCATCACTTGAGTATTGTAATGATGTTGAGAATCTAGTTGATTAAGAGGTTTTGGTTTCTAGGAGATCGCTTAAAATTTAGTTAAGAAGGATAATGTGGAGCATCAAAAGAAGAACATCTTATATACTAGATGTCATATAAGTAACAAAATATGTAGTATGATTATTGATAATAGAAATTGTGTTAATATTGCTAGTAGTACACTTAATAAAAAATTAAGTCCAAATACTATTAAACATGGAAGATATTATAGATTTCAATAGTTGAATGAATGTGGTGAGGTAAGAGTTATTAAACAAGTTTTGATTTTATTTTTGGTTGGGAAGTCAATATAAGAATGAGGTTTTGTGTGATATGGCTCTTATGCATGCTACTTATTTATTGTTGAGGGGGGTCCTTTATAATTTGATAGAAAGGTCAAGTATAATGAGTTTAAGAACAAATATTCTCTTGAAAAGAATGGAAAGATTTTCACACATGTATTATTATCACCTAAATAGGTTTATAAAGATCAATTAAAGTTGAAAAAGGAAGGTGAAGCTAAAAGTTTAGAACAACCATGTGAAGATGTAAAAAAAAAAAGAGAAAATAATAGGAGCACTGAGAGAAAAGATTCAGCCAGTGTGGAGAAAAATTGGGTTTCGGCTAAGAGAGCAAAAATGAAAAGATGAGAGAAGAAATAAAGGGTGAGAAAATAAAAGAGCGGAAAAAAATAAAGAGACATATTAGTTTTTATGCAAAAACAAATGAGATTAAGAATGCTTATTTTTCTATCATACATATTATTTTACTTATGTATAATGAGAAATATTTTAACACTAATGAACTTGATCCTTGTATTTTTAGTATTTGTATTTTTGATTGCAGGATTATAAATATATTTTTCCTGATGAGATTCTTAGTGGATTGTCACCTATTAGAGGAACTAAATATTAAATTGATCTTGTACTCGAAGCAATAATACTTAACCAACCAACCTACAGAAGTAATCTCGATGAAACAAATGAACTTCAAATGAAAGTGGAGGAGCTAATGTTAAAAGGGTATATAAGAGTTGGATAAAATGTGTATTTTCAATGTTATTGGTACCAAACAATGATTAAACTTGGAGAATGTGTATTGATTGTCATATAATCAATGTGTTTTCTAAACTTGATGATATGTTAGATAAATTATATGGATCCTATGCGTTTTCTAAAATTAGTTTAAAAAATAGATATCATCAAATTAAAATGAAAGATGGAGATGATGGAAAACTGTCTTTAAAACTAGATATAATTTGTATAAGTGGTTAGTTATGTCTTTTAGACTTACTAATATACCTGGTACTTTCATGATATTAATGAACCATATTTTATGCAATTTTATAAGTAGATTGTGGTTTATTTTGATGATATTCTGATTTATAGCAAAAGTCTAAATGAGCATGTTGAATATTTAAAGAATGTGATAAATGTTTTAAAAGAAGAATGTTCATATGCTAATTTGAAATGGTTTAACTTTTGTATGGAGAAAATTATCTTTGATGGTCATGTTTTTAGTGCAAAGGTATTGAAATAGATGAGGAAAAGGTAAGGGCTATCTAAGAATGGCTTACACTTAAGTCAATTATAGAGGTAAAAAATTTTCATGGTTTAGCTAGTTTTTATAGGTGATTTGTTAAATATTTCAGCACTCTAACCACACTTTTAATTGAAATTGTTAAAAATTCAGTAGGATTTAAATGGGGCAAAGAACAAGAGCATGCATTTAACTTGTTAAAGAAAATTTGATTTTGGCTTTATTGATATAATTACTTGATTTTACAAAAAAATTTGATATTGAATATGATATCTTATGGATAAGTATTGGAGCTATTTTAATGTAGAAAAAATAGCTCATGATTTATTTTAGCAAAAAGCTCAATGGTGTAGCACTAAATTATCATACTTATGATAAGAAGCTTTACACTTCAATAAGTTGAAGATTTGGAAGTTGGAAATATTACTTGTGGCTTAAGAAATTCATGATCTATTCATATTACAAATTATTGAATCATCTAAAAAGCTAAATGAAGCTAAACTGTCAATATGTCAAGTTGGTTGAGTTCATAAAATCATTCCCATATGTTATAAAATATAAGGTATGGAAAATATAATGGTTGATATACTATCATGAAGGTATGTACCCCTTTCAATTTTAAATGTTAAATTATTAGGACTTAAGTATATAAAAGATTTATATAATAATGATGATGATTTTGCCCAAGTTTATAAAACATTTGAGAATTTGACATTTGATAAATTTTATAGGTTTGATAGTTATTTATTTATTTATTTTTTAAAAAATTATGCGTGTATAATTATTCTATGCATGAATTGCTTGTTCATGAAGCGTATTGATGTGGTTTAATATGACACTTTGGGATCTTAGTGTTTTGCATGATCATTTTTATTGGTATATGATGAAAAAGATGAAAAAAAATATTCAACAAATTTATGATAGGTGCAGAATAGGCAAACAAGCTAAATTTAATTAAAGTTTTACCTCATAGTTTACTCCTTTGTTGAATTGTTTATTTTCTTAACAAGTTTTTAAAAACTAACTATTAATTTGAGCATTAAAGGCTGCAATTAAAACTAAAATAATTTAACTAGCTCTTTTTTAGTATATTTTGTAATGTTCTTAGCGTGGAACAACAATATATGAACTCATCCAAAACTAGCACTAAAAGAATGCTATCTAGGAAAAGGCAAACCTCTCCTACACATATCTTGAAACTAACCAAATACGAGCAGAATTAACAGTAGAGCAAATACTTCTGGATAACGTCATGTTCACCTGATTTCATGGAGGATCATCCATTTAGCCTCCAGGGATTGATGGCAAATTTTGTTTGAAATGTGAAGTTGACGTATCAAACCCAATTAGTTACGGGACAATTTATAAACGGAAATTCAACGCGGCATGTCTTGTCCTCAGGCAATGCGTAAAATATACCAGTGACGAAACCATAAGGATCTCAAAGCAAGAAGGTTTAATTCACAAGTAGCATAGGCAAAAGATTCTGCTAGCCATTTCAAGTGGTGGTCTCAAAATATTTGGAAGTTCAACAGAGCACCGTTGACATAGTTCAGATTTTGCTTCAGCATTTTATCGTTCAACAAGAAGAAAGAACACAATTCAAATACCTCAATAGGTCAAGATGTAAAATGACTACCTTGGATCAATGATAAGACACCTGGTTTATAATCATGCTAATTGCTATGTTTGTACCCAGAAAAATATCCAAAAACTCTATTCAAAGTGCAGAGAGGGATTCAGAAACTCAATTGGTTGATTGAACCAAAAATAAAATAGAAACGGCCGCTTTGTACCACAAATTAACCTTCCATCCAACATGCAGGAGTTCCCAAAGCTAACAAAAACTAGCAGATTAATTCAAACCGCCTTTGGACATCAATTGAAATTCAATTACAATAAAAATCAGTAGCAAAATACAAATTTCCTAGTTCTTAAAACACGTGAAGGATAAATGTACAAAAGAAAGTCCAACGATTCATGTAAAAAACATTATGAAACAAATACCACAATTGAGCAAAAATTTCTCCCAATATAAGATACTTTACTGAACTTCTTGCCAGAAATACATGCATGTGATATAATTATGTGAAGTTTCTATCAAACCTAAACAATGAACCTAACGAAAAAGGTGCCATTGTAAATAAACCATGCATCTCTAGTCAAAGAAAACGCCTTTGCTCAAAGCAATGATATGCAGCAAAGTCTCCCGCTACTGACAACTCGCAACTGGAGAAGCACACATCCATACCAATGTAAAAACATTAATAAATTCATCTTCATCAAGTGCATGAGAAAATATCTCAAATCATGGGAAACATCAAAGGATATCATAGATCATATAAGATAAATCATAAACATGTAGTCTAGGTATAGATGGAATAAATATGGCTCGTTGCATGTACATTGCAGAAAGCATTCAAAGATAGAGTTAAACACTTTTTCTAAGGAAAATCAATAGCACATACACAAGGCAGAAAAAATGAAAATCAAATACGTGACCTAAAGGCTTGAAAGGTTATAGACAAGATCCAGATTGAGAAAATTTAATCTGACAACACCCAAGTATTATTCTTCATTTCTTCTGCAAATTCCAAACTCTCTGCATATTTCTTCAAGTTTAGGTTGACCAGGTACTGAAAACAAAGAATTCTGCAAAAGAAAAGGAATAAAACCTCTAAACCAAGAGTTCCCACACATTACTACATTTTAATCAATTGTAAATGGCCAAAGGAAACAATATTTTATGAAAAAAGACAAACAATGAATAAAAAATTGCTTTTTTTTGCACATGTAAAGCCAGGTAGCAGCAACAAATCAATGAATTCTGTAGTAGAGGTTTTAAAGGTGTCTTTATTGGCAGCGAGGAGAGATAATGAACAATCACAACAAATCAATCCTAAAGTACTAACGAGGACTGTACTCAAGAAAACAAGGAAAAAAGCACATGTAAAGGTAAAAAAAGTTTGTTGCCTCAATGGAATAAGTCAATTCAGCCAGGCCCGATAAGGCTGAACAACACCTATTCAATTAAGATTACATTCCCCATTATAAACTGCTTTGTCCCAAAGATGAAACATGTCGAAAATAAATATAATAGAAGTGTTGCTTGCAAATTTGCATGCTTATGAGGCCATAATCTACCAAATATTACATCGTCAGAAGCAATCCTTGAGAAGAAAAAGTACCAAGTATTTAAGACCAAAACTACAAGTAGATGAAATTAAACCTTAAAAGTTTCCATCAAGCCACCAATTCCCCATCTTGAAACTGCTGCAACATTTCACAATGAGGAGTCTCCCTTACAAAACCCCACTGCTTCCTCTGCAACTCAAACCTACAATTCTGCACAAGGACAGAGACGTAGTCCTTCTCCACCTTGGCTTCCAGCGCCTCCCTCTCATGGGTACCCGGTAGATAATCCTTCTCAAACTTGGTGCTCTTCACATAAAAATTAACCCCTCTCTGCGTAGTAAACCTGTACTCATAAGGATAGGACCTGGAAAGGGCATAAATAGGCTCAGATGACGGTAGAAAGTTGAAAAGGAAAATAAGAAGAACCGGGAGCAATTGAATCAATGCACGGAAGTTAAAGCCAGATCCATTATTATCCGTTCTAGGGCCACCCATTCCTGCTCCAAAATTAAAACTCCGAAACTGGGTGGTGGCAGGCCTCATTCCAGCTCCAAAGAAGAATTGCCTGAATATCTCGTCAGGATCCAAATCATCGTTATAATTATAATATCCATGACGATTATGACTGGAAGAGCGTCTCTCGTAGAGAGGCTCTTCAGTTCCGGTAACATCATACTTGCTCCTGCTCTCTTCACTGCTAAGGCACTGGAACGCTTTCGAAACAGCTTTAAATGCATCCTCAGCTCCAGGAGACTTGTTCTTATCAGGATGGACTTTCAGTGATAGTTTTCGATATGCTTTTCGAACATCTTCTACAGAGCAAGACTTTTCCAATCCCAAAATCTCATAGTAATTCTTCTTCTTCCTGATTTCTCTCACAATCGAAATTTGCTCCTCTGTATATGATGATGATGATGACCCCCTTTGGCGAACTTTGGATTCGTTTGAGGCCGTGGCTGTTGTGGACCCATTATTAATGTTTGCAGCCGCCGTTTTATTTGGCTCGTCCTTTTCCGCCGCAGATAAGAGATCGTCAACGGCGAGAGTAGGATCCAGGCGGCGAGCTTTGGTGATGAATTTTAAAGCACGGCTTCGATCACCGGCTTCGAGGGCTTCTTTGCCGATTCCCAAGCATTTCAACGCATCGTCCTTGTTGCCATCCATTTTCTGATGGTTCTTAGTAAGAATAACTAATCCCCTAATGCAAATCAAAAGACGAAAATTCAACTTGCAAGCGGATCTGAAGTCGATAAATTAGGGTTTCAAATTTGGGAATTTTGTGAGAGAACAAAACACGGTGAGAGAAACAAACAACTGACGAGTTCTCTTCCTTTATAAATATCATATATGTTAATTACTTCATTAAGGGAAAAAAAAAAGTTCACCCCCCCCCCAAAAAAAAAAAAAAAAAAATTAAATCAATATTATGATATCAAAGTATTTATTATATATTATTTTAACTTTTAATTAAGGGTTTTTATTAAAATTATTTAATAAAAAAATATTAAGTTTCTATTATAATTGCTCCTTAAAAAATTACAATCTAAAAAACTTGAATTGAATTTTACATTGAGGGGAAATTACACAAATCCTCTCATGCTATTTTATTTAAAAAAAAACAAATTACACTGGTTAATGTAAAATCTTATGTCTTAATAAAAAAAATAAAAAAATATTTTTATATAATATAACCTTAACAATTTAAATGAGATTATTCAGAATGAATACTAGCATGGATAATTATTCAAAAAATAATATTTTAGGTTCAAAGCATAATAATAAAAGATATATTTTTATTTGTAAGTGATGTATTAAAGATGTTATTTTTTCATCTTAAATCCATATATGTTTATGTTGATAAATTTTAGTTTTATTCAAAAAGCATTCTAAATCAGGAAAAACCATAAGATTAATTTTAAAGAAGAATAGGTGGGATCATCATCTAAATGCAAAATATTCTTCATCATTTATGTCATTAAATTATTTGGTTTTATTTTGAACTTATTTCAAGTAAGATTTTTCTTTTTAAGATTTGTTGTACGTTGTAAAAGTAATTTTAGAGATCAAGAAAGTTGAAAATAGAACCTCACATTTTTAGAGTTTATTGAAAGTAAAAAAAGAAAAGAAAAGATATTTTGAGTTTTAATAAGAGGCATTGCCTCCTAACATTCACTTAACATGTCTTTGAAACCAATTTTAAATGATTTTTTCGTGTTGCATTCAAATAAACATCACATGGTTTCAAATTAATAATAAGAGAAAAAATTACATTTTATTAAAAAATAATGCAATGTAAAATAGATTGACAACCGCAATACTTATTCTATCTTTATATTAATTATTTCAGTAAAACATTTGTGATTTGGTATCACTATTTGATGCCCTTTTCATTATTTTTGCCAATCATTTTCTATGTCAATAATGAATTAGTGATGATATGGTATGCACCATTATTCTTCATAAATGCAACATAGCCCATACTTACCAACTTTTAGATTTTATACCCAAAATTTTTGCAATTTTTAATTGAATGGCCCAGAACCCTATTTTGATATTTATATTTAGTACTTGGATCATACCACCATAGGTATAGTGGATGTATGAGATTTATCAAGATTGGGGTAATGTATTATGTATTTAGAAGATGTTGGTAAATAATATTAAGAGGGAGATGGATATCAATCTTAGGTAATGATATTTGAGAATTTATTAATGTTACGTCACTCGATGACCAAACATGATGCTGAAGGAAAACATTGAGGTTTTCATGGTTAAGATTCTCAATTTGAAGGTTATTTTATGATACATCCTTCAACATGAAACCAAGCTTTATTGATGAATTTTTTACCCTTCTAAACTTCAAGCTTTGCTCAATCCTTTTTGTTACAATCACCACATTAATAAAATGAAATGAGGTGTTACCAATTAAGTATTCAAAGTATGGATATCTGAAGGTGCTAATGAAAATAAAGGTACTTTTTTTTTTCCCCTCTAATTAATAAGGGTTAATTCACAAGGTCATTCCACGTCACCTTGAAGCATGTTTTTTTACTAACTCATTGTTTTCTTTCCCCATGTTTTAAAGGTTAAACCTATTTAAAGCCACTTCCATGTTAAACTTATACTAGAGCATGAATGATTCAACCAAATTTGTCCATTGCCTGATCTTATTTCCATCTAAGCTCATATACGAAGAAAGGATATCACCACTTAAACTTTCATAGAAAAAGTGAATGAAAAGTTTATCATTTTTAATCACTACAATAAATACTTAAATAGGTTTTGGGACACTCAACACTTATATACTTAGCGAATTGAGGCACCTTGAACTTTCATAGAAAGACTACATCAAGCGTCAAGCATATTTTATATGCCTTTACAAATTCATATACATCCACACCTTTTATTTCTCTTAGACATTCTTTAATTATCAAGAATTTTTCAGCCTCCATCTTTTTTTTTTTTAGATTTTTCATTTATAATTTCTTTTAAAGAAGGTTCTAGTAAGGGGTTAGTCTCATTTGTTAAGAAGACGCTGGCATCAAAATAGGATAGGGAGCTCTTAAGAATTACACATCAATTGTCACTCCCTAGAACCTTTGGCTAAGTGGTCTAAGGTGGAATACAATGTTTTACTGGGTAGCTCATATTGGATGTAATGAAAACCAAGTGGTATATTTTGAGTTCTAGGAACTATGGAGACGCGTTATGAAGGGCACACTATTAAAGTGTTATCTTTGTTAAAAAGCCTTTCGCTAAATGGTCTTGTTTGGTGATTCTGTTTAAAAAAACTAGTGAGTCTAAGTATCTCATTTCTCATTAATTCCATCTTTGTTTTAATAATTTGCTAAAAAATAATAGTCCTTTCTTCATCTTCCATGACTTTAAAAATATCAAACCTTTGAAATGTTATTTATGTTTATTCTCTCCTTTTCTACCTATAAAAACTAAAAAAAAAAACGTATATAAACATGAATATTCATCGAAATAAGATAAAAATGACCAGTTGAACATGAAGTAGCCATTGTGATAATACATGAAAACTTTCTAAGGGAAGGTTTTAGTCATTATATGTAAAGGTAGGTTAATTAACTAAATCGGTCTCAAAAGGGTACCTCATTACTTGATTAACAACCTCTTCCAACCTATGAATAATGTGTATGCAATATAAGGTGTGTGTTATGGGTTCATGGGTATAACTATATCTGATCCAAACACATAAAATAATAAAAATAGTGAAAAAATGATGATGCATAAAACCAAACACTCTAAAACAATCATATAAAAAGTGTAAAAATCAAACAATAGCACATATCGATAAGTTTAGGTAATTAACATGATAAAGACATTTAACGTGTGCATCCAAGCTCAAAAATACATATTATTATAAAAATCAAGAAAACAAAGTTTAGACCTAAAACTAAATCCCAGTGGAGTTATCATTTTATTGCAAATGACATATCGGTAAACTAGATGTAAAAAGAAAAAAAATAGTTTTATGGTGACTAGAAACCCTAATTGGTTTTCAAATGTTCTAGATAAGAGGCTGAATATGCTATAGAAAACATTAAAATCATCCTCAAATATCCAACTTAAAGTAAGTTACTTTGTGTTTGTTTTAAATGATAAAAATATATCTATTGTGTTTACATGTTAAGAGTTTTCGTAAACCGATATATATGATTTTATTATCGAAGTTAAAAGATTATCAAGTTTTAAGACAATGATTTGAGATCTAAACTTAATAATATGGCCTAATCATCATTTTAAAAGTACAGATATTGGATTTAAAATGATGATAGATGATAAATTAGGCTTTGAATCATCTCTTTCGGTTCTGTTCTAAAATGGGTTCAAAGGCCACCAATTGTACTTGTCATCCATAAATATAAGGGTAAATCAAAGTAGTAAAAAGAACTTTAACTACACTTTTGTGTATTGTTATTAAAAAAAATCTTAAGAATTATGAAAATTATTTGACATTTATTAAGTTTGCTTATAATTAAAGTGTACATTCAACTTTTGATTATTCATTATTTGAGATTGTTTATTGTTTTAATATGTTAACTTCATTATATTTGATTCTTTTACCTGTTGATAAAAAAATTAGTCTAAATACCAGTAAAAAAATGGTGAAGACACTCCATGAGAGTGTATATATATAAAAGAATGTTAAGGTGATTGGGTTTGAATGCATATGTTCAAAGAAAGATTTTCAACTCATAGGATATCTAAGTTACAACTTAGGGGATATAGTTAATTCCAAATTCTAGAGATAATCAATGAAAATACCTAAAAAATGACAAGGTAATATTGAGTAAGCCCTGCATGTTTTTTTTTTTTTTTTTTTTTTTTTCTAAAAACACATTAGCAATAATTATATATTTTTTTTACATTAAAAAATTGATCTAACTTGCATTATAGTGTGGACCAATTATCTAGTAAGATCTACAAAGTTAACATCTAAGCATTTTTTTAAATTGTTTTACTAGTGATTGATTCTATTTGATATAAAGTAGTTTATGCTAGACATTAATATATGTATTGAGATAAAGTAATAAAAAAAAAACAAATAAATAATTGCTATAAAATAAAAAATTTAAATATTGTTGAAATTGAAATAAAACATAACTATCTAGCTAGAATGAATTATTGAAAACAAAATATGATTGGAAGAAGAAAAAAGAGTTAAAGCTTATCCAAATTATGCATATTCTCTCATATGTTCCTTTAAGAAATTTTCAATTTTATATGCTCTTTTATCATATTTGGAGAAAAATCCTTCTTAGACTATCAATAAAAAATAATTTTTAAGGAATAAAAACAAAAGAAATTAAAAAACAAAAAAATTCCTAAAACCAAATACAGTTTAAAAAAATTATAGAAATATAAAAACTTGATGCATCCCAAAAATATTGAAATAAAAAACTAAAAAACTTCATATCTTACAAAACATAGATTTTACATATATAATATTTCTATTATGAGGTTTAATGGGTATGACTTTCAGGTTTTGTTTTTTAGAATTTACATATCAGTTTCAATTTTCTTCTCTTTAGGTCTTTTAATGTTTTTTTTTTTTTTTTTTTTTTTTTTTTTTTTTTTATGAAGTTCACATTTGTTTTAAAAAATTATTATTTTTTAATTTTTAGATTGCTGAAAATTTATTTTTCATTTTTTTTTTGTTTTTAGAGAAAACTACCTAAATTTATCCTTGTGTCTATAACAATTATTCATTTTTACTTTGATCAATTAACCCTCATGTTCTTTAAATATTTTCAATCGACTCAATCACTAATTTTTATAAGTCTCCATGTTACTACTATGCATGTTAATTTTGTGACAGTTAAATACTTTTTATATTCATTTGGGTCTACATTACTAGAAAAATTTGTCATAGAAAAATAATTTTACTAAGACAATTTATTAGCTACACGAATAATGAATCCATAGCATAATCGAGACTTGATATAAATCAATTATCAGGTTAATTCAACAAATTAAAAATTAAAAGGGCTAATTAAACAAATTCATAGAACATAAAAAATCAGTTGACCATATTAAAAACACAAGGGAAAAAAGAAAAAAAAATTGACACAAACACAATGGTAAATATAAGAGTTTTTTCCGTTTTAATTTTTTTTTATGGTGTTTAAAGGAATTTTCATTTAAAAATTAGCAAAGAGACATATAAGCGAAATATGAATATACATGAAAGTGTATAAGATTTGTTTTTCTTCAAAAAAGTGTTGATGGATGGATAATACAGAGCACACGATACTCTAATTTTTAAGAAAACGATGGATAATACAGAGCACACGATACTCTAATTTTTAAGAAAACTAGAGTTAAAAAAATAAAAAATTAAAACTTTCTATTCAAATACAATATTTCTCCATTTAAACTAGTAAACTAATTTACCAGTTTTTTAGATTTGTATTGAGTTTGGAAAATCTATTTTAGAGATTCTCAACAATTTTTCAATATAAAATTTCTACTGTTTTTCTAATAAAGGAAAAACATAAACAATATATATATATATATATATATATATATATATATATATTTATATAAAAGCATTTCTTAGTAATATAAAAGATAAAAAATATTTTTTTATATTTTCATATTTAGTTATTATCATAAATTTAATTTTTTATTATAAATCTAATATAAATATTTTCTAATTACCCCTTGAATATGAATAATAAAAAAATGGTAAAGTAAAATAAAATTGAAAAAGAAAATGCATAACTATTTTTTTTTATTACTAAACAATTTTTAAAAGTTGTTAAGAAATAAAGTAATGATCTAATTTTCTGAAAAGCTAGAGTTATAAAAAAGAAAATTAAAACTTCATCTTCAAATACAATATTTATCCACTGAGTTTTCTCAGTATATTTTAGAGGTTTATCACAATTTTTTTTGTACATTTTTCACTATTTTTCTAATAAAAAAACTTGAATAATACAATTTTTTTTTCTTTTATATAAAAGCATGAATATAAAATGAAAGATAAAATTTATTATTATTATTATTATTATTATTTATATTTATTTAGTGTCATAAATTTAACTTTTATTATTATTATGAAGATTTTTTTTAGTTAACAATATAAAATCTTCATGATGATTTTTAATTTGAAAGAAGTAAAATTAATATTGTTCAATTAGATTATCAAGAATATGAAATGTTAAAATGACTATTATAAATTAAAGTTTTGATTTTTTTACAAAAAAATTTGTAATTTATATGAATTTGTTTTTAAAATAATATACTTTTTAATTGTTTATTGAAAAAACTAAAAAAATAATAATTTTGTATTACTAAACACATGTAGTAAACCACGTGAAGCCGTCGTCAATAATTTTGCTTTCTCTCTCTTACAAAAGAAAAGGAAAGGAAACGTTTCTGACCAAGCGCTGGCCTTTTCTGACTAGTCAGCTCAGTTTGTCCAAAACATATAAAAACCACAAGGAGGCGACACGCCCTCCAAGTAACAGAAACGTTTCGATTCTTCTTTCTAACCTTCTTTCTCTCTTCCTTTAACAGAAAGAAAGATGCTTGCTTGCCGTTAGATGTAAACTTGAAAGCTCTCTCTCTCTCTCTCTCTCTCTAGTCTCTGAATATATATAAGAAAACGGAAAAGAAGAGAGAGGAAAGAGAGATGGGTATGCTGTTAGATGAGATAATAGAGGCCATGCCTGTGTTTGCTAAAGAGTTAGTTGCTGGGGGTGTTGCTGGTGGTTTTGCAAAGACTGTTGTAGCTCCCCTTGAACGTGTCAAGATTTTGTTTCAGGTATTATTGGTTTCTTTCTTCTATGGTGAAGTTCTCAAGATTTTGTTTGGCTAAAAGATGATTTTTCTGTTTTCTTGGCTATACATGATTGACCGAGACTCTATTTCCTTCTTTCTTGATGGGTTTTTCGCTTTTTTTTTTTTCATTGAGATATTGGAATTCTTGGACTTGTTTTGACTACTGTTGAACTTGGATTATGATTTATGAGCTCATAAATTAATATATACAGTAGATGGATTCTGGCCTTTCTTGATTCAAGCTTCTTCCTCTTTTTTTTAATTAAAAAAAAAAAAACACTCCAGCCGGTGGTTCCTGCGAGCGATTCATCTTCTTCCACCAGTCTTCCTTTTGTCACTAGTTTGCTTCATTTTAGATATACTACATGTAGAAGAAGCATTTATTAGCCAACAACGTTGGGGAAAAGTTAATGAAATCAAGTGGGCAGGTGTTTTCAATTCCAATACTCCCTGTTCTTCTCCTATTTATCCAGAAGGACTATTCTGTAGGTTTTTTTTAAAAAATACCGTGCTAAAGTTCGACATCATTGAACCTCAACCTTAAATTATTTTTATATTTTGAAAAAAAAAAAGCATTATATCTGATTGTATCCCTGGCCAGAGGCATTCCTTAAGTTGGATTGGTGGTGTCCCTATGCAGAGTCATCAGCAAAATCAGTCGATATTTTCTTCTCTGTAATACACAGTGGTGTGATGCGATACATGTACTTGTATTCATTAAATGGGAATGGTAATGGATTTAAAATGTAATACTCTGTTTCAGATGCTCTTATTTCTTTCTTGTTTTTTCACTTCTTTGTTGGTATAACTTGTCCTGAGCAGAATGTCATAATAATTCTTTCTGGTAGAACTTTTGCATAAATAAGAATGTGCTTTTAGAAGACTAGTCAGGTTAGTATATTTGTTCGTGAAATTTCCCCAGATGCCACCAATCTTATAATGGTTTATCAGAAAGTCCGACTGTTTTCTGGGTGTTCGTGAAGCTTATGCCTGTCTGGGATAACATAGGGGCTAGGGCTGCAAATCTAAACTTTTTCTTCCATCTTATTAGGTCATGTTCTTATAGTTCATACCCTTTCTGTGATTATAGTTCTAAATACTTCTAGACTTCATGTTGGCTCTAAATACAAGTAATTAATTATGTGGTGTAATATAATCTGTAAATTTTAACCTTGTTTGGATGAAAAGGAGTCGATTTGTGTTGTACTTTCCAGACCAGAAGAGATGAATTCAAGTCTGTTGGGCTGTTTGGATCCTTTAAAAAGATTTCACATACAGAGGGGATTATGGGTTTCTACAGGTGGATCCACCAGTTATTCATTTTCTGTCATGTGAAGGCTCCCATTTTCTTTGTTTTTTTAACCATATATTTTGGGTTATTGGCAGAGGAAATGGTGCTAGTGTTGCGCGAATTGTACCTTATGCTGCCCTGCATTACATGACTTATGAGCAATATCGTAGATGGATAATCCTCAATTTTCCTGATATTGGGAGGGGTCCTGTACTTGATCTCGTGGCAGGATCATTCGCTGGAGGAACAGCTGTGCTTCTTACATATCCTCTTGATTTGGTTAGAACAAAATTGGCTTACCAGGTAAATATTTAACCTTTTTTTTTTTTTTTACAAAAAGTAACTCTTTCTTCCACACACATTTATTCAGCTCACCTAACTGACTAGAGGGGCCTGGAGATGTGCCAAACTCTTTATGCAGCAATGCTGAGGCAGGACTGCATTGCTGTCCACTGGGTTTGGCTGCTCCTGGTGATCTTGAGCATCTAGTTAGAATGTGTTCATCCTCCCTTCCTCTGAAGCTCAAGATTTATATAAAGTCTCAGATTTAGTTGATTTTCACATTCCCAATTTGATTTTGATAGTGCAGATTGTCAGTTCACCAAAAGCGAATATTAATGGGGTAATTGGTACGGAACTAGTTTATAAAGGAATCCGTGACTGTTTCTCAAAGACTCTTAAGGAATCTGGGCTAAGAGGTCTCTATCGTGGTGTGGGTATGTAGCACTTAGCTTGTGTAAACTTCTCTTCTAATTTTGTGTTCCCATTCTTGGGAGGCTTTTCCAATTATTAAGTGAACATCATTGTCAGCTCCATCTCTTTATGGAATCTTCCCTTATGCTGGTTTGAAGTTTTACTTCTATGAGGAGATGAAACGACATGTCCCTGAGGAGCACAAGAAAGATATCGTGGTGAAAATGGTATGCGGCTCTGTTGCTGGTTTACTGGGCCAGACCTTCACATACCCTCTTGATGTTGTTAGAAGGCAAATGCAGGTAATTTTGCTTCTGGCGTTGGATGAGGCTTGGTTGTGAGAATAGATAGTAATTAGTGAAAATCATCTTAATAGGTTCAAAGGCTATCGGTGTCAAATAACGCAGAGTTAAAGGGAACAATGGAAACCCTTATTATGATAATGCAGAAGCAGGGGTGGAAGCAATTATTTTCAGGGCTGAGCATCAACTACTTGAAGGTGGAGAAACCCTGCCCCTCGTTATTCTTGGTGCTATAATTCCTGTGCGATTGCCTTTTTCTTACTGCTTTTTTTACAAGCCTTTCAGGTTGTCCCTTCCGTGGCGATTGGTTTTACAGTTTATGATATGATGAAAGCGAGTCTTAGAGTTCCATCACGAGACGTGATAGAAGCGGTGACTGACAAAAGAAATAGTCAACCGTCCCTTCATTCTTGATATAAATTCTTAACTCCTTGCACAAATAATCATTTTTGTTTACTTTCAATTATTCCATGCTATAAAATGTCACCCGTAGGTTTCATCCCCCTCCTGAACAAAGGTTGCAAAAGGCATTCAAAGATTTGAGCATGTGCATCCACAGAACTGAAGACAGGATCCGCATTCATCATTTTATGTAAAAGAATGTGTAACATTGATTTGATACAGATTTTGTATTTGTAACATGATGTCTACAAGGGACTGCTTGCGGCATTTCAAGGGCGGCAAATGAAATTATGCCAATAAATTGGTGGCTTCATCATCGAAATCTTAAACACAGTTGTAACCAATAATCTTATTATCCCTAACAATAAGCTCCATCCCAACAGTTCGCCTTGACTGGGTGCTAATCAAACCATATGCAATTACCAAACGTTCGCTGTTGTACAACAAGGTCTTCGCTTCATCAATGCTATGAATCACATATCTGGAACATAACTAGCTTCCTCGTCGGGTTCAAACCTTTCAACATCTCATAACCCTCTCCCTCGTAAGGTTTTGGGACCCTACTCTTCTCCGCCAGCATATCACTAGCATTGTACTTCTTTCTTGGGGGCAATGGGCCTTTATTATCGTTGCCTTCAGAAGGATCAGGAGCAACTAACAACTCCTCTACTCGATTCTCAAGTTCATGATCCCCGTGAATTCGTGCAAAATGCCTATTTACCCTCAACCGTGGACTCAAATGGCATCCTCTCAACAAACTCCTCAGATTCCTATGAAAAACCAGCCTTCCCAAGAACATCAAGAACCCCAAGATGGTGTTCGATCCCAGGAGCAACACCGTATTCAATCCTCATTGACCGAAAGTGTAGCAAACCTTCTTACACAGTTCCAGCGCAAGCACATGTCATGAAGACAGCCAACGAAAGTCTACGACTTGGGCTGTGACCGTAACCTTTTTTCATTTCCTCAACAAACAATAGACCATCAACTCCCTGCCCACTTGCGGCATATGCATTTATCAAGGAGTACCAAGACCTCATGTTTCTTTCACGCATTCTATCAAACATACGGCGTCCATCTCCGCATTCGCATGCATTTCAACCAGTTGATTATTTAATTGAACATCAAAAGCGAAAGGCGACCGTTTCAACAATTCAAGTGCCTCTATACCCAGTTCGAGCGACTTCAAATTCGCCGAGGAATCCAAAAGAGCAACAAAACGCCCATAATCAGCAGATACATTTTGATCACCACCCATGGACTCTGTTGCTTCCTTGACCTTTCCTTCCTAGCACAAACCCATCAAATGAATATTGAGTTTGGTGGGGGTACTGTTACGGGGCATGGGGGGAACAGACGGGCTTGGAAAAAAAGGTGAGGTTCTGAGGGTGGTCTGAGAGCCTTTAATTTGTTTCATGGATAGTGATTTATTGAAACCACTTTAATTTTTTTTTTTTTTTTTTTATGTTTGTTTATTTTTAAAATACTTTATCAATAAAAAATTAATTTTTTTCATCTTAATTTTTTTTTAAAAAATTTAAGTTGATTTAAAAAAAAATATTTTCATTTTATTTTAAGCGATACTTTTTAGAAGTTATAAAAATATAAAAATATTTTTATTATTTGTTAATTTTATCAAATTTAGTCCTCAATTTTGTAATTGATATATATATATATTTATTTATTTTTATTTTTATTTTATTCTTTAAAATTTTTTTTTATATCAATTTTTGTTCTCATTCTTTTAATTGTAATTGTTTTTCTCTTATTATTTTTTTAATTGATATTTATTTTATTTAAAATAATTTATGAACTTGAGTGTTTTTTTTTTTTTTTTAATTTCATCATCTTCCAACTTTTTTATCTATTAGATTTGTTCTTCATTATTTTGATTGCTATTTATTTTATAAGCAATAATTTATGAAATTAGATTTGTTTTCAATTTCATTATCCTTCAACTTGAAAAAAAAATAAAACATTAATAAATTAGTTTCCAACTTATTTTTCATGACATAGCCAAATACTAAAAATATTTTCCAATTTATTTTTCATAACACTACAAAACATTGAAAAATAATTAACTTTTTCAAAATCCTCTTTCCAAAATAAAAGTACTTTATAGCAAACAAATGAGGCCTAAGAGAGGTTAAAATTACAAGTTTAAGTGTTTGTTTGATATTATGGTAGGATTTATTTTTCAAAGTGTTTTTTGGCTTAGAAATGCATCAAAATAATTTATTTTTGACATTATCATATTAAAAAAGATAAAAAAACACAAAAACATTAACTTGTAACTAAAAAAATTCAATTGTTTTAAAAAATATGGTTGGTTTGCAATGCCAAACATCACATAAATAGTTAGGACCAAATCATTTATATTAAATTTTCATTTGTTTACCTTTAGCTTCATTTCTATTTATTGAATTTCTTGTTTCTTTTTAGTATGTTATTAGTGAGTATGGACAGCCTGAGACTTGAAAAAAAAAAATTAACATAATTTTTTTTTAAAAAATAAGAAATTATTTGTTATTGTTATTAATTTAACCCAAAAGATTAATTTTAAAATTTTATGACCCGATTTCTTGTCTAATACAAATTTAAAATTAAATTGATTCGTCGTTACTCCAATGTGACTCAGTTAACTTGAAGAATCCAAAAACAACCCAAATAACTACTAAAAAATATAGCTTGACTTTAAGAAAAAACTTTGAGATGATATTTTCTCTAATATCGAGACAATAACATATTAAATTGACTTGAATTTCACAGCTAAACTTGTTAAATCCATGATCTGGGTGATAAACTGCACTAAGTTTAAGAAATTTGTTTTTTTAAAAGTACTTTTCACATAATTATATGATAATAAAATTAAACGCTTGTAAAGTCAATTATAAATTAAATGTTGGGATGTTTGTTTGATATTGCAATAACTTGATAGAAAGCAAACCCAAATAATTTATGAAGAAAAATTTAAAATTAAATAAATATTAAAGAATAAAATTATAAAAGAATGACAAATATAAAAAGAAAAAAGAGAGGGAAAATGCCAAACAAAAGGGAAAATGAAAAAAAAAAACAACCTTCACTGTTCGTAAAGGCACCCCAAATTGTTTAATATAGAAAGTATAATTCTTCTTTGCATTCATCAAAAAAATAATGATGGCATGTTCGTTATCTCATATTATATGTCAAAAAAGTGGCTTGAATTTTTTTTTAAAATTTAAATCAAGAAAATAAATTAATAGTGTAAACAAAAAAAAGAAAGACAATACTACAAATTTAAAAAAAAACAGGATAAAATATTAATTAAAATTAGAGATACGGACCCATTTTAAATGCTAAACTAAATTTAATATTTCTTAACAAAATAATAGAAAAAGAGAATAACCATGTCTTGATTTAGGATTATTTTGTACCATTACAATTGTAAAATCATATGTTTATACTCCTTACTAGTATATTGCTTCACACCCCGTAGTAGGTTAATATCAATTTTTTTAATATAAAAAAATATTAAGAGTATAACGAATATTTTAAACACCTTAGATATAGCACCCAAGTAATTTGGATCTTACTTATTTGCCAGACCCAGCGACTTAGGTCTAGTAGCCATGCTAGATCCAAGCGACCTAGGTCTGACATGGTTGTAAGGCTCAGGTGTTAGGGTCATGCCAGGCCCAGATATTAAGTTAAAAAATATAGTTAAAAAAGAGAAAAAAAAAAAGTGAAAAAGAGAGAATATATAATTTTTATTGAAGGAATAACAAATTCATAATCATAAAAAATAAACTATTTCAATAGGAAGATATGATTTGAATTTTTAGATCTAAAACATTAAATTAGATTTTTGTAATGATTTTTTGTTGATAAATGATTTTTGAACTTAGATATCTGTTTAGGATATTTCAAGGATAGTTCAAATATTTTTTTAATAAAAAATAAAAAAATTATAAGTCTCAACATTTTAATTATTATCTGCTTAGACCCAAGTCATCTTGATTCAGCATGGTTGTCAGGCCCAGACATTGAGTTAAAATAAATGGTTAAAAAAGAGAAGAAAAAGAGAGAAGATAGAATTTTTAATGAAGGAATAACAAATTCATAAACATGAAAAATGAACTATTTCAATAGAAAAATATGATTTGAATTTTTTATATCTAAAACATTAAATTATATTTTTATGATGATTTGTTGTTTATAAATAATTTTTGAACTTGGATTTATGTTTAGGATACTTCAAGGATAATTTAAAAGTTTTTTTTTAAAAAAAGAATAATAAATTTTAACATTTTAATTATCACCTATTTAGACCAAATTTGCTTGGGTCTGGAATGGCCATCAGACCCAAAGTTGCTCGGGTTTGGCATGGTCTCCAAACCCAAGGTTTTTGGGTCAGGCATGCCTCTAGACCCAATGCTCTTAGTTTTCAGTGAAATGTCTCTTGATTTATAATGATTTTCTCACACCATTTAGCTTTTATTATAATTTTCTAGAATAAAATTAATTAGTTGTTTACAATATGCTGCGAGAAATTTTTTGGTAATGTTGTCCCATGTGTGTGGCGTTGCGGTGAAAAAACATCCACTCTTATATCCTAGATGTTGGTATCCTGAAAAAATCAGGAAAAATAGGGAGACAAGGAATTCTTGTCTCTTATTAGTGGAAAAATAGAATGAGAGTCGCCACCTAGTATTTTGATCATTAGAAACCCTAACTGGTCTCAGAGATCGAGTACGAAGATTGGTTGTGTAAAGAAAAGGCATTAACACCCCAAATATGATCTAAGATAGGCTACATTGTTTAATTATTTGATATATTCTAAGGTGTTGTTGTGGTTTCTAATTGTTGGTTTGTTTACGGTTTTAAGAAAAATTCTCCCTAGTAAGAAGATTCTTATTTCATTAGGTAAAACCTAACCATTCTATGTCAACTAAAGAAAATTATATATTTTTTGAGAATATGTCTTACGTATAAGCTCGTAATCCTTAATATTAAAAGAAAATAAATGATTTTTTTATTTGGAATTTTTGAAATATTGGCCTAGTTCTCATGGCTTTAATAAACTAGTTATTAAAGTTAAAATGCATGCTAATACCTATTTTTTGAATTTTTGTTGTATGAAAATATAATATATATTTTTTGGATACTTAGCCGTATGCATGAAAACAAGGTTTTTTTTTTTATATATATAATTTTTTTTTGCAATGTTTTGACAAAAAGCATGTATTTTAATATTGGATTCGTATCTTAACAATATAAAAATACAAACCGATATTAATCAAAATGGATAAAAAATACGCGATAAAATCACAATTTTTTTTAAAAATATTTTTTAGAATTTTGATTTCGCTAGGAACAGTAGAGCACTCTCCATTGTTCACATGCAACGTGAACAGTGGAGGATGACTGGAGAAGAAGTAGAAGAAGGAAACTGACCGAGTAGCGCTGGTGGAGGTGGTGTTGTTGTCGCGGTGGACCGCAATGGTGGAAAACGATGGTTTTTCTTCTGTCCTCTGCTTCGCTGTGCTATTTTCTTCCTCTTTTTTTGTTACCTTTGTCAACAATGTTCTTCCCTCTCTGTAGTGATTTCGTGGAGGTGCTGGTGGAGGTGGCCTGGGGAGCTGATTTTGGTCGGTCGATGGTTCTTTTTCCTCTTCTTTGCGTGTTTCCTTTCTTTTGCTCTCTGTTTTTTTGTTTTGTTTTTTTGTTGTTGTGGCGGTGCTGCTGGTAGCTCATGATGCTAGTGGCATTTCCAGCGATGGAGAGAAAGAGACCAGAGAGATGTTACAGTGCTTATCTTATTCTCTGTCTATCTTCTGTTTTTCGGCTTTCCCTTCTCTTTTGTGCTTCCTTTCTTTTGCTCTCTGCTTTTTTCTTCTTTCTTTTTCGTTTTTGTTTCCTCTCAAATCTATAGTTTATTTCCCCTAAACCCCCCCTTTCTATTTTTTTTTTCTTCACCTTCTCTGTATATCAAACAATTATTCACCCTCTCTCACATTTGTTCCCCTCATTTTTTTGTTTTGTTTTTTTTTCTTCCTCCTGTACTTTATGTTTTTGCCCTCCTCTTCCCTCCTCTTGCTGCTCTTTTCTTCTGCTTTTGTAAGGTAGAGACAACCTTGCATTGGTAATGACAGATTTCAATGCTTTTAATGGTGAAACGTCTCCAACATTTTATTACTGAAACCGTTGCAGGAGAAGATGATGAACAATTGTTCATGAAAAATCTCTGTTTCTCCAATTTAAATGGACATTTTGATTTGGTCCTTGTAGTTTCACAATTTTGTAATCAAACCCCTGAACAAATTATAATTGGATCCATTGATTTTGGTGCCATTTACAAGATAATCTTTGTTTTTTTTCTTTATTTATGCAATTTAACCCTCAATTCATCAATAAACTTTCAATTTCTTCAATTTAGCCTATGATTTGACTAAATCAACTCTTAAAAATTATAATTTAACCTTAGAACTTTAATTTCTTCTAATAAAAGCTTAACTTGACTTAAAAATCAATTTTTTTTCAATCAAACCCTATATAATCTCAATTAAACCCTTGATAAAATTTAATTGAGTCCAAAAACTTATGATTTTGGACTTTTCTTCATCAACTTAAATTTTCTTTGTCAACAGGGCTCACATCAGTAAAAAAATATACTGTCAAATTTCAATTATTGTATATCTAATCCTCCTTAACCAATTTCAAGCAATTTTGTGGGCATTCCAGAGTCCTTTTCTCATTCATATTATTTTTTGGATTCATTCTAAATATTATTTTTTATTTTTTAATTATATATATATATATTTTAATTTTTTTTTCATTTTTTGTGTGAGAACGCAAAAAAGGGTAACAACAGATGCCACTCTTTATAATACTTACGGAGCAAAGACTTTGTGTAGTAAGTTTTGTAAAGATAAACAAAATTGAACTTCCAATCTTAATTTTCTCAAAACTTGGTTGATCTGAAAGTCTATCTTTACCACAATCTCCTTTAAATTAGGAACTTGATTATCTTGAAAACTAGATCTTAGCGCCTTTCTAACTTCTATCTCCTTTTCTCTCTCTGTGTTATTTTCTTTTTTTTCAAAATTATATTTTAACCAAAGCTAAAATCCTCTATGTGGTTGGGCTAAACTGAAATCCCATCTAGGGATCCTCTTTAACTAAAACCAAAATCTGTGTGTTAGACTAAACTAAGATCCCAACTGGCGATCCTCTTTAACTAGAACCAAAATCTATGTGGTTGGGCTAAACTGAGATCCTTTCTGGCGATCCCCTTTAACCAAAACCAAAACTTGTGTGGTTGGGCTAAACTGAGATCTTATCTGGCGATCCCTTTAACCAGAACCAAACTCTGTGTGTTTGGGCTAAACTGAGATCCCATCTGGCAATCCCCTTTAACCACAATTAAAATTTGTGTGTTCTTCCTGATGACAGGGTTTGAACTTTCTTTTTTTGTTTTGAGAATTTCCTAATGGTAAGGTTCTTCTCATTTTTCTTCTTGATGATAAGATTTGATCAAACTTTTAACTTGACCTTTTTTTTGTGATTTTGCAGGACTGACTTCGGTCCTTCCTGATTATAGGGTTGACATCTGTCTTTCTTGATAACTGAAATTAACTGGATTTTTCTCGATGACAAGGTTGGAAAACTTGGTGCTTCCTGATTGCAGGGTTGACCTGAAAATTCCTTATGATGACAAGGTTGATCTTCTCATTTCTTTGAGATTTTCCTAACAATAGGGTTTATCTCATCTTCTTCCCGTTCCAGGGTCACAACCATGATTCTCTGTTATTATCAGCTCAATTATTCTTTTCTTTTTTTCAATCTTCTAGACTTCTTTGAGGATTTTCCTGTAAAAAATATATGTACAATGCTTTGAGGTTAGATGACTTACATGCATCCTTACCTGATTTGAAATATAGGTTCCCTCTCTTTGATGTTCCATCGTTATAGGGTGCCTTTGTTTGCTATCCAAAGCCTTATTTGCTCTTTCGATGTACTGGCTCATTCATGTGCTAGCCATCCACTCAATTGTAAATGCAGTGCCTATTCTAGATTGTCTTTGATTATTACTATTTTTGCTGTTTATCAAGCATGACCGTGCCTCCAAGTGTGGTGTTGCTTGACTCATCATGAAGGAGCTTAACAAATCATTCATCTCCTAGATTCTCTCAAGAATCATTCTTTGATTAACTATGTGCATCCTACCAACACTCATCAAGAGGTTTTTTGATGTTGTCCTTATCTTAGATTGCTAATCATTCATCGACTTATCTCTAGTATGATCTGAATGTGCTTGCTTATATGATTATATTTCTTCGAACACCATTGTCCTCAGTTTCACTGATTCATCATTTAATCAAATTTTTTATTGTTCCTATCTGATCTGAATACTGCTTGTTTTTCCTTCTCAGGGTCCATTGAATTGCCCCCGGCTGCTCAATTTTTCAAGAAGTATTGATGTCACTTCTATTAAGGATTTTGCAAACTCGATCGATGCTCTTCTTGTTTGACAATCTTTCTTGTTCAGGAATTAACTCTCATATTTCAAAGACCATGTATATTCAAAGTCTAATTGTTGAAATGAAATCAGAGATGCCTTTTTTTTTTTTTTATCAAGCTTATTCGATCAAAGATCCAACACATGTTATTCAATGTAATTCTTTGATTGTCTTGTATTTTGAAAAAACAAAAATTGAACTGTTGCAAGAATAAAATGGCCTTTCCTATTGTTCTTTATGTCAGTTTTAATCTTTGATGTTGGGTATATCATTTGATGGTCTGTGATGAGATGACCTTCTGTGAATTTCAAGAAACAAGATGCCCAAGTGAAAACTTGATGCTTTATCGAGAAAAATTGTTTCTTCTTCTTATTTTTTTAGCACTTATTTTATCAACATGCATAATAACTAATAGCTTAGTTCATGAAGTCATAACTCTTATGTTAAAGCTCTTCAAGTTTTGAGAACGCCATTTATCGATTCCAATTGCTTACTTGATTAAATAGGGCTTTTAAAATCACGTAATGCAGGCTATGGTTCGTGGCTATGAAAGAAGAGGAATTTTACAGGTTTAAAAGGTGTTTAATGGTTTCAAAGACCTCAGATCAACATCAACTATTCATCAAATTATATATAACCATGTTAACCTTAAAGATCAGAATTTCTTAACATAGGCCATCATGCACATCCAACTTTCTTTGATGAATAACCAATCTCAATCATCCGATAACATCAAAGGCTTCATCATGGATACCAAAAGTCTTGTTTGTAGCTCAATATTTTGTTTATATGGCTTTCACATAGCCTTCCTCAAAGTTTTCTAACATGCCCCCAGTTTATGTCTTCATTCTTTTAGCTCTCTCTCAAACGTTGGACTTTTGTTCTAAGCCTCCCCCTTATCAATTAACTCTAGCATTGTCCTCATTTTTGCTAACATAAATCTCTTATTTGCCCCTAGTATGGGGTGTGATCATGGTCAGGATTTCTTTTGAAAAGAAATATTATATCAAGCTCAAAATGGGTTTGCAAAAGATAAATATCTTTAGAAAGTGAGAGGATATCAAAGATGGCCTTTTCTCATTTCAAGCAAGGTCGGTTGGACCGATAAATTTTGACCTCATCCAGTGTAATGATTTGAATTTATAAGAACCATGATTCACGAGTCCATAATTACTGAATCCATTACATGTCATTATGCATACTGCTAAAACTTAGCTACATGATTTATGGTTCAGCTTCATATGTGAGTTTAAAATTTGTTTAGTCACCTCATGTCATTCTAACAAACATCGAGTCATTTCTGTAATCAAAACACTTAAAAATGTTTCAAGATTGATTAGCTTTAATTTTATATGTTGGAGTTTGATAAAAAAACAATTGTCAAAAATGAAATGTTAAACATCTCCTGACTTTATATCAATAATGAGACAAAGAAAAAGACATGTTTGATTAAAAAATAAGATGTGATCCCAAAAGAAAATGCAGAATGACAACTTCACAACAAAATGATTGACAATTCAGCACCGTTCTTGGATTAGCTTTTCTTGCAATAGCTGTGTTTTGCCAAGTAATTTTGATTGTTTGTTGTTATGAGGATGTTGTGGTGATAATATGGCCAATGACCTTATTTTTCAAAAATTCAATTTGCCTTTTATTCAATATCTTCTAAACTTGATTCTTGAAATTCTTGCAACTATTCAACTGAATGGCTTGAAACCCCCCCATGATATTCAAATCTCTTGTTTGTATTATACCACCTAGAAAATAATGGTTGTATGGGATTTAACAGACTCGATGCAACAAGGTTGGAATATAGCAGATGTTGTTAGGCAAACTTGAGTGGCAGAGGTATGTCAATCTTTGACAAAGACATTTAAGTAGTTGATGCTTGAGTGAGACTTGACTAGACCACATAACCATGGTTTCCCACCTTCAGAGTCATCTCCTGATTCATCTATTATCATTATTCTGAAATCCTTGGCAGAACCTTCAATCTTTCCCATCTATATAACATGTTCAATCTTTCCAATATTGTTGTGGTTATTTGAGGATTGTTGGAAACTTTCCAACAACTAGGTAATCTTGGCAGCGCATGAAAACATGTAGCACTGCCACCGCCAACGTATGGAATCACATGTCGTCTCAACTAGAAAAGAACCTGAAAAACTCCTTTGTCTTAATTTCAATTCATCACTTACAGTGCAACAAACAGACACTTGTAGAGGGAGTTCTGCTATGTTGAAGTTCCAGTCTTCTTCCTATTTTTCAACTCAGATCTGTCTATTCTCCTTACTTTTGTGTTTTCATGCTGACACTAGTGGGAAACAATCATAGATGATTTAACATTACTACACCTCTTATTTGATTCCTCATTGGCATATTCATAAATAGATCTATACATAAAGAGTTCTGCTCTATTGAAGTTTGATGCTACTCTTATTCTACTTATCAAGTCTATCTCTTCTCCCTACTACTGTGTTTTGGTAATGAAACTGTTAGGAGAAGGTTTATAGAATATAAAACTACTACATCTTCTCTTGTATTCCCCACTTGCGGAGCCACAAACAGATTTTTGTAGAGAGAGCTCTGCCTTATTAAAGTTCAACATTTGCTCATATTTTCAGACCAAGTCTGACTCTTTTGCCTATTACATTGTTTCAGTGCTGAAATTGGTGGGGTAAATTTTCATATCATTTGAAACTACTACTTCCCCTTTTGTATTCCCCACTTATAGAGCCACAAACAGATATATGTAGAAAGAGCTCTGCTATGTTGAAGTTCAAGGTATACTTATGTTTTTTAGATCAGGTTTAGCTCTTTTGTTTACCACCGTGTTTTGGTGCTCCTATTGATGAGAGAGAGTTGTATAAAATATGAAACTACTGCATCCCTTCTTGCATTCTCCACTTACAGAGCCACAAACAAATTTTTATGGGGATAGTTTTGCTACGTTGAAGTTCTATGCTTGCTCTTGTTTTTCATATCAGGTTTCGCTCTTCAACCTACTACAGTGTTTTGGTGGTGCCACTGGTGAGAGAAAGTTTTATAGCATATAAAACTACTACATCCCTTATTACATTCCCCACTAGCATATCCACAAACAAATCTCTATAGTGGCAGATCGACTAGTGTTGGATGAAATGCCAGATGATCCAACCTATATTATGACAGGTCTCCAAAATAGGTGGTAGAGACCATCAAAATAGATGTTGCAAACATCCAATATTTGTTCATTGGCCTGTAAAAATTCTTAGTGGCCATTTGGTAGTGTGGTTGCGGGTGAGGTTCACCCGCAACCACACTACCAGGTGTTTGGTTAAAGGAAAAAAATATGTGTTTTGCTAGTAGGACCCACTAATATTTAAGGTTGGAATGCAGGTTTTGAGAAGCAGCATTTTGCTGCTTCTCATGTTGAGAATAACGTCAACAGTGGAGCCATGCTCCACTGCGCACTGTTCACGTGAACAATTTTTTTTTTTTTTTTGAAAAACCATGAAAATGAGTTTTATTTTTTTTTTGTTTTTTTAAAAATTAGTTTAAAAATTATAATAACATACCATTTATGAAATTTGATCGCAATTCCAATTATGTTATTGCTGGGTCCGGCCCAGTTAAAAAAAAATTCAGTTTTTATTTTTATTTTAATTGTGTTCTATTTAAAAAATTAAAAGGAGATCGCTTGATGACGTAACAAAAGATTCAGTTTTTGTTGTTGCACGCTTAAGAAACCATGAAAAATATAGTCCTTGTTGGATAGATTTCACATGTGATGACATTGCACATAGTGTAATGGAATAATAAAAAATATTTGATATCAATATTATTTATTTCATGATGTAATAACAGTAGTTAAATTTACAATATTTAAATTAAAAATCATTATTATAAATATATATATATATTTTTTAATTATTTTTATAACCTCAATTTGAAAAGCATTTTTATTAACCAAACACATTAAACTACTTTTTCTTCAACCTCAATTTCAACCACAGTTTTAACCAAACACCTATTTTTTCAAACCAACCTCAACTAAAAGTACTTTTTATAAAACAACTTTTTTTAAACCACAACCACAAAAGCTACCGCAATACCAAACACACTCTTAGTAATCATACAAGTAATGGATATCCACCCATCACACAACATATTACTGGGAAGGCCTTTGATATATGTTGCTGGCACCATAACTTTTCTTACACCAATGTCTAAAATACATAGTTAATAGAACATTGGTGATAGTTAAAGCTGAAAACAATCTAGCAATGGTACAGAATATGGCTAGTACCTTACATAGGGGCTGAAGAGAGCAAGGATGAGAATCTTCATTCTTTTAAAATTATTAACAAAGACTAGGTTCTAAAAAATTTGGTGCTAAGAAAGCCAACCATTTCTAAAGTTGCAAGGATGGCAGCTAGTTATTTCTTTAAACATAGACTTCCTTTCCAGTATGACCTTATAACCAAAAATCTAAAAAGGATAAGCCCGATAAGATGAAAAGTTGCAAATCAAAGATTTAGGTTTGGCTTTAAGCCCAAGAACAAAGATTACAAAAGAACCACTAATATCAGGTGAGAAAGAAGACTAGCTAGGCTGGAAAATAGAGAACCAAAAGAAGAAAAGATTATCATTCCCCCAATCCATATAACATTCTCTAAAGCTGCCTATATGGCCCACTCGGAAGACACAATGAATGTCCCTTTCTAAGGCTTGGCTACTATAGGCATCAACACGTTGAAGTGAGACGATGGTGAGGTCAAAAGCCATAACAAAATGGCAGAAGAGGAAGATTTGCTAACCCAACTGATTATCCATGCTGTAGACAAGATGCCTACAATAGCCTTCATATAAAAGCTGGAAAATGGCAAAAGATTCTAGAATTAGGTGACTTAGAAAGCTCATATAGTCTTTAAAAAGTAAATGGTAATGTTTTGTGTTTTGCTTTGTGCTTTCTACATCTTTATTTGTTTTGTTGTTTTCATACCAAGTTGGCAATCTAAGCTCGAGATGCTAACAAATTGGTTTCAATGTGTTTGAGCCTTTTTTTTTACCAATGAGATCATACTTTTTCATATTTTTATTTATTTATTTGTCTTGTCTTTTTTAAAACCAATATGCACTTACACCTTTCGCTTTTAAGAAATCTAAAAGTGGACCATTCACGGAATCACTAGCACATTACCCAGAGAATGAATGATCAAAGTTTGATGAGTATATAATTACAATGGAAGAAAATGAACAGGAAAAGGATGTTGTGGAAGAATTCACTGGATTAGTGGAATAGTCAGAGCAAATTCAAGAGCTGGCAAGAAAAAAGCTAAAAACAGTCGACATCAACACAAGGGAGGATAAAAAAGAGTTAAAAGATATGGACTCTGATCACTTCCAGTGAAAAAGAGGATTTGATCTCATTACCACGTGAGTATGTCAACATGTTTTCCTGGTCCTACATAGATATGTCTGGTCTAGATACCGACATCATAATACACAAGGTACCATTGAAAGAAGGGAGTGCACTTGTAAAGCAAAAACCACGAAGAACTCGCCCAGATATGGTGCTAAAGATAAAAATTGAGATAATATAGCAATGAGACGCTGGTTTTTTTAAGTATTTATATACCCACAATGGGTGTCTAATATAGTAATAGTTCCTAATAAAGGTAGGAAGATTAGAGTATATGTAGATTACAAGGATTTAAATAAAGCAAGCCTGAAGGATGACCTTTCATTTCCTCATATTGATATCCTAGTCAACAATGCCATATAAAGCTCGACATACTCCTTCATGGATGTCTTCTTCGGGTATAACTAAATCAAGATGGCCAAAGAAGATAAAGACAAAATGACCTTTGTTACACTATAAGGAACCTTTGTTATAAAGTAATGCCATCCAGGATGAAGAATGTTGGGGCCACTTATCAAAGGGCAATGGTGATTTTATTCTACCATATGATGCATAAAGAGATTGAAGTGTATGTGGATGATATAATGCCAAATCTAGAGAGAAAGAAGACCATTGTCAGAATCTGAACAAGTTATTTTAAAGGTTAAGAAAGTATCAGTTGAAGATGAAGCTAAACCTCATAAAGTGCTCATTATGGGTGAAACCTGGAAATTTGCTCAGATTTGTGGTAAATAGTCAAGGTATTGAAATAGACCCTAACAAAGTGAATGTAATCAGGACATGCCAGCTCCTAAAACTGAAATAGAAGTTAGAGGATTCTTGGGTCGTCTGAATTATATTTCTCGGTTTATCTCTCAAATGATAGCGACTTATAAACCGATCTTCCAACTCCTTCGAAAAAAGACCCTGAAGTATGGGAAGAAGAATGCTAAGAGGCCTTTGATAAGATCAAAAGATATTTGTAAAATCCACCTTTATTGGTTCCTTTGGTACCTGGTAGACCATTGATTTTGTATCTAACAACAACTGAAAGAGCAATGGGATGTGTACTTGGGCAACTTGATGAATCTGGTATAAAGAAAAAGGCAGTATACTATATGAGTAAAAAAATTATAAATTATGAATCTAGAACATCAATAGAGAAGCTTTGTTGCGTACTTGTGTGAGCCACCAAACGACTTTGGTAGTACATGTTGTGTTACACCTAGTGGTTGATTTCAAAGCTAGATCCTTATATATTTGAAAAGCCTTACTTGTCAAGCAAAATATCAATATAACAAGTATTGTTGGCTGAATATGACATAGTATACACGATAAGAAAAGTCATAAAAGGAAGTGTCATTACTAACCATTTAGTAGATAGTACAATCAAAGACTATAAACCTTTGAACTCTGATTCCTAGATGAAGATGTGTTGATAATAGAAGGGGAAAAAGAACCAGATTGGTGGACAATGTACTTTAACGAAGCAGTAAATATGTATGGTAGGAGTAATGATAATTTCCCATTGTAAAAAGCAGTATCATGTCTTGATAAAACTACAGTTTGAATGCACTAATAATATTGTAGAATATGAAACTTGCATCCTCAGGTTAGAAGCTGTGTTAGAATTGAAAACCAAGAAACTTGATGTCTATGGAGACTCGATGCTGATAATCTTCCAAGTAAAAAGGGAATGACAGATAAAAGATGAGAAGATGAGGCCATATTAGGAATATCTATCCAAGCTAATAGAGGAGTTTAACATGATAAAATTCACTCATATGGGGAGAGATAAAAATTGGTTTGTCGATGCTTTGGCTACCCTAGCTTTCCTTGCCAAAATCGATAATGGGAACAAAATATAACCTTTAGATATTAATGTCAAAAAATCTTTAGCTTACTGCTACTCAGGCGAAGAAGAAACTAATGGAAATTTATGGTATTATGATATCATATTGTTTATCCAACAACAGGAGTATTCCTAAAAGGCATCTAATACAAACATGAAAACCGTGCGAAGGTTAGCCCTAGAATATTACCTCGATGGAGAGATCTTGTACAAAAGATCATCAGATGGAACATTATTGAGATGTCTAGATGGGATAGAAGAAAAAAAGGCACTCTAAGAGGTTCATAAATGGGTTTACGTAACCTATGATAGCGAACATATGATGACCAGAAAAATACAAAGATCAAGGTACTTTTGGTTGACCTTGGAAAGAGATTCCATGTAATATGTCAGGAAATGCCATAAATATCAGATATATAGTGATAACATAAACTCACCCTCGATTCCCCTTTTCAACTTGACATCTTATGGCTTTTTATGATGTGGGGAATCGATGTAATTAGGCTTGTTAATCCAAAAGCTAGTAACATGTATTGGTTTATCCTAATGGTCATTGACTACTTCACGAAATGAGTAGAAGCCATCTCATATACCCATGTGGCCTAGAAGACGCTAAGAAGGGAACATGATTTAGCTTGTCAGTACGAAGCTCTTGAAAAGATAGTGACTGATAACACTTAGAAAATCAAACACTCAAATTCATCCTCATACCGATCAAAGATGAACGGTTCCATAAAAGCCACCAACAAAAACATAAATAAGATCATTCAAAAAATGGTGATTACTTACAAAGACTGGTATAAGATGTTGCCCTTTGCTCTTTATGCATATCACACTACAGCTAGGAAATCAATCGGAACAACCCCGTATTCTTTAGTATATGGAATGAAAACGATATCACCTTTAGACATGGAAATTCCATTGTTAAGAATATTGATAGATTCTAAGCTAGAAGAGGCCGAATGGGAAAAAGTGAGGTATAAGCAACTAAACCTGGTCAGTGAGAAGAAGATAGCCACAATTTGTCACCACCAACTCTACTAGAAGAAAATGGTGAAAGCCTACAATAAGAAAGTCATGCCTTAAGTATTTTGAGAAGGAGATTTGGTACTAAAGAAAGGTCTAACTTTGCCTAACAAATACCAGAGTAAAAGGGCACCCAACTACAAAGGCCCCTATGTGGTCAAGAAAGCTTTTTTAGGGGTGCCCTCATATTAACAGGGATGGATAGGGATGACTTGCTTAGGCCGATGAATTCTGACTTTGTAAAAAATTACTATGCATAATGTACTCGTTCTACTTTGAATTAATAAAATTTATTCACTCATTCTCAATACATCTTGTGTTCTGTCTACAAAAAAAAAAATGATCTTAAATTTCTCCTAAACAAAGTTTTTTTTGTTTGGTTTTTGTCTAAATGATTTCAAGGAAATTAATGATATGTCAAAAGGACAACCCCCTAGAAGGTGGCTAAATGCCTAGAAACCAAAACTGATTACCCAACCATTAGGTTCTTGTTATGAGAAAACTACGCGGAACAAAAGACAATCAAGATTTTTTATATATATAATTTATAAAACAAATCACAAAAAATAGTTCAAAAGACTGTTATGGTGGTAAAGTCAAAATTTATCAATCCTAACAAGTTTTGCTTGAAATGAGAAAAGGTCATCTTTGATATCCATAAAGTAAATATATCCATTACAATCCTCTTTTAAGCCTAATAAAATCATTCTTCCAAAAAGAAACCCTAACCTGGGTCACACCCCACACAAGAGGAAATCGAGAAATGTTTTTGTTGGTCAAAAGGTGAAGACCACAATATAAATGGTAGTAAAGAGGATTGATGAACAACAAGAGCAGTAAATTCCTTTTTCTTTTAAGCCAAATGAGTGGTTGATGGTGATCCTAGGTTTAAAACCCCTTAAACACTATTTAAGCCTGTAAATTCCTTTCTTTGATAAACATGCAACCCAAGCTTTATTACACACATAAAAATACCCTCCTAATCAAGCAAGCAAGATGGACTGATAAATGGTGCACATAAGAAATTAGTTGTGAAAATAATGATGAGATAAAAAGCTTTTTGTCTTTTATTCATGTTGAGAGAATCCAAACACAAGATTTCAAATGAGTTTTAACCCTTCTCAAAGTAGGTCATCTCTTACACCAAACACCATGATAAAAAAAATTTGACATAACATTAATGAATCTTAGATTTTTAAAAAGATAAGGTAAATCTTGCAAAAAAGCTTTGTTAGGAAAATCACCTTAAACCCCTCAAAGCATGTGTTAGAAATGTTAAAAGCACACAACATTGTCATAGGACAGAGTTTCCAAGTTGTTCCTAATTTGGGATGATATTCATTGTAAGCACAAAACAAGGCTACACAAGACAAACTCGATGCTCAAGCAACACTACAATTAGGGGCATAGTCAGGTTTGATGAATAATGAGAGCAGTAATCATCGTGGATAACCTATAATGGGCACTGTGATTGCATTTAAGTAGAGGACTGGGATATAATAGACTTGGATAAGCTAGTGAATTAGAAAAAAAAACTAAGAAGGCTTTAGATAGCAAACAAAGACACCTTATGACAATGAAGCATCAAAGAGGGGGGGTTATATTTCAAACTAGGTAAGGATGCATGCATGTCATGTAACCCCAAAGCATTGCATAAATATTTTTGAATCTTTTAGAAAAATCCTCGATGAAATCCACCAAGTTTTTGAATCTTAGAAAGGGTAGGTTACTCATGAAAATAGACCAGTTTTTGAAATTTGGAAAAGGGAGGTCACTTGAAAAAAATAGACCATTTTCTAAAAACAAGTAGGTCGCCCGAGAAGATATATTAGTTTTGGAAACTCAAAAAGGGTAGGTCACCTGTAAAAATAAACTATTTTTCTAAATAGGAGCAGGTCACTCGAGAAAATAAACTAGTGTTTGAATTTCAAAATGAGCAGGTCACCTGAGATAATAAGACCAATTTCAAAGAAGCATGAATGCTTATTGAAATTCTTTTGGAATTTAAAGGGGCAGTTTACTTGTGAAAATAGATTAGTGTTTAGATTTCAAAATGGGTAGCTTACCCAAGATAATGAGATCAATTTCAGGGAAGCATAAACACATGCTGAAATTCTTTTAGAATTTAACGGGGCATGTTGCCTGTGAAAATAGACCAGTATTTGAATTTCAAATGGATAGGTCACCCAAGATAATAAGATCAAATTCAAATCAAGCATGAACGCTTGTTAAAATTCTTTTAGAATTTAAAGGGGTAGGTCACCTATGAAAATAGACTAGTTTAAAAAAAAAACTTAAAAAATGACAAATCACCCATAATAATGAGATCATTTTCTTTTTAAAAGTGAAATCTTTGGATGAGTGGATCACCTTTTCTATATAAGCTCACTACACAAAAACTTTATTTTTGCTTTGTAAGCATTGTAAAGAGGGGGCATTCTATATATATATATATATATATATATATATATATATATATATGAAGCAAAACTGAAAACAAATGCCCGAGCCTAATTATGGAAAACCAGAATGTTAATATGGGCTTAATTGAACTTTCTATGAGCCAAGGATTAACTTGTAAAATGCTTGTGATTTCAAAGACTGAAATCAATGAGAAATCAGGGGTTAAATTGAAAAATTAGAAGTTAAAATGACGTTATTCAAGGTATTGTGCTTCTTCTTTTTTAGTTTTTGATTGATCGATAAGGCACTTTCAGACAACTGAATTACCACTTTAAGAGTTAAAACCACCACCATTCAACCAAGAAACACCCCTCTACAACTATATGTTTGTAATATCAAAAATTTATATCTCATTTTCTCCATGAATCTCCACAACATCTTCTCCCTAGTTATCCAAAACCACAGTTTCAGAAATTATGTTGTTTGGGTGGGCACTTTCAAACATTTGAATTTGAAGCTATAGACCTCCAAATCAAGCAAGATTGGGTTCGATCGAAAGAGATGCACCTACCAAGTCCAGATGGTCTTAAGCAATGTTAACATCAGAGATTCTCTGACAAGGTCCTGAAAATGGTCAACCCAATCAGATTTGATATGAACATTCAGTTGCAGAAGAAAGCCCAGCCTTTTCATTTGTTTCCACTTAGAAGCCTCCAGAAGAATTATATCAAGGGTTTAAAACCTTTCTCTCGGGATCCAAGGGTAGGAAATAATTTAACAAAGGTGGTAGCAAAAAAACAGGGGCACTTTTTGTTAACGAAAGGATGGCCCTTGCTTCTAAGTAGTTAATCTAACCATTTGAAGTGAAAATGGTTAGATTTTAAATCTCTTTTTGTCAAAATTCATTTGTTGTCTTGATTTGATAGTTATTTGGGTTTGGGATCAATGCATTTTTTTAAGTATTTGTGTTGTTTTATTGTTTCTTTAGCCATAATCATGTTCCTTATCAATAGTGATGTAGGGATAGAAAATGCACACTTTAAAGGCCAGAAATGGCCTTTCTAATCGTATTTGGTCTACCAATTTTCTAGCCAAATTTTCTGCACTTAAGGCAGATTTATCTATTGAACCTTGCCTTAACTGCTAGTTTCAAACCTTGTTTGGTTTACTTTTTGTTTCAGATAGGCCTGTCCATCATCTTCGATAAGTAATATGGGAGTTTTTAGCATTAATAACAGGTTTTAATGGATTTAATCATAGCGTTTCGGTCCAAAACCGAAACCAAAACCCTTTTTTAGGGAAAATCATGTGATTTTATCAATTATTATGAGTTTTAAACCCTTAATTCTTGATCTAGGGAGGAGATTATGAACAGAAACATCCCCTTCTTTGTTCGAAATCCACTTTGGATTGAGAACCATGTTTTTTCTATTTTGATCTATTTTTGTTTGAAAATTTTCGAGTTCTTGTGTTTTTCACCCCTTTGATCTATTTCGTCACTATTTTCTTTCCTTTGGTTTGTTTTTGAGTTGACTCTGTCGGGTCAACCCAACCAGGTCAACCCTAATTGAGTCAACCCTAGCTGGGTCAACCTTTTCGAGATGACCAGACCCCAAAGAAAAAAGAGAATATATATATACACACACCCACACTAAAAAATAGAAAAAAAAAAAACAACTTTGTTTTAGTTTCCTTTTAGGATTTTGCTTTTTTACGAAAATTCCTCTTAAACCTCAGTTTTTTTATTCTCAAGAAAATTACAAGTAAAAAATAAAAATAAATATTTTTTTGTATTGCATATGGCCAAGTGTCTCAAAAATACAAAGAAAATCATATTGCGTAATATTTCCATATAAAAATTCAAAATACGTATTTGCATGCATTTTAGGATTTAATAACCAGTTTATTAAATTCATGAGAATTTAGCTAATATTTCAATAAATCACTATTTTTTAATTCATGAGAATTAATGGTTAAAAATGTTGGTATAGAATGTTGGACCTATAAGTAAGGCTGGTATTTGAAATATCGGAGTCGAATAGAAAATTCTTAGAGTTATTCTAAATATTCACCAATTTTAATTGAGTATTTTTCACCGTAGTACTCAAATTACGAAGAATTGTTTTCTAAGAATTTATTTAGGCACACGAGTCCATAATAAATTCTTAAACACTAGATTTATTCATATGAGTAAATCTCAATCCTAAACTACAAAAAGACCAGAAAACCATCAAAACCTCTAAACCACAAAGCATTTTACCTTAGTTAGGGTGCACTAGGTGTTAATAAATTTTCTAGCCACAACTAGTCTCTTATCCTCGAATATCTGACAAGATCAGTATTCCTAGGTTATCTAGCAACCCTGAACCAAATAACTAGGTGACGACTTCAAACGACCCCCAATACCGCACATCTATGTGTGACACCATACATCATACAAACCTCATACCTTTCACTAATTCACTCTCACACACTTAGAATTACACATATTACATGTAATCAAAACACATAGAGCCATTCAAAATTTGCAAAACACCTTCTGAGTCAAAAAAGGTCAGAAGTTGAGGAATGCACTGGACATGAGGGAGTAGTGGCGGCATGTGGATTCCTCACACCATTGTTACTGTCGGGGTGCATGTAACAACATGTCGTCATTGATTGAAGAGCAAAAATTGGTGAATTTGAAGCGATTCTTTCACCTCTTCCTTTCTCTACTAACGGTGAGTATCACCACTACCTGCAAGACAAAGAAATCAACACAAGATAGTAGTTTTTATTTATTTGTATTTTTTTTTTTTAGATTTGCCTCTCTCTTTCTCTACTGTAATTTCTTTTTTTCTTTTCTGATTGTTATTGTTGGGTTGTCGTGGATCTGCCATGCTGAAGAGTGCCTTGCATTATGGTTTAGGAGAAGGCGTTGATCGGTGATAGTTATGGAGCTACGAGATTACGTTGCTGGTTTTTGGATGGGGAGATTGTTACCTATGGTTGGCATGTGTGGGCCAGTGTCTGAAGGAGAAGGAAATAATGTGAGGTTATGTATGCTAAAGAACCAACTAATGGTAGTTATTGTTGGGTCTTGGACACTGCGAGATGAGAGAGAGCTATTGCTATTGGCCTTCAATGAAAATAGAATAATGGCGTGAGGGAAGCATGTAAGAGGAACTAATCTTATTTATTATTATTTTTTTAATGGGGAAATTGTGTGGTGCTGGTTCACGGTGAGGGTTCATATGGGTATGGTTTTATGTCCTGTGGAGAACTAGTTGTACAGAAGTTTCAAAGTCTCGCAAACTCATCCTCTCTTTTTCTCAAATTTAAATTTGATTCAAATTTAAAAATTGAAAATGATTAGCAGAATATCCTAATGATTTGTCCTTGATTCTTTTATACATTATCAAATCACACTCCATCAAAAAAAAAAATCAGTCCTCAATCTTTAGATTCCAAATTTTAGCCCTTTAAAATAAATTAAAAATAAAATAGGTCAAAATTTTGTTATGAGACCTTTATCAACCTTTATTAGGTAAATTTCAAAGAAAACTCGGGGAAAAATGATGGATAGAAGCTTTTCTTCTCTAATAGTTCATGGCTATTAGAAACAGCCTATTTATAGGCTGGTTTTATGCTAATTAATAATTTTTCAATCTAAAATTTTAAAACAAGGTAGCACATCATATCAAGAAACTCCCTGCAATATTATAGTTTAATCCGTCAATTTAATTGAGAATTCTACATGTTAATTTAAAAATAGTTGATTTGTGATTTTTTTATTAAAAATCTGAATTTTTTTAACTTAATCCTTGTATATAAATCTTATCAATTATTCAACTCAAGATCAATTTTTTATTTTAAAATATATTTATTTATTTATTATTAGATTTATTATTATTTCACGATAACATTACTAATTTTGAATAGTGCTTGTACTATCAATTTTACCTTTTCTTTTTATTATCCTTTTTTATAGCTTATATTTTATTATCACACTAGTTCTTTGGATTATTTTTTTTATTACTTTATCCATTAAAACCTGTTATCTATTTTACAAGCATTATAAATTTTAAACCCAAAATACATAATTTTCTTTTCATTTAGTCAATACATTTAAACTTATTCTTAGATGTCTTCCTCTCCATTACACATATCACATTTTAATATTTATATCATTTATCTTTTTTTTATTCCAAGTGTTCATTTCACATCGAGATTTTATTTTCTTTTATTCTATATTTACGCTAGGTTGAACAATTTGAGTGTAATATATGTAATGGTAATTGTAAGTCGACAATCAAGGATAGTTAAAATATAAGAAAGAGAGAGTATACGAGATAGCCTTCTAGAGAGAAGGTTTTACTGTATTAGAAAATTTATATATTATTATAGAATACTCTAAAACGCGTGGGTTTTTCACTGTAGTAACTTTTGTTTTTTTTTGTTTTCACCACCTTTTTTTTACCCAAAATTGACTTCTTCTTCTTCTTTTTTTTTTTCAAAATTATCTTTACTAATTTTTTTAAATATTGAGATTGTTGAAAATTTAACTATGTAGTTTTTTTCTTTAAGACATTGTGGATTGCTATAATATTCTCATACATTATTTTTTTTATGATTTATTTTTTTTTTTTTCAAAATGGTATTTGTAGATTTTATTTTATTTTTTTATATTAAGTTGGTTGAGAATTTAGCTTTATAGTTTTTTTTTTTAAAAAAAAAACAATATGAACCTACATAGTTTTTGTTTTGCTGCAGTGTTTCCCCACATATTTTTTTTAAAAAAATTATCTTTATCAAATTTTTTTTTTTAATATTAAGCTAGCTGATAATCTAGTTTTAGCTTTCCCCGCATGTTTTTTTTTATTTGTTTTTTTTTTTCAAAATTGTCATTTTTTACATATTTTCTTTTTTTGTTGTTTTGTTTTTTTTTCAGAATTATTTTTGTTGATTTTACTTTTTTACTATTGAGCTGGTTGAAAATTTAGTTTTTTTTCTTTAAAACACTGTAGCTTGCCCCATGAGTTTTTATTTCCCTTTTTTTTTCCTTTTTTTTACATGTATTTTTATTTATTTTACCCAAAAATTGACTCTTTTTTTTAAATAGTCTTTCTCAATTTTTTTTTATATATATTGAGCTGGTTGAAAACTTAGCTTTGTAGCTTTTTTCAAAAAAAAAAAAAACACTATGGATCACTATAGTCTTAAATTTTTTTTCTTTTAAATTTTTTTTTAATGATTTTTTTTATTTAATTTGTTAGTGTTAAATTTTTTTTATTTAGTTATCAGATTTTCATGATACGAATCTCAGGTTTGATGGGTTAACCTGATTTGAGAAGTTATTGTTTTCATTTAGTTTAGTTTTTTAAAGTTAATTTTCTATCTATTTGATTATCAGACTTTCATTTTTTAATGACACGTGTCTTGAGCATGACGGGTTAACTTGGTTTGATGGGTTAACCCAGTTAATTTTGGGAAACCTATCATTTTTTTCTATTTAGTTATCAAACTTTCATAGCGCGAATCCCAGATTTTACGGGATAACCTGGTTTAAAGGATTAACCCAATTAATTCTATTTTTTTCTTTTTTTTATTAGTTTTTTCCTTCCTATGGATTTTTTTTAATTAATCTATTTAATTATCACACTTTTATGGCACGACCTTATAACCAGACCCACATCAAATATTCTTGGGTCCGGTGCTGCAGTCAGGCTCACTTAAACTTGGGTTATGCAAGTTTAATTTTATTATTAATATTATAAATATTACTCTAGGTCAGGTGTTGCAGCCAAACCCAAGATTCTTGGGTATAACTTTGCAGAAAAACCCAATATTTTTAAATTTTTGTTTTTTTTAATATTTTTTATACAAAAAAACATGGCCCGCGGCATCGCATGGGTCATATATCTAGTAGAACACTCTAAAACGCGTGGGTTTTTCACTGTAGCAACAGGTTTTTTTTTTACATGTTTTTTTTTCTATTTTTTTTTTACCCAAAATTGATTTCTTCTTTTTTTTGTTTCAAAATTATCTTTGCTAATTTTTTTAAATATTGAGCTGGTTGAAAATTTAACTATGTAGTTTTTTTTTCTTTAAAACATTGTGGATTACTATAATATTCTCATACATTGTTTTCTTTTTTCTTTTTATGATTTCTTTATTTTTATTTTTTTTCAAAATGGTCTTTGTAGATTTTGTTTTTTTTTTTTTTATATTAGGTTGGTTGAGAATTTAGCTTTGTATTTTAAAAAAAAAAAACAAAAACAATATGGATTGCTACAATGTTTCCTCTATATAGTTTTTGTTTTGTTGCAGTGTTTCCCCACATATTTTTTTTTTAAAAAATTATCTTTATCGAATTTATTTTTTCAATATTGAGCTGGCTGATAATCTAGCTTTAGCTTTCCCCACATGTTTTTTTGTATTTTTTTTATTTGTTTTTTTTTTTTTCCAAAATTTTCTTTTCTTACATATTTTCTTTTTTTGTTTTTTTTAGATTTTTTTTATTTTTTTTTTTTACTATTGAGCTAGTTGAAAATTTTGTTTTTTTCTTTAAAACACTGTAGTTTTCTCCACGTGTTTTTTTTTTTTTTTTGCTTTTGTTTCCTTTTTTTTACATGTTTTTTTTTTTCATTTCTTTTACCCAAAATTGACTTTTTTAAAAAAAAATAGCCTTTTTAGGTTTTTTTTTATATATTAAACTAGTTGAGAACTTAGTTTTGTAGCTTTTTAAAAAAAAAAAACAAATACTATGGATTACTACAGTATTTCCCTTACATGGTTTTTGTTTGGCTGCAGTGTTTCCCCCATATTTTTTTTAAAATTATCTTTGTCGAATTTATTTTTTCAATATTGAGTTCGTTGAGAATTTAGCTTTCCTCACGTTTTTTTTTATTTTCCCCATGTTTTTTCATTATAATTATAATTATAATTATAATTATAATTATAATAATTATTATTATATTGTATTGTATTGTATTATATTATATATAACTGTTTTTTTTTTTTCTTTTTAATTTTTTTTAATGAATTTTTTTGTTTTGATTTAGTTTATTAATGTTAAAAAAAAATTTATTTAGTTATCAGATTTTCATGATATGAATCCTAGGCTTAACGGGTAACTTAGTTTGATGGGTTAATCCGGTTAATTCTGGGTAAACCCGTCATTTTTTTTTCTATTTAGTTATCAAACTTTCATGACGTGAATCTCAGGTTTTACAGGATAACCGGGTTTAAAGTGTTAACCCAATTAATTCAATTTTTTTTTTATTTTTCTTCATTAGTTTTTTTTCTTCTTGTTGATTTTTTTTCTTTGTTTTTTTTTAATTAATCTATTTAATTATCATACTTTTATAACACGACCTTATAGCTAGATCCACATCTAATATTCTTAAGTCCGTTGTTGCAGACAGACTCACTTAAACTTGGATCATGCAAGTTTAATTTTATTATTATTATTATAAATATTACTCTTAGATCAAACGTTATAGTCAAACCCAAGATTTTTTGGTATAACTTTGCAAAAAAATCTAAGATTTTTAAATTTTTATATATTTTAATATTTTTTATGCAAAAAAATCATCTTAGCGTCGCACGGGTTATATATCTCGTTACAATTAAAAACTCATTATTACAAGCCAAAAAACAAAAGAGAAAAAATCTTATTTTCTCAAAGCTGATGCATCATCATTACAAGCATACAAATCACTTTAGCTTTTGAAAAAGTAAGGGTATAATAATTTCCATATGAAACAAAAAAATAATAATGAAAGTAATGTTACGGGCTCCCATGCATATCCTGGATATGACTAGAGATGCTTAGAAAGTCACCAAGGAAATAGGAAGTCGCCGGCTATCTTGAAAAAAAGAAGAGGATATGTTAGCATCTCATCATCATCATCATCATCATCATCATCATCATCATCATCATCATCATCATCATCATCATCTTCTCCCTGTTCTCTAAGAGAGCTTCAAGAGAAGAGATTCTTCAAAGCCTTCTTTTACAGAGTTAGCTAGCAGAGGAAACTTATTCCACCGTTTGCAGAGGATCCTGTGTGTTAACGAAGAAGGTTTTGTGAGGGATACCTCTTGAACTATCAATCTCCCTATTAGGAGCTGGGAATCCCATTTTAGGATCAAGGGATCTGAAATTTAGATACGAACATCAATAATGCCTTCGAGATGAGATATTAAGATCTGGATAGGATTGCCTGAAATGTTTCTTGCATAAATACTTGGTGTGCTGATAGAATTTATTCCTTGGTAGAAAAATCTATAACGAAACCTGTTAGGGAATTCTTCAAGAGGATTGCTAATTTTGAACTGTATCCACCAACAATTCTTGCCTTGCCTATTTCCATAGACTGAGAGTTTTCCATCCGTGGATGTTATCAAAATAATTGTATGTTTTGGGTAAAGTACGTGATTCATGAAGCATTTCATTAAAATTTAATTTTTTTAAAAATAAAGTTTTTATATTTTAAGATTTGTTTATATATTAATATTAAAAATAATTTTTTTAAAATAAAAAAAATATTATTTTAATATATTTCTAAATAAAAATATTTTTAATAAATAATTAATACTATATATCTCCAAATATCCGTTAATCCCCTATTGATTTGGGGTTATCAACCTATGTATGCTATATTTTCCGAATATTTTATAACTTTATAGAGTAAATATGGGTTAAATTTATTCTTTGAAAACTACCCAAAATTTAACTAAATTAAGTCTCCATAAGAAGTGATTTATTAACCTAGATTTTAGCTTCTATTTTTCAAAATATACAAAAAATTAAAAAAAAAATTATTTTCAATAAACTCAGTTAATTTTAATTATTTTATTTGTTCAATTTTGTGAGTCAAATTAAGTTTAAAGAATTATTAAAATATAAAAAAATATATATTAAAAAGGTAGGATGAAAATAGAATTAGAAACAAAATTGAACAAATAATTGAGTTTAACAAGCCCATGTTTTAGTTGGGAAGTTTTAAAAATCTAGGAATTTCAAATAATGTGATTCAATTAAGGGCAAAATTAGTCAGCATTGCATAATTTTAAAAATAAAGAACTAAATTTGAATATTGACCATGTTAAAAGTATCAATTAAATTCAATTTAGGGATTAAATTGAAGATAAAATCTAAAATTAAAACCTTAATTGAATGACTATTGAAAATTCCAAGAGCTAGGGACTACAATAAAAAGGTGCAAACATTTCAGGGTCTAACTGAGTTTTCATACTACATTTTTCATTTTTTCAGTCCAAGAATCTAGACATTTAGCCCTAAAATACAGCCAGGAATGGTAGTTCATAAATATATGATTCTTTTCCAACCCAGATGTACAGTTTTCTGAACTACAGACCATAATTCACTCCAGTCATTTTTCTCATTGAAAAGGCAGATTTCTCACTCCCGAAAGGGGAAGATTTTCTCAGCCTTGATTTATTCTTAGCAAATCAATCCCAAATTGTTAGCAATCAAGATCAAAAACCAACCAGATTCCAGCCTTTCTCCCTATTGAAAGGCAAGGACTTCAAAGTCTAAAAACACAACAGCAACACTAGGGGGGCAATCCTCCTCAACCTGTGATAATCACAGAAACAAAAAATTGTCATTCCCACAACAACAGATTCAATCGTCATCCATTGTCCCTTCTCCCCAAATTGTCATTCCCACGACAACTCATCGTCCTTGTTTCTTGGAATTGTCTCCTTCCTTCAACTCAAATCACAGGGGAGATATCCAACAAACACAAGGGGCAAACGAGAATGCAGACATTCTGGGATTGTAACAAACCATTTCAATAAATACACCCATTGTAAGCCCACCATTTCATAGAACTATCTTCCCCGACCATGGAAACCACCACACAGCACCCTTGACAGGTTCGACCATTGACCACCATGTCCACGCAGAACCCTTTCTCACTGCTATAACCATTATAATAGACCCAATTACCTATCATGTCCCTTACCAACCAGCCATCATGCCATCTCCATAACCCTCTTGCTATATCCAAAACATGTCCTCCATCTCTTCTAGTACCAGCCCTCACCCTCAGCATCAATCACTCTAAAAAATGAAACCACTCTCACATTCAATCTCTTTCATGCCCAAAACCCATCCTTCTCCCTTACAAACCACCAAATCAGTCTCTACCCGTGACCACCAGTCCCTCATCACCACCAACAAACCTTAACCATATAGCTACCACCAAACCACCTTCAATAGGATTTCAGTCACAACCAATAACTCTCTCAAATTACCATCACAAACCCGCAGCCTTCATCACCTTCATCTCAACCCGCAACCCTGATTCCTCCAAAAAAACCGACAGCAACAAACACTAACCCTAAACTCCTAAATCCACCTTTTCATTTTACTTTCACATATCTGTGTTTGTTTGTTTTTTGTAGAAATAATAGGTGAGATAGACACAACGATACTCACGAGAAGGAGCTTATTGACCACGAAGAACAAGATGATAGAGCACTTGACTACGATGGTGCTAAAATTAACAGCTAAGTCGTTAAGAAGGTATTGTTGGAATTCATAGTTCAGGGTTTAGAGACTTCCTTTTGAAGTCGGAGCTTCTTCGGTATATTATTGACTTGGGTTCCTAGCATAGTTATTAAACTTGGCATTGGCGTTGATCCGGGTCCGGGAAAGGGGAGCTGGTCCCTTGTCAACATGGTAAAATAAAAAAACAAAATGTATTTGAAATTTTAATATTTTATATAAAAATATTAAAAAAAAATACATATAAATATAAATTATATAAAAAAATAGGAGGTATAAAATATAATATAGTTATTTTACATAAAAAATTAAAAAATAATCCATATAAAAAATAGGTTATAAAAAAATATAAGGTATGAAGTATACTATAATTATCCCTTAATTTTATATTTTTTTGGTTTATTAAAAATAAATGTAGGCTATATATAGTTATCCCATAACAAAAAAAAAAATTAAAAATATTTTATGTGGATGTGAGCAATAAAAAAAAGATATATAGGGCAAAGTATTCATAAGTTACTTTTATATATTTTTTGGGTTTATTAAAAAAATAAGATATATATAGTTATCACACATCAAAGAATTAAGAAACAACTCATGTGGATTGTCGTAACCTATTTTTTTGTTATTCCTTAAAAATTTTTAGTTTTTTTCTTTTCAAAATAAAAATAAAAAATAAAATAATAATAATAGCAAGGCAATTGGCGAAGTAGAAAAAGTTGGTTGAGGAAGGATTTCAAATTAAGCTGCAATTTTTAGATGGAATCAGAAGTATAATTGTACCCTATTATACCTAAAACTGAAGAGATAATACAGATTTAAGGTCAAATTAAATCATTATTGAAAAAATTTGCATAAAAATTTAGTCTAAGAACATAATTAGATTTTTAATAGGCCAATTTTGATTTTAATCATGGACCAAATTAAAGTTTAATTATGTTTAAGAATTAATTTGGGTTCGATTGAAGGGTTTAATTAGGTGCAAGGACTTAATTATAATTTAAATAAGTCAAATTAATTTTATTAGGGGCTTAATTAGTGAAAAATTAAGTTTGAGAGTCTAATTTGGGTTTGATTGAGAATATTGAAATATTAGGAGAAAAAACTTAATTTTTACAAAGTCAATTGGTTCAAATCAAGGGTAAAATCGCAAGAAAATCAAAGTTTTGGGGTCAATTAGAGGTTAAATTGAAGAATTCAAAGACAATGATCGTTTTGCAAAAGTCATCGAACTATAAGGACTCAATTGATTGAAATCAGGGATTAAATTGAAAAAACTTAAAATTTTAATGGTCAATTGAAGATCAAATTGCAAGAATTCAAGACCAAGGACTAATGTGAAAAAGGCGTTATGGCAAGGTCAAAATTGCATACAATTGGAAGTTTAAGGTCAATTAGAGGTGTAATTGAAAGAAATTAAAAGTTAGAAGACCAAATTGAACTTTGACCAAATCCCTAAATTAAAACATTAAAAGCCAAAACAACATCACTTCATTTAAATAAAATGGCATGTTTTGACCAAAATGGTGTCATTTTTTACCCAAACAGTAATGGAAAAAAAAAAGAGAAGACCAACCAGACAACTTGTCATTTAGTTATTGTTCATTTTCTTCATTTAGGCCCAAAATGACTACTAAGAGAACTAAATTTTAGGGGTATTTAATGTTTCATCTATCCACTAAATTTGACAAAACTTGCACGAAAATAATAGCCTACACTTGACCATACCCTGATATAATTCTTTATTGCTAATTAACATCATAACAGCCTTGGTGTCGCCCCAAAGTAGCCAACTTAGGCAACCTTGAGTTGTAAAAATCTAATAGTCTAATAAACCAATAGTTGGGATCCTTATGGTTCCAATAAAAGGCAAATTAAACACAAATAACAATTAAAATTAATGGAAATAATTAAACACATATCATGCAAGAATAGAATAAAATTGAGATAAAATAATTAAATTTATTAATATATATTCAATTACTAATTACAAGGCAAATTCAACAATAACAATTAAAATTCAACAAAGTATTCAATTATTATGGAAATAATAACAATAAAATATATTGAACAAATTTAAAAAAAAAAACTATAGACTTTAGGAATGAAAAATCCTTACTTTAATAATGTGTTTATTTCAAGACTTTATCTACATTATAAAAATACACCAAAACAAAAAGCATGACAAAAATAACAATAGCTAAAACAAAGAAAATTAAAAAAAAAAAATCATTAAGCATATTAAATGGAAATACATACCTTTTAATTTGTTGAAGATATAACTAGAGATTATAAGCAAAAAAACAAGAGATTTGAAGCAAATGAGGGGGGAAAAACATAACGAGAGCTATGAAACAAACGAGAGGAAAAATAAACTAAAGGGGCAGTCGTAGTGATTTATATCGTAGTTTTCTCGACGGACTCACCGACGAACATTTAAATAATATTAATTTTAATTTATTATGTCGGTGATGTTTTGAAACTTCGTCGGTAAATTTTGAATTTCACACCAGAATTTTTTAATTACCCTCCATACTTTTCGCTGTCCGTCAGTAATTCTGTCGGCAACTGCACGCGGTCAAAGATGCATTAATACCCACCTTTTGGGATTTGCACCGTCCGTCTGTGATTTTGTTGGTAATTGTGAACTACCGACGGATTGTACCTGTCAGTATCAACATCGGTGATTGTGGCATTTCCACAATTCTCAGTGAAATACCAACGGACTGTATCCGTCTATAGAGTCGTCGGTGATTGTAGCATTTTCAGTGTAACTCTCTGTCCAATGCCGACAAACGGTAGTCGTCGATATCGACATCGGTGATAGTGGCATTTTTAGTAAATATTTTTCCAGTAAATATTTTTGCAACTCTTTTTAGTGCCTTAACTAGCATACCAAGCAACATTTAGTATCTTTTATGGTCACAGAATATGTTTTGGTATACCTATGTGAAACCATATGGTTTATAAAATTGGTGCATTTCTAACTTTTGCGCCTTAACTAGCCAGCTAAGCAACTTTAGACATGTTTTGATGTCTCATACGATGATTTTACATACCCATGCAAAAGTCATAAGGTTTGTTGAATTTAGGTTTTTACAACTTTTGTGCCTTAACTAGTCTGCTGGACAACTTTAGGCACCTTTCCTAGCCCTACACCATGTTTTTACATACCAGTGTGAAAAATAATATGCTTTGTGGATATGGAGATTTAGCAACTTTTGTGCCTTAACTAGCCTACCAAGCAATTTTACGCAATGTTTAGTCCTTATAAAACATTTATCATAATAATAAGGCAACCGTAAGGTTAGTGGAATTTGTGTTTTTTCAACTTTTATGCCTTAACTAACCTGTTGGACAATTTTAGCCACCATTCATGGCCTCATTATATGTTTTTGCATATACATACGAAAACCATAAAATTTGTGAAATTGATGCTTTTGTGACTTTTGTACCGTAACTAGCCTATATGGAAACTTTATGCACCTTCAAAGCTACACCAAACATTTTTTAATATAATTGTGAATTTTATAAGGTTGTGAAATGAGGGTTTTTGCAATGTTTTTGCCTTAACAAGCTTACCAGACATCTTTTTGGGTCTCACAATATGTGTTTTTATACCAGTCAAATGAGAGCTTTTGCAATTTTTATGCCTTAAGTAGCCAAGCAAACAACTTTAGATACCTTTCATTGCCCCACTGTATATATGTTTTTGCATACCGGTCTGAAAATTATAATGTTTATGGAATTGATGCTTTTATATTTTTATGTTTTTATAGTATGCTAGAGTACAACTTGAGGCCCCTTTCAAAGTCTTGGTATTTATTTTTGCATATCCATGTAAAAACCTTAAAGATTAATTATGGAATTGGAGCTTTTGCAAGCCTTAACTGGTCTGCCATCAAAACATTAATAAAAAAACAAATAACTACAAAACCAAGTCTAAAAATATTAAAATATATATAAATTTATTTAATGGAGAAGGAAAAAAAAAAGGGTTGAGAAAAATTAATGTTACCATATAAAAAAATTGTATCAATATTATTATTAAACTTTTAGAAATATTTCTCAATTAAAGACTTTCATATATTTTGAGGCTTTTCATCCATGTTTCTATCCTCTCTCTTTTTTTTTGTAAGATATGAATTCATTTTATAAAACTTTTATTTTAAGTGATTCTAACAGAGATAAGTTTTTAATTGAGAAAATTAAATAATTTAGCTGTGAAATTGATATAAATAATAGCAGGAGTGTGAAATGAATGATATCTAAGTAACTTAGTGGTATATTTGGTATTTGTACAAAATTATATTGCCATTGAAATGGATTGGCTAACTCCCAAAATAGGTTTTTTTTTTTTTAGAATGTTGTATTTAATCATTTAGTAAGTGATTCAGTGGTAAACACCTGTGATGAAAAAATTTGTTCCCCTGTGACTTTAAATTCAAGTCGTATGATTACTGATATAATAGTTACTGAAAATTTATATGGTTATTAATTTGAAGGTCTATGAAATTAGTTGAGGACTGGACAAATCACCACATTAATTGAAAAAAAAAAGGACATTGCATTTAAAAAATAAACGTCTCAATCTCTCTCGTTTTCATCGGTGTTGCGTCACAAGCTTTTGATTAATTGATAAATCATCCAAAGTCTAAGCAATCATCTACGAATATACAGTGCAGCCCCTCAACAATAATGAAGAAGCAGTGGAGTATATCCCATAGCCATAACTACACAAAATTGAAGCACACCATGATCAAGATAGCCATCGTTAGCTTCCTAGCAATAGGCATAGCAACTTCTTTCTCCTTTTTAATCTCTTCTTCTCCACCCAAATCATATTATCATTCCCTCTACATATCCAACTCCATCTCTGACAATGCATCGATATCACACGACCTCTACATGCTCACCCGCCGACCCCATGTCGCTGGAACAGAAGCCAACGCCCAAGCTGCGGCCTATGTTCTATCTACTCTCGTGTCGTACAACATCGATTCCCACATCGTCTCCTATGATGTTTCATTGACTTATCCTATTTCACGATCCTTAATCTTAACACAACCAGAACCAGCATCAGAGCAATTACCAATCACGTTTGATCTTCGTCAAGAGATTTATGATGGCGATCCATATGCTGACGTGGCCCATGAAGTCTTGCCCACTTTCCATGCCTATGCAAAGTCAGGTACGGTTCGGGGAGCTGTGGTTTATGCGAACGACGGGCGGGTGGAAGATTACAAGACATTAAAAGAAATGGGAGTGAATATAACGGGGACTATTATATTAGCAAGGTATGGAAAGATTTACAGGGGAGACATCGTAAATAATGCATTTGAGGCAGGCGCAATAGGAGCAATTGTGTATACAGATAGGAAGGACTATGGGGGTGGAGGCGGAGGAGGAGGAGGTGATGAGGGATGGTTTCCTCAGGCAAAGTGGATGCCACCAAGTGGAGTTCAGGTGGGATCTGTTTATGATGGGGCCGGTGACCCGAGCACACCTGGATGGCCGAGTATTCAAGGATGTGAAAGGCTATCGGATGATGAAGTAGAGAAACAAGGCAATGTTCCTTTAATACCTTCATTGCCTGTATCAGCGGCTGACGGTGAAACAATCATGCGGTTTGTCGGTGGACAAGTGGCAAATGAAGACTGGCAAGGAAGCAAAGATAGTCCAACATATAGGCTCGGACCAGGGCCTGGGATTCTAAATCTTACTTATACTGTAAGATCATTAAATTCTACTATTTACTTGCTTATTTTTTAAAGAACAATATATGTGTGTGTGTGTGTGTGTGACATGGTTTTGTATCGGGTTTCAGGGAAAGAAAGCTATTGAAACAATTCAAAATGTTATTGCTATAATCGAAGGAGTTGAGGAGCCGGATAGGTAAGAAAAATATGTATAAAAATACACACACAAACACACAAACACACATACACAAAAACACACATCGATATACACAAATGTGTGCACGAAAATATTATTATAAAAAAAAAACTAAAAGAAAAGGACATTTACACTATGTGCTGCACCGTTTCTTTTAATAATTGTAGTTTTTTTAAAGCCATCAATTTTTTATCCTTTTCAATTTCATTCTCTATTGTTACAATAACATGATTTTTTTTCAACATTTCTTTTATTTTACATTATCTAAGAGTTGTAAACAATGTTCAAAGATTAAATGAATATCTATTTAACAAAATTAAACTTTAATTATTGTTAAAAATTGTAATTAAAAGGAGAATCAACTTTGACAAAAAAAAAAAGAAAGAAAGAAGATCCCATTACTATTTTGTCATGCAAAACTTCAGCTCAATCCTTGAAATTATAGGTTTTTCTATCATTTTTTTTCTTATTTTAGCAATTTAGGTTTCAACATAAATCTTTATTTTTTTCACGTTTACTCCCTAGACACTAAGAAAAGAGAGAGTTATCCTAAAATTTAAAGGAGAGAAAAGATGTTGATCAGATAATCATATTTTGACCATCAAAAGTCTAATTTTTATGTTGGTGGATTTGTTTTTTTGCGAGAGATTTAATAGAGGTTATGCTTTCCTATAAATATACCGGAAAGTATATTAAGGTTTGTTTAGTTTTTTTTTTTATTTTGGTTTATTTTATTTTTGGAGTAATTGAAGATTGTTTTTGGACGGAAAATAAGTTAATCAAGTTCTCAATGTTGTTTTTCAGGTGTTTTCAATTAAAAATAAATAGAAAAATAAATTTATTAAGTTTAAAAACTTCAACCTTGATTTTTCAGTTATTTCAAGTAATTGAAAAATAGTACAATAAGCAACCTATCAACTATTAAAAGAGGGGGGGACCTTAAAAGAAAATAATAGACATGCATGTGAGGTTGAGCTTTCAACTCAGCATGTCTGAACTCTTTTATGGATGGTCAAGTGTGTGGACCTAACTTACCAGGTCTAGCTAGCAATGCATTTTTTTTTCATTGCTCTTTTCTACTTAAATATTAATTAATACACTCTCCCTTAATTTTTAAATGGTTTAGTTTTACTTTTTTTATAAATAAAAAAAGGTGATTCATCTTTCTAAATGTTTTTTTTATTTTATATTGCTGCAAAAAGATTATTATAATTTTTCCCCTCATATATTTTATATAAATGAATTGTATTTTAATGGCACGCTTATAATAAAAAAAAAAATGTTTGTCATTAGCAAGAAAAACAATTAACCTCTAACATAAAATAAATCAAAATATATAAAATAAAATGGATATAAGGTGTAAAACATTTGCATTTTTATATAACTTTTACTTTTACTATGAAGATTAGTTTCTTGCTTTTTTTCATTAATTAGCATTAACATCTATTTTTTATTTATCATTTCATTTGTCTTTTAGTTTATTTTATTAAGTATTAACAAAATTCTTTTGTTTTCTTATTAAAAAATTCATGATATCAAAAAACACATCTATAATTTAAATAAGTTTTTTTGTTGCATTAGAAATTTATTTAAAATCCTACTTGCAATGTAGTGCGAGTATATATATATAAGGCTAGTAATTTACTATATCCCAAAGAAAGAAAATCCAACATTAGCTATTATTCGAGACTTACTAATAGTACTTTTGTTGCAATGATATAAAGATTTGTGATTCTGGGTAATCATCGGGATGCATGGACATTTGGAGCAGTTGATCCCAATAGTGGAACCGCGGCATTGTTAGAGGTAGACTTCATCAATAATATTAATTCCAATATATTTATTGCGTACCTATTTATCATTAACCTAGTGTAATAATTAAGTACCTTAATTTCTTAACTAATGATAAAGTCGTGCACTCTCAAGTAATGTCATGTTATTTTGCATTACCTTCAATTACTAGATATAAATATTCTTAATTTTACACAAGGATAATATTTTCGATCTTTACTCATAATCACGTAAATAATGTAATGTCATGGGAAAATTCACCATTTTCTACTAGTGGTAATTCATATAATTAATATAAAATGATTCCTACCCACGTTGTAGGTTGCCCGAAGACTGATGAAGCTACAAGAAAAAGGATGGAAACCTCGGAGAACAATTGTCTTGTGCAATTGGGATGCGGAAGAGTATGGCCTGGTCTCTCTCTCTCTCTCTCTCTCTCTCTCTCTCTCTCTCTCTCTCTCTCTCTCTCTCACTCAATGTGTGTGTGTGTGTGTGTGTGTTGTCATCAAAATTAATGAAGTACTGTAACATAAACTGAATCCTATTTCCAGATAGGATCGACTGAGTGGGTAGAAGACAATAGAGAACTCTTGGCATCGAGGGCTGTTGCCTACTTGAATGTTGATTGTGCAGTCACCGGAGCCGGATTTCATGCTTCTGCAACACCTCAGCTGGACAAATTACTCGTGAAGACTACTCAGCAGGTACCTAACATGTTTAATAACATTTACACAGTTTTTTTAACTCGTTTAGGTCATGAATTGTTTATGAAATATGAGTTTTAAATTATGATTTAAGATTAAAGTTACTTTATATATATAAGTCATGTCAACATACTCGGAAATATTTTTATAATACTATTCATATTTTGATGAATTTATTGTATTACCACAACCACTAGAGTTAATTATAGCTTAGCTAACGTAGTTTATCAAAATTAATTAATTACTGCTCATAGTTTCTAAGAATCATTTATTTAATTTCTATGTTTTAAAACTCATTTATAATTTAATTATTTTCATCCATTACATGTTATTTTCCAATTTGTTTGTTTTTTATTTTAAAACATAAAAGAATTAAGTAGATAATGAGCGAGAAAAATGATGAGAAAAGAAGTCATTTTCTGGAATAAAATACCTTTAGATGAAGTATGGTCACCACTTGTTAAATGACTATTTAAGTAGTTTTTTATAATACAAGGATTAAGACTAAATTATAATTTACTCCCACCACTAATTGTTGTCATCACCACATTACTCCACTATAACCAAACTGATATCATCACAAGTGATGATCATGTCCTTCTATATTGTTAATAATAGTGCTTAACAAATCATCATTTCTTTTCTTTTTCTTTTTTTGAATTAACATGAATATTCAAATCAGCTTACAAGCACCTCAATTAATTTTATAGACCCTAAAATTAACGACCATATAAACTTTTAGTTGCTATCATATTAGCAACAACATAACTCAAACTTAAAAAAAAAAAGAAAAAAAAAAAAAAAAAAACTTTCTTTTTATCATTATCACCATCACCATCACTATCATATTCAATAATTATCATCATCTTTATCGCTGTTACACTCATGGCCTCTGCTACCATCTCTCGCCATTAGCATTAGCATCATCCATTGACCATTTATTATACCACCTAGCTCTCGCCACAACCACTACTTTTTATATGTGGAATATATATATATTCTGTGTGTGTGTGTGTTTTGTTTTTAGCTCATCTCAGCAAGATTCTTTGTTGGCTTTCGAAGGTTGGTGACCCAGATAACTCATCACAGACCATCTATGAATCATGGGTTGCTCCCGACAACTCTCCTACGGTAAGCATAATGTTGGCCTTGCCGATTGATTAATGCAATTGCACGAGTTATTGTCATCGGAGAAACCCTATGGTAAAATTAACAAGAGATCGTTGGACTGCTAGATGAGAAGTTCTAATTAAGACATTCATCAGCTCAGTTGCTTTTTAACACTCTCATACCATCCCTTTTTCTATATAATAAGGTTTGTTTTTCTCGTAATAAGTCCACAGCTCAATTTTTCTACGCAAAAAAGAGAATTGGATTTAGCTTTTTCTGGTTTAGGACTTGGAATGACAAATGATGGATATATAGTTTTGCCAAATATTAATTCTTTCATGTGGAATTAAAAGAATGGGTGTTTCAAAATCTTGGATTCTTTGAATATGCAAGATATTTTATACACTTAATTAATGCATATTCATTTGAAGCTCTTAATGTACTTGATTTTCTCTTAGGAAAAAAACACTATAACCTACATGATCAAAAGATATGATATTTTACACTTGAGGGTCTAGCCCATTGGTCAACAGCAAAGCTTGTCTTTGCGAAGGTCCTGGGTTCGATCCTCAAGAGTACCAGTCTGTCACCCCCGCGGTGCCTTACCTGCCTACTGGGCTTGCAGGATGTTCAGTGGGCCCGGGGAATAGTCGTGGTGCGCGTAAGCTGGCCCGGACACCCCGGGTTACCAAAAAAAAAAAAAGATATGATATTTTTATTTAGAAAGGATTTTAGAAATAATAATAAAAGTATAAATAAAATATAATTCGACCTCTATATTAAAATAAATCCTTAAACAACTTAAAAAATGATCTTAAAATGAATTGATATGATATTGGAGATATCTTTTTTTATGCTGAATAAAAAAAATATACAATATGCATCTAAAATGAAATCTTATGATATGATTATTTTTTTATTTGGTCACAACGAAAGTATTTTACAATAAACATATATTGTATACATTTTTCATTAAATGTTTTTTTAATTACCTTTATTTGTTTTCCTTATGTTATATAATTGCTAATATGAGGAGGACTAGATTCTACAACACATAATTTTAGGAGATATAATTAAAATTTATTTACTACGTACGTGAATGGAGATTGAGAGACTAGGTGGTGGAGGATCAGATTATGCAGCTTTTGTGCAACATATTGGCATTGCATCGGCCGACGTCTCTTTTGGGAAAGGTAATAAACAGCTTTTGTTCTTTCTTTTCTTTTCTTTTTTAAGAATACCTTATATAGAGATTTGGCAAATGAAATTGATTTTTCGTAACTTAGTAATAGGATATATTTCTTCTTCTTTCCATGAACTAAATTTAACAAAGAAGCAAAGAGTCGGCCTTCTTTTTCTTTTTTTAAAGTTCATGATGCACATAAAAGTTCATTTCTTCCTTGACTTTTTTTTTTATTCATGTTTTTAAAGGGTTTAACTTTCAATCTTAAACTTTATTTGTTTTATTTTTTAGTTTTTGAATTTTGAGTGGAGTGAGAAAGTTATTGGAAAATAGAAGAAAGAAAAAAAAATGATTGATTGACAACATTCTATTGATAAAAAAAAAAAAATCGTGTTAATGGGTTCCTCTCAATGAAAAGAGTATCATTGAGATGTTTTTGAGTTATTATCTCACCTGATAAAGTAGATCAAAGATAACAAAGAATTTTTTTCATTTAATTTTGTATTTTTGGACCGGTGTAGGATAGTTTTTTAGGGGGGTTAGAAATTGGTTTATCAAACTTCTTATGGTATTTATTATGTTTTTTTTATAAAAGAATAGGTTTGAAAAAATGAAATTTTGGATATAATGACATGAGCTGACTTTATGGCTACCTCTCAAATAGCTAGAAACTAAACCAACATATGCTAATATTTACACTCATAGTCTATTGGTACATATATTACCGACGGGCTCATAGATGAAAATAGCCCGTCGAAAAAACTCACGTCGGTAATTTATGGTCTATTTGTGAGTCAATCAGTAATAAATAGATCAATGGATTTACTAACAAACAAAGTGTGCCTCAAAACATTTACCTGTTTTATTTCATCGGCATCTCCATTAGTAAATTTAACATATCACCAATAGAAAAATCATTTATAATGTCATCGGTGTTTTCATTTGACCGTCAGTATATTTATCAATAAATATAACATAGTATCAACATAATATCATTTTTAGTTCATCGTTTGCGGACCAAATCTTTAAGGATCAAGTGCCTAGTCTTTTTCTATGGTTTTTATTTTATTTTATTTTTATTGAAATTAATTTTGGCATAATTCTTAAATAATATCTTGGATTTTTTTTTTATGGGAATGTTAACAATACAACTCTCAACTATTATGTATCTAATATGCAAAAGTTAGAATTAAAATTTTGTTCAATATATTCAATGAAGATAAAAATATGTGACTTTTTTCTTAAAATATTTTTTACATACAAAAATATTGAGCCATTATTTTAATTTTTTTTATTAAAAATCAGTTACGAGATCATAATAAGTTTTTAGTTAAGAAACAGTGTTTCTAGGTGAAAAACATGCTTTGTTGAAACAAAAAATAGATGCATTGATAAGAAAGTATATATTGGAGAGATAAATGGTTTTTCTTATTTCAAATGATTAATTTTTTTTTACAAGCGTTATTTAATCAATGCTATCGTTTATTCAAAAAACCATGTTGCTAATAAAATATTATGTCATTGTTTTTAAGAATATTAGGGCTTTTATAATTGTATTATCAGTTGTTTTATGAATAATTATGTATTAGCCTTATATACAATATTATTAAAATAATTTGCTAATTAACATTGAATAAGAGTAAAATATCTATTTATTTAAATTTTATATATAATGTTTTTTAAGTTATTGTTCTCTTAATTTTTTTCATATAGGTTCCTAAGAATGATTTTTTAAAAAAAAAAAATGATGTTACTTAAAACTTGCTTTCATAATCATAATAATTTTTTTCTTAAAAAACAATGCTTATCGTAAAAAAAAAAGGTTTTGTTAAAATAAAAAAATAAAATTGTTAATAAGAGAATTAGATTTTTTTATCAAATGTTTTTTTCCATTTTAGTTCAAATTGTTGTATTTTTTTAATATTTGTATGATTGTTTTTGCTTGTTTATTTAATAAACTATACTACAAATAAAAAAAATAGTTTTTTTTGTAGAAAATAATTATATAAATTTGAAAAGATAATCTTGATTAAAAATACCCATAATTTTATATGTTCTCTTTGATGTCTATCTACTTTTTTTGTTGTATAACTAAATACAAAAATGTATTCCAAAAGATAAAATTATTAAATCTAGTTAGTCCAATGACCTAGATGATGAATTAGACAAGTTAGCCTGAGTTGAATAGGGTCAATGTAAAATATCATTATTTCAATATTTTTTTACAATATAAAATTAAAGTCAAACTTGATTTTAACCTAGTCATGGATGCACTTATCGAGTTGACTAGATTACATCGAGTTAATTGTTATTGGTTTAATTTAAAATCCATTTTAAACTAGATACTAGATTGACAGGTCACAATGTGAACCCGCATGGTCAAACTAAGTTTTATAACACTATAATTATACATTTAACTAGTACTTTGCTAATGGTAATAGTTATTTGCATGCAGGATATCCAGTATATCATTCAATGTATGATGACTTTGTTTGGATGGAAAAGTTTGGGGACCCTATGTTTCAAAGACATATTGCTGGTATGTATGTCATCAAACACAAATTAACATAAACAAATAATTTAAAGAGAACTTAAGTTATCACATTATATATCATATGCCTCAAAGTTTTAATCAAGCAACATAATCTTTCTCTCCCCCCATTTAAAAAAACAAAAAACAATGTGTTTGTTATCACATTATTATTTGCACCTATTGATTTCTTAATGATGACCTCTTGTAGTTGAACATCATGCTTGTAAGATTCCATGATCTCATTGTACCAAGATGGTACTACTATTGAAATATCATTGCAATTGCCCTGTTTTTCATTCTGACTTCATCTTTAGATTTTAGTCCTTCACCAAGAATTACCCTCCTTGACAAAACTTTTGTAGCGTTATTTTTTTTCCTTTTCAATAAAAAATTTGATACCTCAACCCTAAAAGTTTTGTTAAACATTTTCTTTGTATGGAAGAATGATTATTCTATTCAAGTAAGTATTTCAAACTCTGATAATTAATTTTAATAATAAACTAATCATACTCCAAACAATGTCTCTATTTGTTTATTGCCAATAAAATTACTAGATATTCCTTCCCGTGTAGATAATCCCAAGTACCTAAGCTTTACTTAGGAAAGTCAATGGTCTCCCTTCCTAACTAAGGACTACCCCTGTTCTTGTAGCACAAGCATCAATTTATAGTGCCCGTTTGGTAACGTGGCTGCGAGTAGTCTATTCTTGTAGCACAAGCATCAATTTATAGTGCCCGTTTGGTAACATGGTTGCGGGTGAGGTTCACCTGCAGCCACGCCAGATGTCGTTTGGTTAACAAGAAAAAATTGATTTTTGATGGTGGGACCCATCAAATTCTCAGTCGCACCACATGTTTTGGAGAAGCAGCAAAATGGTGCTTCTCGTAGGGTAGAAAAGCAGAACAGTGGAGCATGGCTCCAGTGATCAGTGAATAGTTTTAGTTTTTTTTTTTTTTGATGAAAAACATTGCGAGAAGTTTAGTTTTTTTTTCTTGAAAAATTAGTGCAATTAATTGATTTTACTCGCATTGTTCACGTGAACATGAACAATATTATTTTTTTAAAAAATTAGTTTAAGGTGAATTAAATTTACTCGTATTGAAATCTCAATTTTATTCCTGATAATATTTTACTTAATTTTATTGCACGCTCAAAAAATTATTTTTTCTGTAGTTCTTGTCGAATGAATTTTACACATAATAAAACTGTAAATTTTTTTAAAAAATTGTGTTTTACTTGAAAAACTAGTATTTAATATTATTTAATAACACTACATAAAAAGAAATTCAGTTTTTATTTGTATTTTAATTGTGTTTTATTCAAAAACTTAAAAGGAGATCGCTTAATGACATAACAAAAAATTCAGTTTTTGTTGTTGTGCGCTTAAGAAACCATGAAAAATATAGTCCTTGTTGGATAGATTTTGTATGTAATGACATTGCACATAGTTTAATGGAAGAATAAAAAATATTTGATATTAATATTATTTATTTCATGATATAATAACAGTTGTTAAATCTACAATATTTAAATTAAAAATTATTAATATATATATATTTTTTAATTATTTTATAACCTCAATTTGAAAAGCATTTTTTTACCAAACACATTAAACTATTTTTTGTTCAACCTCAATTTCAACCACAGTTTTAACCAAACATATATTTTTTCAAACCAACCTCAATTAAAAGTACTTTTTATAAAACAACTTTTTTAAAACTACAACCACAACAACAACCTCAATATAGTGCAAAACTCATTCTAGAATTAGATATTGCTAATACTAGTGTATCACAAAAAGTTGTTTTAAGTCTTTCAAAAGCCTTTTATGAATTCTTATACTAGTTAAAGATGTCTTAAGTAGGTCAATCGATGGACTACTTAGAATCTCAAATCACCATATGAATTTCCGGTAATAACCTGTTAATCTCATAATTCCTTTAAGCTCTTTGATTTTTTTTAGGAATAGAACAGTCTCTCACTACTTTTATCTTCATAAGATCTATAATAACCCTTTTAGCTGAAAAAATATCCCTAAGATATTCAACTTGAGATTCATAAAATGTGCATTTAAATTGTTTTGTAAACAACTAATGACTCTTTAGTGTTTCCAATATTGTTCTGAGGTGACTAACATAAAGTAGGGTTATACACCAAAATATTATCAAAGAAACCCAATATAAATGTTCTCGGAAAAGGTTCAAACATATTATTCATTAGTGCCTAGAATGTTGCAGGTGCATTTGTTAATCCTAAGGGTATCACCTTTAACTCATAATGCTCATGATGAATCATAAAGGTCATCTTTCAAATATATGTAGCGTGCATCCTCACCTAATGATAAGGAGACCTCAAATCCAATTTTAAAAGATATTGTGATCTATACAACTCATGCATCAGGTTATCTATTAATGGAATTGAAGTTTATTCTTTATAGTCAGCTCATTCAATTGTCTGTAGTTAACACAGAATCTCTAGTTGTTTTCTTATTTTTTTCTCTTAACAATATTGGAGAAATAAATGGGCTGCTATCGTGGTGAAATATTCCATTAAGAAGCATTTGGAATCAAAGGAATCTTATTATACAAAGTCCTTACTAGAGTCACTTTATTTGGTTCATCAAATATTAATTAAAATTCTTTTTAATAAAGCCTTCATTTTAGGATTCTATTCTTTCTGTTTAAGTTCTTCTTGGCTTCAATTGAGGAAAATTATCCTACAAAACCATATATTACCTCTTTGAGCTTTTTTTAACATTAGATGTTGTGATTAATTATAGAATGGCCTCCTTAATAATCCTCTTAAGCTCAATCATCTATCCTTGTTTTCTAAAATACAACTTCATCTTGATAAAATCAAAGGGAATGGAAAAATAAAATCTCAACCAATCCATTCTCAGTACCATGTCACATCTCCCTAACTTAAAAACTCTCAAATCTGCTTGAAATTCATGCCTTTATATCAACCATATGAATCTTGGACAATATATATTACAATTCATAATAGTGCCACTGCTAATATAATAGTTTTCTCAATGGTAAACTTTGGGTACTACCATTTTCAATAAAAATTATGAGTTTTTTTATTTTGATAATTTCCTTTAACTTTTATTGTATTATGATTATAACTTTTAGTCAATGCATTAAGAGATAAGACATACTCATCCATTGGATCCTATTCAGCCATTATTTCTTTATTATCTCCCTCCTCTACTTCTAAAAACTCTTTACCTTCTTCTACACCATTCATCAAATTCAAGTTGTTCTTGTCACATTGATGACCTGGTACAAATTTTTTACCTTATTTATAACATTGTCCTAATTTTCTCCTTTGTTTATATAAGGTTTCATGCATTCGTTTTCCTTTTAGTGTCATATCAGGTCTTTTAATGTAGGGAGTTTTCGAAGATGAATTACCTGGTGGTCTTTCATTATTGAAAGGAGGTGATATTATGGGCATCATTCTATTCTTCCTTACCACAGCATGGTTAGACTTCTCTTGCCACCTTACTTGATGAAATGCTAGTATCAATGTTGAAGGCTTCAGTATCTTTAATGTTGGTCTGGTATTGTCTTTGAGGCCACTGATAAAGCTCGATATATAGTATGATTCTGGTAATGAGGGGTTCGAAGTGCTCATTAAGATTTGAGCTCCTCAAACCTCTTAAACATGCTTCTTTACTCCTTTATCCTTCACCAACTTGTTGAATTCTTCCAGTACATCCGCTCTACTGCCAAAACTTGTACAAATGGATCAAACAAACTCTTCCCACTTAGTCTGGTCATGATCTCTAATCAAGAAACCTTCTAACCAAACTTATGTTTTGTCTTCTAAGTAAAGTGAAGCTATTTGTAAAATGTATCTTGAAGAATTTTCTACATTTCCTAACCCACCCCCTTGGATTATCTCTATGAAATGTAGGTAGTTCTACTTTAGGTAATGGTACATTGTATATACCTCTTTGGCCTTCATTGATTCCCACAGGTTACGATTTTGTTGTAGACAAATCACACCTCATGTAATAGCTTGTTTCTTCCATTTGTGCATTAAGTTGTTCATTCCATTTAGCCTGCCCGAATCTTGCAATTCTTGATGAAGAACATGTATCCTCACATCCAATTGTCTACCATGCTCTTCCAAGGCTTTGTTATCTCTGTTTTCCCTTTTGCAATAGCCTGGATAAGTATATTCTAATAGCAACATGTTAAAGCCTGCCTTAACAAAGATGATTGATTGTAATTGAGAAAATAAGATTTAGAGTTAGAAGACATGGAGAAAGAGAGATTTTTGTTGTTGTACAGAAACTATTATAGAACACATGAATTATTATACCAGTAGTTCTTACTAACTAATTACTTTCTATTAGTTCATCACGTGGATTGACAACTGACTCTGCTGGCTGCATTTCCCTTCTTCTGTTATTTCTCTTCTTTTCTTACGTCAACTACTACACTACCCTATTTGTAATACAGTGGCTAGCGTCTGGGGTTTGACAGCTCTTCAGTTAGCAGATGAAGAATTTCTGCCTTTCGACTATTTATCCTATGCATACGAGCTCCAGGTAATGTTGAACTGTAGTCTGTACATAATAATCAATGCACAGAAGAGTAAACAGGTTTTCTTCCTTTTGATGAGAAAGAAGTATTCTTTTATAAAATAGAACAACGTTAAATTAAACATGATTTAATTAATTGATTTTTAAAACTAAGAGAACTATTTAATTTATTTTATAAAATTAGAAAGACTAATCTATAATTCAGAGCCAAACATTGAGGAGAAGTACTAACGATCGAATCCATGCATTATAGAAAAACGCAAAGGACTTGGAAGATGAGATATCGGATAAGGGCATAAGACTCGCTCCCCTGTTCGAGTCCATTAAGAGACTAAGAGACGCTGCCACAAAAATAAACCAGGAGAGAAAGGTATGGCAAGATTTTCTATCAAGTAAGATTGACGTATCAGCATTAATGCCAAAGAATTATGAATATTCAGGCAATTGAAGAAAACAGAGTGTGGGCATGGAAGTTCAAGAAAGATCAAGAGAAGGTGAGAGAGATCAACGACAGGCTGATGATGGCGGAACGAGCATTTACAGACGCAGAAGGGCTTTCTGGGAGGTCATGGTACAAGCATTTGGTATGTCTCTTCTTAATCCTGAGTGATATTACGACTGCCAAGAGCAGATGGATGGAAGTGATTCTCTGTACTTGTGCAGATATATGCACCTTCAAAGCATGATGATTATGGATCCAGCTACTTTCCTGGAATAGACGACGCGATTGAAGAGGCGAGGAGTCTCAGCACGCCAGAGTCATGGCGCTCGGTACAACACCAAGTTTGGAGGGTCTCGAGAGCTGTCAGGCATGTCTCGCAAGTCCTCGCTGGTGAATTGACTTGAAATGTGCTCTGTCTAAATCAAAATCACCTTGGCTTGGAAGATGTAATAAATAAGCTTTCCATGCAGTGGATTCAACGAGCTGTCTCTAAATGGTGTTAATTTTTAAATAAATCCAGAGATATCATGTAGTCTTCTGTCGCCATTATGCTATTTGACCTTCGTGTTTTTTTTTTTTTTTGTCAAACCCAGTACTACTTTCATCCACCCTGAGCAAAGCTTCTATCAACCAAAAAAAAAAAGCTTTACATGGCAAGTTCCAATGCCCAAACTATCTCATCATATTGCTGCCTATGTAACTCTCATGTACACACTCATTTGCAACCTCACCCTCGTTTTGACCACTCTTGTTTTATAGGCAGCTTGATAGAAGAATGACTCAAAAGAGTTTAACAAAAATCAGTAGAATGGCCACTCATCCAACAACTAGGTTTTTCGGACAACCCTTCATGTGCTGATTGAATCACCGAGGTACTGGGCTGATTTATAATATTTGGATTGAGCCTCATTTAAATACTACAAGTATGAGCTTTGTGATCTATTCTTATTCAATTTTGAATTTGTTTATTATAAACCCAACATCTAATTATAGTTATTTTATTCTTATGCAACCATTCGGGAAGTTCCTCCGAGGACGACTCCCATACAATTCTTTCGAGAGCTGGAGAAGCGTCTACGGGTAAAGCACCGTATCCATATAACTGTTTGCCACCTACGCTCCGCCATCCATTCCAAGTTTAGGAACCTAGGTAAGAGTATCCCGAAGCCGACGAAGGAGATGAGCGAAACAGGGAGTCTACCACGGGATTAGTTCTGTTCTAATCCCTTCGATTCCCGTACACGAATACCTTGGATTTAAATTAGATATGCAAGTTTAATATAAATCCAATAACTAATTATGGTTTTTTTTTCATTTTCATTTTTAAATTTAAGTTAATTATATGGATTTAAGTTAGACTGGTTAGTTAATTAGGGTTTATTACTTTGTAAGTTATATTATACAAAATAACATTGAAAAGACAGATTATTATGCTGTCATTAAGAATAAAACAGCGTTAATACACTTCTTCTTTGGGTTATTTATTGAACTTGCAGAACTTATCATGTACCTTCAGTTATTAGTTCAAGAAATCATGGTGTCGTGGTTTTTTAATTTGATTTTAGCTTTTACTGAATGAGTATTCAAATTCTTTGTGCCGGGTTCGCATCAAGCCTTGTTAACTTAGCATCATAGAACCGTGAGCAAGCAACTCAGCCAACAGCAGTGCAATGAAATTGACTACATTTATCTATACACCCATACCTTCGCCATTCAGCATCCCGATGTATGAATAACTCTAAAATTGTGGTAATTCAACATGCAGTGCCAACTTATAAAATGAAATACTAAAAGGGTATTTCAAAGTGCGGTAAAGATTGTTTTTCAAAGTGTTTTTTTGCTTGAAAATACATTAAAATAATATTTTTTAAAAATTATGTTTAATCAAAATAATTCAAAAACACTAAAACAAATTAATTTGAAGCAGAAAAAAATCAAATTTAAAAAAAAAGCAGGTTGAACATCAATGTAAAACGGGACCTAAAACACCACTACTAAGAAACATCAAGATGCAATATTTTAAAAATGGTGGTGCAAGACTCTGCTGAGAATTCAGATTTATCAAGTTTGCATCACAGAACCACTCACATAAGAAACTCAAAGAAAATACCAACCTCATTGCACAATCGTCAAGATTCATTCAAGTTTAATTTCTCCATCCAAGCACTCTTCCAAGTATGGAAAACTCTTTAGCACATAAGAGGACACGCAATGCCAACTTTAAGATTTACATCCTAAAACACATTATATAAGAAATATTATGCGATATTCAAAAAATAGTAGTTTATAAGATGCCAGGTATCCCCAAAAATGGATATATGGAAAGGAACCAAATTACCTTCTCAAATATTTCTTGTAAAATCAAATGCTAGTACAGAATGCATAATTTTAATTCTATAGTACGGGTGACGCTGCCAGTAAATGACGAGATTGAAGCATGCCTTTTCAATTATATAGTAAAGTCATTATCAGCACACCTTCAGAGCAACATGGAGACAGGGAGGGCAGAAGATTATTTTGATGGTTGGAATATCCAGTAGACACCGTGGGGCATGCATAGGTTTACAGAGAACAGGACATTATGCAAAAACACTGTACATTCTGCCCATTTTTAATGGACATAGAAATACATTTGTCTTTTAGTTCCACTGTGTCCTTTAAAAGAAGCAAATCAGTAATTACAAGAGTTCTTTCATTTTTCTTCCTCAATCATAAGATGCAACCAACTTTCTCCACAAACACCATTGGGCTTTCAAGTTTGAACTAAATTCTCGCCTACTATGCAAATTTTTAGTGTGTGTCTTCGCAATATAAGAACAAGAAAACTGATGCAACCATGAGTTGCCGGCCCCCATCCCACCATTTCCATTGCTCATGTAATTAAGATAGAAATTCCTTGATTTTATGTCTAGCATTGATATTTCTATGCATGTTGTCCATGGAAACAAAAACTATTCTCACTACCCATGTAATTGGGATTTATGATATACTTTGATTCTTGGCCCAAGTTACAGAGATGTGAAAAGGTTAGATATAGACTGTATGTTAGAAGATTTAAATAAGCAAAAGGGAGAATATGCAGGGAAATTTGGATAAGGAAAATCTTTAGATTGAATTTTGATAGAGAGAAATTTACAAACACAAAATAGAGAGACAGAGAAAGAAAGAACGAGAATGGTGTAAATAAAAAATATGAGTTCCATAAATTCTTAATTTTCAATAGCATTATATAAAACCAAGAGATAGAAAAGAAATGAAGAGAAAATATGGAGATGAAGATCTCGTTCAGAGAGTAAGATGAGAGGAAGAGGACTTTGGAGGAGTAAGATTTTCATTTGATAGACTAGTTTATTGAATTTGATTTGAAGTGGATGATGATAGATAGGGGTATTTTATGTCCCCTTACATATGGGTATAGAGTTAAACTACCCGAGAGTAGTAAACAGGTTAACAATACATATCATCTAGAATTCCTACAAGCTTAGAAGAGCACAATTTGAAAAATGAAAGAGCAAGCAAGAAGAGAGAATATATGCCCATGGTTGGACATTAAATTCAACACCAGATTATAATTTAACCTCTTTTTCCTATCTTAATATTCTATGTACAATTTGAACTAGCATTATATGTACGAAAATAACCTTGTATGCGTACTTTATTTACTTCCAAACCTTGATAGCCCCATCTCTGCTACTTGAAATCAGAAGTCTCTGGTTCAACTTGACAGAAGCCAATGAGAGGATGGAATCTCGGTGGCAACCAGCAGAATCAGTAGCTGCAGCTGCAAGAACTTGCTTCGCTGTCAACTTGGGTGTTAAATGTCGTCTTTTTGTCTCCTGTTTGCAAGGAAAGTCAAGCAATTTTAGCATTAAGAACCCAATATTCTGTACATTGAAAATTTGAAAATTATGTGATTGCATAATGAAAAGATCAAAAGAAAGTGAACAGAAAAAACTATCATTTGCCTCAAATTGCTGTCATTTAACCAAGATGATATCCAGAAGGAAACATTATTTGAAATATCATCCGTGATCCAATCAAATTAACTGGGTGACACCCTAATTTTCTGGTTCATAATGAAATACAAAACTACATTCTTTTTTCTTCAAGTTAAATAACTTGCTATTGATGAAAAATCCAACACTCCATATTTATATAAACAGAGACTTTGGCGCACATAACAATGATACATAGCTAGGCTCTCTCCCTCTCTCTCTCACACACACACACATATCACTGAAACAAAATCCAAAATCATCAGAACTGGCATATTAAATTGCAAAGGATAAACAAGTGGAGGAAAGGAAGAGAATGCATTACTACATTCATTGAAAATGCAATAAAAGCCAGCATGGGAACAAAATATCTGAAACTTGCTTATTAAATTGCAAAACATAAAGCAGTGATCAGAAGAAAAATGTTTAGCTATTCTTATAAATTCATTGTACAATTTGTTTGATCATTGTTTTAAGTGCTTCCAAGATTGCTGCGTACATAATTTTCAAATAAAATCCTATATGGTGTTTTAAGAACAAAAGGGGCAGCCTTTACTGGTAAATTAAAATAGAAATTCAATTGGTTGATGACCATGCTGTTAAAACTTAAAATCGCAGGTAAACTTAACAATTCATTCATTACATCTCAAAATTCACCAAACATGTTGGCAGGGGCCAAAATTACACCTATTTAGAATCACACAAAAAAAATGATGCGTCAACTCAGACTCATTAAACACACGTGTCAGCCAATATATGCACATTATCTCTTCTGGGTTATTTAATCAACAAATAGGATGTGTTATTGACAAGAAGGCCCATTAAACCTTCAAAACTATGTTGTTTTAAGCAAGCCCATTTAGGATACTTAGAATCTTTAATACTCATTAAGAAATGTTATCTGGTTGTTTCATGAATTTACAGTAAAACCAAAGTCTTTTAGATAATATGATCAGAACAAGTGAATTGAAGAAATTAAATGGCATTTATCTTTTCACTCTTCAGTCTTCACTCTTGTAGCTAATATAATCTCTTTGGAGCAATTAGTATTCCAATTGGGACGTCAAAGAATCTTGTACTTATTTTCAATAATCAATCATTTTTTATGCAGGTTGGTTTTGTTATGTTCATTGTACTGATTATGAAAACTCGCTGGATCTTGGCATACAAGATGATCTTATCATTCAAGTTTTTGGACCCTCCACCCATTCCATATCGAATGGTGTTTATAACCACCACTATTAATGTTGTTTGTGATTGACAAAATGATTTTGGGATTATCATATCTTGATAGTAATAGTGTCCACTAGAATCCATGGATGGAGAAGAATAGTGTTTTTAACCACCTCTATTGAAGTTGTACGAGATTGAGAGAATGAATTTGAGATTAGCATATCTAGATAAAAATAATGCGCAATATAATCTATGGATCAAGAAGAAATGATAAAACACAATAAGAGGTATCAATCTAAAATACTAAGTCGAGGAGTTATGCATTAAAGAGATATGACATTATGAATTGCTACTTCATATAGAATGGTACTGCATGCTATGTTCAGGATTGGACAAAACCACTTTCAAAATGCAACAAATTGAGGGGGGGGGAGAAAAGAGTAAAACATGAAAGGAAGTCTGAATTTTTATTAGTATGATCAGTGATTTCGCAATCTTTCATGTGAGTTTCATGGTGTTCGTGCATGCAATACAGACTGCAGTAATCATAGTTCTGTTATAGCTATTACCTAATCAGGAAGCCATCAATGCAAGTTATACAAGGTCAAAAGAATATTAAAACTATGAAACTAGAAAGGTATAGAAGACCACATAAAAATTTGATTAGCATTGAGCAACAAAAGATAACAACTAAAGCAAGCAACAAGAGTTTCCAATTCAGCACAATTGTATCTACCAAAATAATGGACTTCTTGTCAGCACATAGCAACAGAGCTCTGGTATGATTTTCCCAGCTATTAATTATAGACAACATTCTTCAACTATTTCCGAAAGAAATATTTTATAACCACCAATTTCAGCAAGTCCAAAGGCAAGATCATACTAAATCAACAGAAGAGGAGAAAAGAAAGCAATGCAGCAGAATATCAGAGAAGGATTAAAAACAGGGAAACCTATCAAGATACTCTAATATAGCACACCATTTATCAATCATACTTTTCTATAAAAATTTAGCTGGTTCCTAGTCTCTAATATACCTCTCTGGCAATTATTTCTATTAAAATTAAAGGCCGCACACGCAACACGTGATAGAATTATTATGAATTGAGGAAAATACCCTTTTAAGTCCATAGAATATACCTTTCAAGTAAAAATAAAAATTAACATTTATGAACTCAAGGAATCAGGTAAGATGCATACCTGTACAATTTGCACTCCAAAACTCGACCTTGTTTCATACGGATTATCATTCCCAGCTCCATTTAAATTTGGCCCAGAAATACAATAGCTTCGGTCAGGGCTACAATAACAAAAAATCAGACAGTTAAATCCATTGTTGTCGTGAGATGTGAAGTGATTTTAAAAGGAGAAGACAGACTACAAAGAAAAAATACAGAAGACAACCTGAAATGGTCCCATCTACGTATCTTCAAATCAGTTCCCCCAGTCAACAAATCACCACCTGGTAAGGGAAGCATCGCACGAATACCAGGAAAACGCGGAGGTGGTTCATTAAGCTCCTCAACTCTGTACTTTGGTTTGACATTCCGCCTCATATCTAGTTTTAGATTTGTCTTACTGGATGGCCTGGCCAAGGCCCATGGTATATCAGACATTTCTTCATTGTCATAATTTGCAACCCTCATGACCTGGAAGAGAAGTTTAACAATGCCGTGTAAAATTAACAATGTAGAAAAGGATAGGGTAACAGTAAAAATTAAAAGAAACTCGATCGAAAAAGAATTTTTATGCAGCTACAAGTAGTACAAGACATTCTTATATCATCTAACACTTGGAAAACATCATTTCGAGCAAAATGTAGCACATAGCATTTGGAGATATAACACAATATTCATCCTCGAAATTCATAATCAATTGCATCTCTTTCATAATATAAAATCTTAAGTACAACCTTTGGGTGGTTATTACTAAAAAGATTATTTAATGTAGCTGTGTATCTGCAACAGGCCATACCCCATGTAATTTAAGTTCTTACAATAATTACCAATATAAAACAAAAAATAGGCCTAACATATTGTGTGTGTGCGAGAGTATGGTATTAGATTGCCTTTTCAATTATCCATGGGTCACCCACTGCACAAAAACTTCAATTTGTAGCAAGTGTCACAGCAAGAGGCATCATGCATTGTCAAGTTTTAGATTACACGGCAATAATTCCATTCCAGTGTTCAAATTAGAGCAGAAATAATGGACATTTAAATATTGAAGTGTGAGACCAGAGCAAATCCTTAACAAATTAGCATGTACACGATATCAGTGATATGCAAACCCTTCAAAACTCAGTTTTCTACTAACACACAGTCCGTACCAAATTTTTCATCTATCAAAACACAAGATGTTAATATATGAAATGTTGCTTTTTGTAAAGCCCTTTTTTGCTCATGTAGTCTGTGTAACTAAAGCTCATAATGTAACACCTAGACAAGAGCCAAGGCTATTGTGCATTATCCTATTCTATGCCACCCAATCTGATTATCAAAGGCAACAAATAAAGACAATTGGCACATACCTGGTGGCAGCTCCCAGTCTCAGCATTCCAAAGAGAAACTTCATTACACCCTGCAGCAACATATATGAGTGGTCTTGCAGTGCTGGTTACAGTGACATTTGGAGGAGGAACAAAGAGGCACATCTTCTCTACAGGGCATACATGAGAATACTTCCATGAGTTTACAGGGATAAGGAACCTCAGATCCCAAAGTGTTAGCACACCCCTGGAAGAGCCTGAGACGAACCAGTTTCCACAAGGACCTGTAACCAGAGACGATATGTAGCCTTCCTCAGGAACTGCTTTTAATGTCCAGGCGTTTGAATTGGCCCTGATATCCCAGAGATGGATCCCACAATTTTGGGTGCTGTACATAACACTCTGGCCATCACTGTTATCACTGGTGTAGTTCAAAAGACTAAGAATGGCACCTTCCTTGATATCCTTCTTTTTTATATCAGCAATCCCTGAATACTTCTCAACAACATTACCAAGGCCTCTGGACATGTGTTCAACAGAAAACATATGAATTGTGCCATCACATGCTCCAACAACAACTTGAGCTATGTTGTGAAGCATAACAGTGCATAGCGCTCGACTCCCCTCCAGGTGATAAGTTAACCTTGATCTAAATGAGATGTCCTTCTCCAATTTTCTTGAATCCCACACCTTGATAGTTGAATCATCAGATGCACTCACAAAAACGCTATGATCACTTGAAACTGCAATGTCATTGATGGCAGACCGGTGCTCCTGCAAGTGCGCAACCAACACCCCACGAGGTTTCCAACCTGAATCAGGAATTGAAGCAGTCCGTGCAAATAACGGCAATCCAGTTAGATCTGTTGGAGGGGCATCTTCCACTGTAAAAGAACTTCCTTTTGAAGTTCCATATAATCCCATATCTTGATATTTACCATTAAAGAATGATGTTTGCTCATTTTCTCTACTTTCTGGTTCATGTACCACTCTATAAAACGGTTTAGAACCATTAGTAATGCTAAATGAACCTGAAACCAGCTTAGGTGCAGGAACAGAACTAGCCAGACTAAATGATTTAATTCCTGGATCCACCCAGGGCATGTATGATGAACTGATTGCAAGGGAATTCATTTGCAATGAAGAATCAGACGTTGCTGGAGGAAATTTTACTGCTCGCCTGTCCATGCTAAAGGAGTATAAGGGTATGCCTTCTGAGGATTTATCATGTAAAAAGCTATTCACACCACTAAACTGAGGGGACATACAACCTGAGAATTGCAGCTTCTCTGAGCACAGGGCATCACGAATGTCAACTTTGCTGGAAGCATTGGCTATAAAGCCCATAGCTATTAACTTTGCATCACCATCCTCTGGCTGTTCCAATCTATCAGCATCATGATTTTGATCCTCAGGACTTCGTTCCTTTTCAGGCCAACTCTTCATTGAATTCGGTTCCTTATCATCTCCCTTGAGCAAATCCTCAGGTTCCCATTGTTTTGACTGGGCTGATGAATTGTACCATATTTTCCTCTGTCTCTCTAACATGTCTGAACTCCGGGCATTTTCTAAGTCGTGGTAAAACACCTGTCTTGAAACCGGAGGAACCAAACATAAAAGTAGAGACTTCTCTGAAGCTAGAGAAGCTGGATGTCTGCAAAGGAACGGGCGTATAACTGGTGCTAGGAAAACATATGAATCTACTGCTCCTAAACTCTCACTGCTGGCAGCAATGAAAGAGACAGCTGACCTTCTAACCCATTGACTAGGATAGCATAACAATCGAAAGGCGCGCTCTATCATTTCAAGCAGTACCCGCTTCCGTAGGAAGCCGCGTTTACACAAAATTGCCAAGCAGTCTAATGCATTTACAATGACAACCTCAGTTTGATCACTTAAAGCTTGATCAATGTAAGGTAAAAGATATTCTTCCACACTTCTTTGGCCCACAAAGAAGCAGACATATACAATCTTGCTATAGAATAATGCCCTTAGTTGCTCATCTCGATCATTGAGAAATGCAGGAAGGATTGGTAACAGAAAGTCATTGCTTTGTCTGTGGCCAAAGAAGCAGCACAGATTGCCAATGTCCTGAAGGAGTGCTCTCCTGATATTTGGAGTTTGTTTTGGACCCATGACAAGTTCCTGAACAACCTCAGCAATTGATTTCCTCAGCTGTGACAACTGCGCATCATTATTTACTCTCTGCAGCTGCCCAGGTCTTTCAATAAATGATGCCATCGAATTCTGTGGTGAACTCATTTCATCAAGAACACCTGCCTTGCTCAAGCTTATTGAATGAATCAAGAACCCATAAGCAGTTAAAGCCAGCTTCGCTATATTGCTGGCATAACATATTCTCACACTTTCCTCTGGATCATCAGGAAGCATGGAAAGCATTGGAAGAATATACTCAGGGAAAATCTTTGCATCACTAGGAGGAAAATCACGAACTAAAGGCAGAATGTCACACAAGGTTTCCAAGGCAGCAGAACGCACTATTGCTGCTGGATCCGAAAGCATTGCAATAACATATGGCAGCACACGCTGTAGGCGATCTTCATCATCAATATATAATGAACAAGACTTCAATAAAAGTATAGCTCCTCTCCTCAAATGTGGCAACTTGACATTACGTATGCAAGAGCATAGCAGAGAGGCAATCAGAACCATGCCTTCACATTTCATGCTATCTTCAGGTAACGGTAAAAAAGGCACACCAAAGGTATCTGATTGACTGTCATACTCAGACATCAATGAACTCAAATCATCCATTGTAATTTTTTTCAGAAATGGATGATCATTTCTCCTAAATGCATTTGAGATAGTTTGAAGAAGCTCATCAGGAGATTTGGTGCTGCATTGCTTGAGATCCTGGCAAAATTCAGAACCAGGTGCACTATCAGGCATCAATTTCGCACTATAATACCCACTGCTTTGTTTTACGTCCCCAAGCAGGCTATTGATATCTCCAAGAAGATTGTACTGTTGACAAGTTAAACCATTTTCTATTCTCTCTCTGTTTCTCCAATGACTTGTCGAGTCCAAGTTTTGTTTTTCAACCATCTCTTCTGATAGTTTTCCATTCAAGCTATTTGCAAACATGTCTCGTCTGGTGCCAGCCACCTCACTTGTCCTGTTTCCCATCATTTGCTTAAGTATCTCATGGAAAACACTCTGGCATATTGCAACCTACAGTACAGATAAAAGAGCCTCAATGTGTGTATATATGAGCTGCAACAAGGACAAGTTTTATGTGCTATATCAAAATATCCTACCCTCATGTCAGAATGAAGTGGATTCCAGCAGCAGTAAAAATTATGCAGAAAGGGTGAGAAGTAGCTTGGAAACACAACAGCTGCATAATCTTGTAGGTAGCTTTCAGCAGAAAGACGTGCCTCAGGCTCCAACTGGATCATATGAAGTATCATCTTGCGGATTCCAGAATCTGGGATCTGCACATCCAGAGCATAGATTTATCCACCATAAGAGCGATAGTTAAGGATGGTCGAGCTTTATCCAAGTTTCACCATAGTGATTTAATAAAGTTCTAAAACACTACAGGCTTTGGCTTAAGAAAAGCAGAGTGAAATGGGAGGTTAAAAATGAAGTTTTAAGGATATGAGAGACAAAGAGTGAAATATCATGGGAAGACTAAGTATTCAAAATAGCGTAAAAACCCCAAATAAAAATGAATGCTTCACAAATGATAAACCCACCTCTCTTATTCTTCTCTTGGTGGGTAAAAACTGATTTATGCACAAATATATTGAGACTACTGTAATGAACTAGACAAACTGAGGGGGAGATGAAAAGAAACAGAGAGAGAAGGACCTTTTCAAGATATTGGCTAGGATCATATTGTCCTCTACGATAAGCAAGGAGCTGGGAGAGTTCAAACAGTTGCTGACCCTCAAGAAAAAGTTCCGCAATTACACACCTAAACAGAAACATGATGAATCAGATAATTGTTGCAACACGAAATAAAGCATATAAAACCAGGACTTCAACTACAAAATTTGATCAGTTTTATATCAGATCCATGCAACCCAAAAGTGATACCCCAACCAGAAGTCACTTTACTTGATTCTGCATTGTTAAAAATATCAGGTCACAAGAAATTTGACCTGTATACCAATCCCAAAAACAAAACATAAGAGAAAAAGAAACCTTGTTTCTTTTCTTTTTTTCTCTTATATCCAGAGGCTGTTAGCGATAGGGCAGTCGCAACCCTCTTCCCCCAACCTCAAAACAATGACGCAGTTGGTACTGTCAAGAAAAGGAGGGAGGGCGATTTTGCATTTGGATTATGCTAAACAATGAAAAGAAACCGCAGCACAAAATCATGTAGATTACCCTGCATAACTAACAATTTCATTGTGCATTAACTATTACAGAAAAAAGTTTGCACATGGTGGGGATATGAAAATGAAGTTTGGCAAGAATTGTGAAGTGAAAGCATCATGGAAGATAGAGATAGTAATATACTTCGCAAGCTAGCATCATGGAAGACAGAGATACTAATATACTTAGCAAGCTCACCCTACAGCAAATATGTCCATGGACGGCAACAGGGGTGCATCTTGAGCAACTTGCACCTCGCCTCCATGCTCATAAAATCTCTGAAATTTGAGGATGAGTAAGTATAATATATTGCATGATAACAGCACTGAACAATAAAGGAAAACTGGAAACAGTTTAGAACCATATGATTCTTGAGTGCCTTGATGATCAATAAACAAGCAGCTAGTATACAGAATAGAGGGGAAAACAGAAGTGAGACCAATGCAGATGATGAGCATTAGGATCAAAGATCTGTTGGGACAAAACAAAACCTCGGGTGCAAGATAACAGAGCCTTCTTCCTCCCGTGTCAAAGAAGAACGAGAAATCCGAAGGATCATCATAAGGGATGTAAGTTGGTTTAAATGAGGCGAAGTCAGCAAGATAAAGCCAGTTCCAGGAAGTAACCAGCACATTCTCGCATTTGATATCACCTGCCATTGACAAAGAGTATCAGAAGATGCGAACCTCGGTAGAAACTAAAAGCTAACTGCACTCACCATGACAAATGCCCTTGTCATGACACTGTTTCACCGCAAGAAGCAACTGCAATGGAATATGTATAAAAATAAGAGCCCAGAACAGCTGTATTTTAATTAATTATTTTATTGTTAAGAAAGTGAAGGAAACAAAGGAAGACCTGAAATGCCAACCACTTCTTTTCAACGAGACTGAGGAAAGGACGAGTACTCAATCGATCATGAAGATTATTGAAGAAGTATTGCCTCAAAAGATAGGCTGCTTTATCTGTTTCTTGAAAAAACTGCAACATCAACAACATCAGCATCAAAACCCAAATCATCGTATCGATTTAGTAGTCAAAATTGCAGACCTGGAATGGCCAGACGTGATGATGGTCAAGAGCACGGAAGGTATCCTTGATGTTGATGAGACGGCGGTGGTAGTCGGTGAGATCAATGTTATCACCACGCTTGAAATAAACCTTGACCAGAACTAATCCCTCATCGTGCTTGCACAGTATAGACTTGAAGAACCTGCCTCGACCTAGCACCTCCTTCAGTACCAAATTATACGATGACGGCAAGTCGTGCAGGTAGTACTCTGATGCCGATGCCTGCGTCGTCCGCGCGATTTTGTTTCCCATGCTTTCCTTTTTCTTTTCTTTTTTATTTTAAATCTATTCTAATTTAATTTCACCATTAGGTCTTCTTCTGAGATCGTTTTGCTTTTACAATTTTCCCGAACCCGAAAGAGGCGAGAGAGAGAGAGAGAGAGAGAGATAAACTATAAATTAAAGTATTCCTATAATATTCTCTGATCTAAATAATACACGCAACTCCAACCAAAGCTAAACGATCTGAAGTGTATCTGATGTTGCATCTTTTATCAATTTTTTTTTAATTTTACCTTTTCATATTTAATTTTTATATTAAATTTGGTTATTAATTTTTTTTTAATTGTGATGTAATTAATTTTAAATTTTTTATTTAATTGATTTTTTTTTTAATTTTATCCATTAATATTTTATTTTTATATAAAATATGATCATTATTTTTTTATTGTTATTTTTAGTTGTTTTTATCCTTTTCTAAATTGATTTTTTTTTCAATTTCACTCTTTATAAATTTATTTTATTTTATTTTATTTTTGTGTCAAATTTAGTACTCTTTCTTTCTAATTCTACATTTTTTAAATTGTTCTTTTCAAATCTATATTTTTTAAATCTCTTCTTTTTTTTTTACTTGTTTTTTCAAGTTCATCCCTAATTATTTTGGTTGGTTATGAGTTTTACATTGTTATTTTTTCAAATTTGACTTTTATATTGTAATTCAGTCTCATGATCCATATTAAAAAAATTTAAAGGTTGGATCAAGTTGGTTTTAGTTATTTTTTATTGTTTTTTAAAAATTCATCTATCATCATTGAGTGCATTGGAAATTGGTATTTTTTATTTTTTTAAAAAAAATCTAGATTCATTTGTTACTTTGAATTTTTGTTTTTCATGTTTAGACTTCAATTCAAGATTTTTGTTTGTCTCCTCAATTTTATTTTAATTTGCTAATGAGGTCATTTATTTTTTTAATTGCTATTTCTTTATCTTTTATTTTATTTTTAATTGCATCATTCAACATTTTAATTATTGAAATTTGTCTTCTAAGTTTTTTTCATTTTTTATAAGCCCTATCCAAGAGTCAATCTCGGACAATAATCGAGTCATGGGTCAAGCGGGTTGACTCGAGTTAACCTAATCCAACCTAATCCTTTTGTTTTATAAAAAAATTCAAAATGATACTATTTTGAAAAGAAAAATAGTCAATGGGTTTTGACCCAATTTTCCTCGGGCTAACCAAATCATAGCCCAATCGAGGTTTTTGATAGTTTTACACTTGATCAATTCTCCCTCAATTTTTTTTGAAGCTTAGCCAGATCATGGGTCAAAGTGTTTGGTCAAGCCAAGTTTAAAAATAACTGCTTTTCTAGATGGATGCTTCCAGTTTAGTCAATGTTTGGGGTCATGAGTTTAAAAAGTTTACACGAGTTAATATCATTTTCTTTCTTGATTATATCTTTTGAAAATATTTGTTTTAAAAAAAATGATCTTTGTTTATCCAGATAGCCTAGGTTTCTTTTGAAGTTGCTTTTTTTTTATATATGTTTTTATTTTGTCCTTTAATTTTTTTTTTTAATTAAACTTATTATTTTCTGTTTTGCCTTCTATTTTGTTATCATGTTAGCATGATCCTTCTCATTGGTTTTGACAATCTCACTTGGTTTTGCTGGTGTTTTATTTTTTAATATTTTTTTAATTTATTTTTTTTCATGATTTCAACATTTTATGTTTTAATTCCTGAGGAATAACAATTATTATTATTATTAGTTTTTTTTTTTATGATATCGAGTCATGAGTTTTTTTCTTTAAAATATAATAACAACACAAGTAATTTTTTTGCGTTGTAAATTTTTTTTCCAATTCTCCATAAAGCGCGAGCAATCGATCTAGTTTTTTCTGCTCGGTATGTTTAGGTGATTTTGTCTAAAAATAGGTGGTTTTACTCTAACAAAGAAAAAGGATGGTATTACTACTTTATGCCTTGACAATATTATTTCAGATTATATAAAATGAGAAAAGTTATGTGTCAAACTCTCATTTAACTCTTATTATGAGATAATTTTATATATAGATGACAAAATATATACAAATGTTTGCTCCGTACAAGAAAAGTTGGTATCTTTAAAAGGTTAGTTTACATTGTTTAGCTGATAATGAAGTTGTTATTTTCTTGAAATCAAGAAGTGATTTTAAAAAAATATTAGAAAATAAGTTATTCCATTAAATTTTGACTTTACTTTTAACACATTGCTAATATAATGTTGCGTTAATTAATTATCATAGTTATATAAGATGCTCATGAATGATTCATATGTGTGCAAATGTTAATTAATAACATTTAAAATTAACATTTTTCACTTGTAAATTCGAATCCAATAAGTTAGGTCAAGTGTCTAGTTATCCTAAACTGAATATAATCACGATTTAAAATAAACTCAAATTTTTAAAATAATTCGAACACAACACAATGCATCTATATATATATATATATATATATATATATATATATATATATTATTAGAAATATCATTCACAATAGTGTCATTGCTTACATATGTTGAAGAAGAACAACTCTATCAAAAATGTTGATTTCTTATTGAGCTTATTAGCTAAAACTTGGCTAAGTTATTTGAGATTCTTAGTATGAGTTTGAGGGTATTTTTATTTTGGTTAAAAGTGCTAATTTTTGTAGAAAAAAATGTGTAATATAATGAATAATTGTAAGTGATGAAATTATTTGAATGATATGCCAGAGGTTATCTGGATATTAGTTGTGATAGTTGAATGTTATTTGAGTTATTATTATTGTGTTTACAAATATTAATGTGGAGTAAAATTTTAGATAGGGCTCCTATATATAGGATGCCCTGTCAATATATATATATATATATATATATATTATACCATTTTTTACATGTATATAATTAATGAAAAATATAAAGTTGCATTAAATATAACGGGGTGTTACGATAAAGGGAGCTAGCAAAACTAAAAACAAAATGTTAAATTTTATGATAGATAAGATATTATTAGATAAATCAAAAGCTTTAAAAAGACATGGAAATAAGATAAGGTAAAACATGAAGTTAAAACAATAAACTCTACAAAAGTAAATTGAAATGAAGATGAATTATATATTAAAAAAAAACTGGAGAAAACTTCTATTGAAATTGTTGTCACATAACAGACAAAGGAAATTACAATGAGCAAGGCTAGATTGAAAAGGAGGAGAGAATTGAGAAAGAAAGAAAGAAAAGATGCTGGATTGAAAGTTGTGCTTCTGGCGCCAGAAAAGAGAAACTTGTGGTGGCAGATACCTAGAGAGGAACAAAAAATCCCATAGAATGAATGATTTCAATTTCTTGTTTAATGGGCCATTTAATTGGCCCGAACCGGGTCAGGCCGGGTCTCAAAATGTGTTTGGCCCAGCCCAAGTCCATTCGTTTCGCACGTGGGAGGGCGGAAACAAAACCTAACATTGAAGTCCGAGGAACCTTCTGGGTTGTTTTGTTCTACTTGTTTTATTTTTCTTTCTTGTGTAGAAATCAAAAACACCATCACTTATTTATTTACTTTATATATCTATCTTCTTCTAGACTGAAATTGCATCTGCTAAGTTCTGGACTTCTGCCAATGTCTTCTCCTGCTGAGTTAAGTATCGCTTCCTTTCCCTTTTGTTTTCAACAATGGTGGAGATAGGGTTTGTCAATCTAGCCTTCTTATCCCACTTGTTTCTTATTTCTTGATTTTAATTAAATCAGGTACTACAAGTCTCTTCCACCTATAAGCAAGGCTTATGGAACCTTGTGCCTGTTTCTCACCACAGCTGTTCAATTTGGACTTTTTTATTTGCCGGATATTGAATTGATGTATAAACCTGTGTTCTCGAGCTTTCAGGTATTAATTTAACCGATTCTGTTTCATGGGTGTCCTTTCTTCTTTTTTCTTCCTTCTGTTGAAATGGTTCTAACTCGAACGTTTGTTTGTAGGTATGGAGGCTGATCACAACCTTCTTTTTCCTTGGGAATTTCTCTATCAATTTTGGAATTCGCCTCTTAATGATGTAAGATAAAGTTTTCAGACTTGTTGATTTACTTTTTAATTTATTGCTTGTTCTTAAAAGTTTTAATTTCGGTTTGAGAAGCGTATGAATACTTTTCTTCCCAGCACTAATGCTTCCCTGTTAACTCTTGCAACTGCACAGAGCAAGATATGGAGTTCAGTTGGAGAAAGGGCCGTTTGAAAGGCGTACAGCGGATTTCTTGTGGATGATGATCTTTGGAGCTCTATCATTATTGGTGTGTGGTTATCTTCCCTTTTAATTCATTTTCCTTGGATTAGGTCCCTGATGGCATGGCCAAGCTCGTCCGAGCTAGAGAACCTTTTAATTCATTTTCCTTGTATTAGGTCTCTGATTTTCCACATGAAATTCCTAGTCAGATTATTCATGGCATGGCCAAGCTCATCCGAGCTTGAGAAATTTGAAAAGTGACCTTCATCTAGATTTACTATGTACTCCCCCGTTCTTATTTGACTTCCAGTTTCTGTTGCAGGCCCATCTTTGAGAACATGTGAAGCTCATAGTGAGCTATTGCTTCGATGATGATACTTGTTTATATGAATTTGTTCTTGCAAACATCCTCCTGTTGATTGAATGTGTAGAATGCGATCAATCCTTCCGCTAACTTTGGCATGATCTTTCTCTTGGATTCTAGGTACTTTCTGCGATCCCCATTTTTTGGAGCCCTTTCTTGGGGATATCACTTGTGTTCATGCTTCTCTATGTTTGGAGTAGAGAATTTCCAAATGCCCAAATCAACATATATGGGCTTGTAACTCTTAAGGTACGTCAAGTGGTATTCAGTTGCAAATTTTCATGGTGAAATGGTTTCTTGCATCTGCTGTGTGGAGAATTGTGGTCAAGTGCTTTCATATCTGATGTGAATGTTCATTTTTTCTTCAGGCCTTCTATCTGCCATGGGCGATGCTTGCTTTGGATGTTATTTTCGGTGCACCTCTTATGCCAGATCTCCTGGGAATTATAGCAGGGCATTTATATTACTTCTTGACTGTGTTGCATCCTCTTGCAACTGGAAACATCATATTGAGAACCCCCAGATGGGTGTATCCTTATGTTGCTTAGTTCCTCGAAGAGAGAAGTTTATTTAGTTGTTTGCATTATTAATTAGCATGTGCTCAATGCGGGACCATCTCTCTTATACATTTCTCACCCTCTTTACACAAATGTCATAAACTTTCCTAATTATTTTTTTTAATGTTTTGTTAGGAGATCACTGCAGGCATACAGTTACACATTGGAATTCTGATTCATTGCGTAGCTTTTTCTTTGCATGGACTTCTAACTTGCTCAGCATTTTTCAATCTTCTCTTGTATCACATTATTGCATAAGCTGGGACATACATTGTCGGCCAACTGTTTAGCTCCTTCATTAATCTGCAATTGATTGTTAACTGAGTTTGCTTTCATGATAGTTTCCTGCCTCTGCAATTTCCTGAACTGTTAACAGAAATAAGCTGGTTGCAAGGTGGAGAATAGGAGCCCCAACCCCAATGTACAGTAGTGCACAGCCTGACAGAACTACTCAAGCGGCTGACGGCAATACCAGTGCTGCTTTCAGAGGGAGATCTTATCGTCTAAATGATTAGTTGTGGTTCTGTCACCTGTTCCTGGTACATTCCATTTTCCTGTTGTTCAGAACACACCACTAACAGAGGGAGCGAAATGTTAGATGCAAGTCTATCAGGAGTAATTTTGTGAAGGGGTCCTGACGGCTAAACCATTTTGTTCTTGTTTCATCGGCTGCTCAACCATTTTAAGAGCCTATTTGTCGAAGGAGCAGTTAATGTCATTTTCTTCCAGCATATTTGTCTTTTCATCCATTCTAGATGTAGCTGGATACTCGCATCTTATAATGACATGCTATGAACTTGTTTCAATTACTCCATTTATTTTGTATTTGTTTTTTAAATCCTTTTGCTCAATTTGAATCGTTTTACAAAAATCATATTTGGTTAAAATTAAATTTTGAATTAGATATGATAATGTTGTTACAAAAGTGGGTAGGTGTTCTATATGAAACAAAAGTTAATTTAGAGTTATAACTTGAAATTAAACAGCAAGTTCTCTTGATACAAGATGGGGAAAAGTCCCCAAAAACCAAGGAAGAAATATAATTTTGCAACAATATTGAAAAAATAAAAGTGAAAAATCAAATAACAGTACGTCCTGCGTTCTTAATTGAATGAGTTCTATGCTCGAAACTCCGAGAATGTGTGAACGGTTAGCCTAAAAACACATTTGTGGTGGTTAAGGTTAGAAATAGAAATTAAACAAGGTAATTATATATAAATGCAAATTACTAGATCCATGGTGATTTGTCTCAAGATCTCCTTTAATCTAGCATGGGTTTTATTCACTGAAATCAATAGAAAGAAAACTACAAAGTTTGAATTATATTACTAATGAGTCAACATTTTTTGTTATAGATTTTTATAAATGGAAAAAATGTTTAAAAATAAAATGGATCTGGCAAACATGGCAGGTCAAAAAACTTGAACTTGGTAATTAGTCAAGTTCAAGGTAATGTGGGTTTGACAAACATATCAAATTTAAAAATGTTTGATCCTAGACGATCCCCTAAAATAAAAGTATTGAAAGAATGAAAAACTATTATGCCTCTCTATCTAGAATAATCATTCATATTAATATAATGATTTTTCTATACTTATAGGTGTATGCAAGGTCTCTTAAGAGACCTACCATACTTGCTATTTCATTAACGATATGTAAATTATATTTGTCTCCTATTAATGTCGTTGAAAGCAGTGAACTTTCCAATCCTTCCCTTCTCTAAATATGATAAAGTTCAAGAGGTATAAATATCACTTGAATCATCTAGGTAATAGTTTAGAACTTTTTATCTCTTAAGATAAACTTATATAGATTTCAGAGTATTAACCAACTTAAAACTCAGGAATAAACATCTTTACTTCTTGAATTTAAAGTTCTTTTAAGTCATTTATTGTTTTTCCTATAAATACCCCTTGATCGAGATTGTTTTTGCAGGTACCCAAAATCTTACCATAAGTATGGAATTCCTTATACTAAAAAGGAAAAATTCAAGTACTTGAACATATTAATTAACCACTATCTCAAACACTAAATAACTTATTCTTTACATATCTTGGATTTTGGGATATCATTAGTGGTATCATTCGTGAGAAAAATTTTTAAAAGTCATAAATAGCTTTATTGTAATATTCCCCCTTAATTATCATCATTAATGGCAAATAATCAGGATACTTCTGGAATATAATGAGTTACTGATCTTCTTACCATAACAGATACTCCAGCCCTTGCATAACCAATCCTTCAACAACTTAGGGAACAATTATAACTCTTCACCTTGCAGTGTTGAGAAATCAACAAGCGAGAGAAAATATGCCTTAAACGAATTTCAGCTCCTCCTTAGTAAGTTGTTGTATCTCTCTCCTGACCTCTATGACAACAAGCTTCACCTAGTGTCTGTAAATGATTACATGAATTCATTGAACTCTTTGGAATCACCAAACAGAGGATGAATATATAAGGGCATACCTCAAGAGATTCAATAAGGAAATTCTTAAAGTTGAAGACTTAATTAAACCGGTAGCTTCATAAACCCTTATCAGTGAAGTGAGGGAGAAAACCTTGGGAAAAGAGTTATACACCTTACTAAATAGAAGGTTACTAAAAGTGAAACAAACCATAAAGAGCCATATTTGGTAAATGAGGTAAATACACTGCGCCATGGTCCTTTCTATTTTACTAGGGATAAACAACTATAAAGGTCCCCCAAATAAGGTCGCTTACCAAAGTGAGACCACTCTTACAGAAGAAACAATAATCTTAAGAGAAGTTAGAAGAAACCGCTTAGGGAACGTTTATGTTATCTTGAAGCATGTGCTTTTTTTATTGAACACCTCCTTCATTGAAGTCATTGTAGACATCCAAGGCAAAGATTTTGTTTGATATCCTTCGCCTATGAAATCTCCTTCCAGTACACGCACATCTAAAACATATTTTTTTTTCACAAAGATAAATGGACATGACATTGAGGATTGTTATGTATTAAAGAAGGAAATTGAAAGGCTGATAGCTAAGGGCTACCTTTGTTTGTTTCTAAAGAAGGATTTTCGCTTTGATCAGAATAGAGAAGAACTTGGTTAATCTTCTACAACTTTACCTAAGATCAATGTAATCTTAGAGGGAACCTCTATAGGGGGGATTCTAACAATGAAAAGAGGAAGTATAGGAAACAAGTCCTCACCACTACTAGATTATTGGTTTAATGGCACAAGCAAATAGTTTTTACTCCTAAAAATGAAAAAGGAGTGACTTTTCTACCTAAGGATGCTCTTATCATTTATAGTTATCTCCAATAATAGAGTACATGATGGCAATGTAGTTAACATCTTCTGTATATAAGTTATTATCCAAATAGGAATTCCCTTTTTAAAATTAACCGATAAAAAATCCCCTCATTGGGATTGAGGGTTCAGGCATATCGGTGAAAGGTGCCTTCGAGTTACCCATTGTAATGTGCACCCCTTTAAAATGTGTTTCACTCTAGCAAAGTTTTATAATGATTGATATGGCATTGACTTATAATGCCATTTTAAAAAGATCACTTCTACATTAAATCAATGTTGTTATCTATACCCGGTACTTAACATTGAAGTTCTCAACTCAGAAGGGAATAACCACATTGCAGGGGGATCAAATAACTTCAAGACAATGTGCCACTACTTTCTTGGAGGGATGAAAGAAAGTGTTGGTATCAGACCGACAAGGGTCTTTGAAGGAAATAGTAGAAATCATAACTTAGGCTGTTAAGAAATTGAAGGATGTTTGTGTGGGGGAAAATGAACAAGTTGTCACGAAAGTGGAATCCACCTTAACACTAACACAATAGCAATCATTAATGGAGCTCTTACAGATCCAAAAGTTGAATTTCATAACAGATGCATTAAAGATGCCAGACATTAGTCCAAAGATAGTTACACCTACACAGTGGCGGAGCTAGAATTTTTTAAACGAGGAGGCAAATTATGAATAAATATTATATTATATAAACATGTATTATAAATTAATTTAATATATATATATATATATATATTAATTCATATCAAGTAAAATTAATTTAAAAATACACATCAATTCATCAAAATTAAAACCTATTTCAATTCATATCTATATGTATATAATAAGTATGTTTATTAAATTATACTTAATCATTTCTAAACATTTAATTGAGGAACAATGCCTAGTATATGTGTAAGAGGAACAATGCTAGAAAAACATGTTTTCTACTTGATATTTTACTTACAAATAAATAATGTGAAAAATATTAAATTTCAATAAAATACTTTGTCGATGCAAGAAATGTCAAGAATAATGGTTTTGTATGATTATTAATTTATTTATTTATAATAAGAAAAGAAACACTTAATTGATTAAATTAGCATATTCAAATATTTATTTTGAACATATTCATATCAAAACTTCTAAATTATCATAAACTCTAATATTTTTAATAACTAATTATAAAAGAATAAAATTAAAATTAGATAATGAAACAAATGAAAAAATAATAACATTTTACCTAAAGTATAAAGTAAATGGCAAGAAAAATTAATTGATGAGTAAAGCAAGAGGCAGGGAACGGTAGCTAGCTGAACAATGTTAGACAGGGGAAGATAAAGAAAACAAAGGGAAAAAGGAAAAACATATGAGATTATATATATATATATATATATATATATATATATATATATATATATAACATATGAGTTTACTATAAAAAAAAATTAAGGGGGCAATTGCCCCCTTTTGATCCATTGTGGCTCCGCCACTGCACCTAGATGTACACTCAGTTTGTAAAAAAAAGGAATTTTAGGGGAGAAAGACAAAAGGCTATAACTCAAGAAGTAGATAAACTTCAGGTTGTTGGTTTCATTAGGGAAGTATTGCACCCGACCTGATTGGCAAATGTAGTTATTGTAAAAAAATGTAATGACAAGTAGCGGATTTATGTAGATTTCATTGACTTGAACAAAGGTTGTCTAAAAAACAATTATCCACTCCCAATAATTGACCGTAGATGTACAAGAAAAGAAGATCTGGTTTATTTAACTAAAAAAACTATCTACTGTCAAATTGCTCTTTTCTTGTGAAAAATTAGAAATTTCTAAGTTAGAGAATATTAGAAAAAGGTTTAGCAAAAGTAAAAGAACGGGGGAATTTAAGAATGAAAGACAAATTACACCTCATCTATAACTCTAGGATGGGCCAAAATCTTGTAATCTTTATTGCATGTCGTCGGGTGATCTTCCAAAAAAAATTTTTTTGCTTTATTTTTCATAGAAAAACTTTTTAGATCAACAATGCCTAAACACTTCTTCCTAAAGGAAGATAAGACAAGTACTAACTAATTGTCTCTCTAAAAATCTCTTAAGCCTCCAATGTAAGATTACACATTAAATACTTAGGGGGGTAACTGATGAGTCAACATTTTTGGTTATAGATTTTTATAAATGAAAAAAATCTTAAAAATAAAATAGGTCTAGCAAATATGCTAAGCCTAAAGAACTTGGACTTGGTAGCTTGCCAAGTCCAAGGTAACTTGCCAAGTCCAAGGTAGCATAGGTTTGACAAGCATGCCAAACCTAAAGGACTTGGGCTTGAAAGTTAGCTAAGCCCAAGGTAGCGTGGGTTTGACAAGCATACTAGACCCAAAGTACTTGAATTTGATTAACTTCCAAGCCCAGTGTAACGTGGGTTTAGCAAGCATGTCAGATCCAAGACACTTGGGCTTCGTAGTTAACCAAGCCCAAGGTAACGTGAGTTTGAAAAACACGTTATACCCAAAGCATTTGGATTCAACCATTATGAATTTTTAAGGTTATATGTTTGATCCTAGACAATCCCTTAAAATAAAAGTATTAAAGATATGATAGATTGTCATGCCTCTCCATCTAGAATAATTATTCATATTGATGTAATGATTTTCCTATACTCATATGTGTATACAAGGTCTATTAAGAGACCTACCATAATTACTATCTCATTAATAATATGTAAGTGATATTTGTTTCTCATTAATATCACTGAAAGCATAGGACTTTCTAATCATTCCCTTCTCTGAAAACAACAAGGTTTAAGGGGTATAAATACCCCATGAACCATTGAGGTAAATATTGAGAACTTTTTATCTCTTAAGATAAACTCATATAGATTTTAGAGTAATAACCAACTTAAAACTCAATAACAAACATCTTTGTTCCTTGAATTCAAGGCTCTTTTAAGTTATTTATTATTTTTCCTATAAATATACTGACTTTATTATTAGTGAATCTTTGTAGGAACTCAAGCTCTTACCATAAACTTTAAATTTCTTAGACTAAGAAAAAGAGATCCAAGTACCTGAACATATTGATTAACCATTATCATAAACACTTAACAACCTATTATTTACTTATCTTGAATTTATCATCAATTACTATATGTTGTTAGTTGCTAAAGATGAGCAAAAATCATGAATGCAAGTGAGAGTCGAGTTTGTAAAATATATATACTCACACTACCTACTCCTTGTTGTATAATTTAATTAAACATACCTGAGTTTAATTCTAAACCTATGACTAAGAAACAAATTTAGTTTGATTAAGGTTTTAATTTTGTTGGATGGAAACATGATTGATATGTGTTTTTTGGTTGAAAAATTGATGTATATTGATAGAATATGAATTCAAGCAAAAAATTATGTTTTATGAGATTATAATGGTTGGAGCATAAATTTGCCTCTCTAGTTTTTATATTTATATGTTGAATAATAGCATTAATTTTTATTGCTTTTAATTTTTTTTTAAATCCACAACAAACAATAGTGTTGTTAGTTGTACTTTAATAATATAATTAAGTGAGTAGTTATTAAATTAATCATTAGATATTATAAAAATAGAATATAGGAAACTGTTAGCCATGATTGTGCCCTTGACGGATAGTTTGTCACTAGATCACTTCTCGTGTTATGTTGTGAGTTGAATAAAGCAAAATTTGGAACGTAAAACAAAATTCAAATCATGAGGAAATCTTTGCTATTATCATTAAACTTGGTATATCAAGTTAAACTTAAAAAATTCTTGACCTGATATATCTTTCGAAACTTATCATCCTAATTAAAATGCATAATAATTGCATAGATGATTGATTACTTTTATTTTTAATGGATTATGTTCCTATACAATTTTTTTAAATGTATTCTACATATAAAATACAACCTTTATTAAGATTTAAAGTCTTTCATCTATTTTTTTAGTTAAAAGATCACACGTCTATTTAAGCATTTAACCAAGAAAAATGGGTTAATGACTTTCTTGCTTTTGTATTCTTATTGTTTATGGAATTTCTCCATTGAAAAAGTATTTTGTGGATCTTATCCAACTATTATGCATTTTGTTAATGTTTCTTTTCTTGTATCTAATTCTATTAAATAATATGACACTTGTAAAAAAAAATAAATTTACATTGACTAATAAGATCATTATTTCAAAAATAAAACTACATTTATAAAAATAAAAACAATAAAAAATAGAAACTTATTTATTAAAAAAATGTAAAAAATTTGAAATTAAAAGCATATAATGTAGTAAAAAAGAAAAAAAAAAAATACTAAACTAACAAACCCATGTAAATTTATAAAAATGAATAACTCATATTTGTTTTTATTTTCTAGTAAAACTAAATTATCTCCAAAAACTAAATTAACCATAAAAGACTAAGTTTCTCATTAATAATTTTATTGATAATAATTTTTTATTAGATTAATTTTTTTTATTGTTATTCCAAAGGAAAGAATTCAAAGGAAATAAAATAAAATAAAAGAGTCCAAGTGTGCGGATTCTAAGGCAACTTGAACAACAATATATTTAGATCAATTTATCAAACCCATAATCCGAGTTTTGAACTCCACATATTACTTGTCCCATTAAATATAGCATGACAAGCATAGTTTTCCTCGCAATACATAAATACAACCCTAAAAGTTTTAAGATCATTGTTAAGTTTTTTAAAAGGATCTTAAATTTAAAATGTTTTTCTTGTATTATATCTAGAAAGTAAATGATTATTACCTTTGTATTAGTCATAGATCAAACTTGAAAATACATAGAATTGATCCTTCTTCTTTATTTTTTATTTTTTATTTCTGTTTTTGCTATCAAAACAAAATACTTAATCAAAACCAAATCCGAACCTAAAAACCTTTAAAATTATAAAATTAAAATCAACAATTAATTAAAATGTTTTAAAAACAAACACAACCCATTTTTTATAATAGAACCGAAGGCCTTTCAGAGAACAAAGAAAATAAAGGATGAGAGAGATGAGAAAAATAAGCCAAGGACTCATGGCAACTATTAAGAGAATGGAGAAAAAACATTGTAGTTAGTAATTAGTAATTTACATGAAATATTTAAAATTTTTTGAAGGAGATTAAGAAAAACCCCAACTAGTCCAAATTAGAAGAAATTAAAAGAGAAAATTGAAGATTACATTAGATACTAAGGCTTAGAATCAATAGATTGGGTCTTCGATCAAAAAAAAGAATTAGAGAGGGAGGACATAGGGGGACAAGGAGGTGCAATTGCTGTTAAAAGAGAAAAAAAAAACAAAGCCTTACAATTGATGGATTTAAGGTCATCTCTTAAGTTTTAACAGGGAAGAATAAGAGAGAGATGATAGGGGAGGTGCAGTTGTTGCCAAAGGAAAAAAGGAAAACATGTTTTGTTTTAGGGTTAGGTTAAGTTTTTATTTATATTCTCTTTTTAGTTGGTTCAAACTTAATTGAATTGGTTTGGTTTTGATTCACACAATTTCACCTCTATAAAACAAAATCCAAACTGGATCGAGTGACTTTTTTAGTATTTAAATCAGTTTCTTTAGTTTTTCTCTTAGTTCAATGTTTTTAGTTTTTTTTTTTTGTGATTTTAATAATTTTCTCAGTTGATCAGTTTTTTTAAGCATTCATAATAAACACTTTTTACTACTCTCTCTCTCTTTTAGTTTTACTTCTTGTTTTAAATGACAATGGATATACTTTCTCACAATCTAGCTCTATACATACAACTTCAAAATTGTAAAATCTTATCCCATGTAATTTGGACCTTTATTCTTCTTTGTTTCTCACAATTGTAATTGGTTTTCACCATTAAATTTTTGTGTAAGTTCTCCTTATATCACCATCAAAGATAAGAGCCCTTCCACAAATTAAATTTTTTTTGTTCACTAGCTTGTATGTTAACTTGCTAACTTGGTTTTCTCTCTCTGTGTTTTTTTTTGGGTGTTTGTTCCAGGGAAAGATGTGGGAGGTAGAGATAGAGGTACAGAAAATGCAAGAAAGAACTGGTTTCAGTTGGAGTTATGAAGTGGGAAAGAAATAAGTTTACCATGCTCTAACAACAAGGTATCTAGAGAAGGTATAGCAGATTCTGAATGTAAAGTTAAATCTAAAGACAATTTAACAAATGAAGTAAGGGTTGTGTGACTTGAATAGTGTGAAGATAACTCAATTGGGTTAATGATCTGGTTTGGATAGAAATTATATCAGATTTACTAAGTCATGGGTCGATCTTGTTTTTGAACGAAGTAGACTAGGTCGTTTCGTATATTATCTATTCTTTAATTTAGATCAATCTAACATCGGATTAACTAAATGAAATATTAATACCTCCAAATTAATTCAAGTATTATAATTAAGCAATTATCATCTTTTCATTTCTTAGTTAATAAATTTTGTGATTATGAAATACGTATACATAGCGTCCATAATTGTTTTTGTGTTGCCTTAAAAATTAATTAGAGATAGTACCCGCAGCATATAGCATAGCGCGGAACTATAACGAGTCATATCTAGGCAAATTAAACATTAGCATATTTTTTTTTTTGTGTGAATGGGGGCTTAAAGCACGAGAAAAACATCAGCACATTTAATAACCAACTAGTTGCTCGATCATATCCAATCTATTTTTTTCCTTGAAGAATGGCTAAATCCCAGCCGCTGTTTTCCCTTTTGCTCTTCATCTTCATCTCGGGAACCATTTCCCAATCAATCATTCAACTCTCCAGAGACCACGACGTTTACTGCAACAGCTGGAGGTTCTCTGTGGAAACAAACGACGTCGGATACTGGGATCAGGTGCCTTCCAGATGCGTGTCCTACGTGCAAGACTACATGACAGGAGATGGGTACCGCTCCGACAGTGAGGTTGCTGCTTCCTACGCGCTTGGCTTCGCTAAGACGGTAGAGATTGCGGGCGATGGGAAGGACGCTTGGGTCTTTGATGTCGATGAGACTCTGCTATCCAATCTGCCCTACTATGCTGTACATGGATTCGGGTATGCAATTTGCCATTAAATCTCCTTTTCCTTTTCTTTTTTCTGATGGGGTTCTGGCTTTTTGCTAATCTCGTTGGTTCTAAATAAGTTTAACAGCTAAGGTAAACCCCAATCACTTACATACGGTGTACATTGCCCCTATTATTAGTAATAGTAATAGAACATGAAGACAATTCACTGTAAGTATGCTACAAACAAACAAACTATATTTGTTTCTGTGGCTTCCTTCATTCGGTTGTTGGGACATGTGGTTAGACCAACAGGGGATTATTTGTAACAGTACAGGAGATGCTGATTTGGCATGTCTTCTGATGCTCTTCTAAGTAAGAAAATGGATTAACATTACCAGAAATTCCTGTACCATGTCGATTTAGTTAACTCCTCTGAATGAAAAAGGTAAAATTGACTCTTAATATTATCAGAACTGGATCCCGGAGGGTAAGAACCTGAACTCATAAATAAGATAGAAAACAAATTAAAGAAAGTTAAATTTAGATCACAGTAAAGAACCCGGCACAATGATTATTTATCTAAAGTAGGACATCAAAGTTATCGGATGAAAAAAGTCGATTCTCTATGCAAGTTGATCTATGGAGATGCAAAGAAAGTAGAGGGGAACGAGTCCATCAAAGAGAGTGCTGTGCAATTATTTTATTTTGATGGTATCCTAGCGGAATCAACTAGAAAACTAATTCACATCCCGCACGATAGCTTCTAGGCTTTATTGCAAAGTTTCTTGACTAAATGCTTTGAAATCTTAACCCTATGTTAAACAAGGTTTTTGGAATCTTCTGATGAAATTTTAGCTTGATTTAATAGTCAGATTGAAAATTATATTTGTTAGTGGAAAACCATGTATTAAAAAAAATAAATCCAAAATCAACTAAATCCCTCAATAATAAGGATTGTTGCTGAAAAGGGATATTACAAAATAAGAATTATAAATATAATTAAATACTTACCTTGTAAGAATCTACAAATCATATGAAAAATAGTTATTTTTCAACTTTCCTTGATTGTTGGCAGATCTTAAGCCTAACTTCAAACACGTTGTTCTCTCTCGTCTAAATGAGTTACTGAGTATACCATATATGTATGGAAAGCTTGAGATGTCTTGTTTGCAACCTAACTTGAATGTAACAAAATTTCACCTATAGCTCCAGATATAATGACCCAAACAGTTTACAAAAGTCTAGTTTAACAGATTTGCAATTTTTTAACCCAAACATCCTGAATTACCCCAATCAATTCCTCTTGGATCTTCTTAGTTTTAGACCTTTTAACATGTCCAAGTGGTACCTCTAATGAATCCTTTGGTAATATTTGTTGATTCTCTTCAATAACCAAATTGATATGGTGTGACATAAGGTGATTTTAATGCATAAGGAAACTTACGCATCTATTATTCCATATCCTTGGAAGTTGTTTGCTTGAGAATAATATATATATATATATATATATATTTTACAAATGGAAAATATTAATAGATCAAAATCAACTTATACAGTAGCATGTCTTCCTGTATATGGAGTTTCGTGTACTTTAAAAGCATCAACAGATGCTACAGAAAACAAGCTAGATTAATCTACAGGCAATTAGAATCACAAATTGTTTTTCATTCAGAATCCTAGTTTTCTGCAATCTATAACAAACAGCCTGGATAATGTTCTTGAGAATGGAGTCTCTTGAAAAATTTGCAGCGCTATAACGTATACTTTGTTATTACTGGCCTTCCAAACAAAGTAAATGTATGAACATCAGGCAATACCAGCATAGCGGGAAATCCCTTTTTCTGCAGAAATTGAATGGCCCGTCATAACTCAGACTTTCATTCTCTCATCTTCCTGTTGATCTTGTAGAGCTACAACTTGCTTCCAAACTCCTTTAGTGACAGCACCAGAGAAGAAGTTGTGATCATGATTTCCTTTCGCACTATTGCAGAACTCACAGATAGGATTGATTGCTCTGCCCCTTTCAAACTGTCTGCTCTTTGTTGAGAGCGTATTCAGAACAGATAGCCAACATATAAAGCTAAGTCTAGGGATATGTAGGGGTCCCCAAATTAGCTTGCACTAATTTACTTCGATCCCTTTCACCCTCATACTCTCCCATGCACTTTTTTATTGTGTATTGCCCATTTGGACTAGACTTACATGACGAATTGTCCTTTAGTAATGGCAGGGACGAAGAAGGCCACATATAGCAAACCTGAACAATTACCATACTATCTGACCCCGCAAAAGGCCATTGCCAATCATTATTAGTAATTACTTCTGAAAGCTTGTCATTTTTGTACTAAGACTAGTGCCATAAGATGTGGCAAGCGGCTCATGAGCATGGCACTGATTCCATCACAAGTGGATGCCACCATTCCCAACAGTGCGCACTATTTGATCCCATGCGACTCTTATGAGCTTCATGTTTTTTTTAAATTCCAAAAGCAATCATTTGGAATAGGAATATTCCAACTTCACCAAATTCTGATCAAGCTTGAACTTCTTTTTCCTTCAGTTTTTTTCCTTGATGAAATCCCAGAAAAACATGATTTTATGCTTGAAGAGTAATATTTTGACGTGGTCGATAAAAAGTTCAGAATAATGGGATTCTATTACCACTTAAGGCATCTGTTTTTTGGAGAAGTATACTTTAGACATAGGCTCAATTAACCTTACCAAGACTCTTTCAAACAGAGGGGCTAAGTTGAACAGCTTAAACTGGTTCCAGGGACTGCTTGATTTCATATTGTGCTGTAGGCTGTTTTAGTTGGTGTTGTAAATGCATATGTAGATACTGGTTGATCAATGTCGGCAAGCTTACAATGTTTTGCACACAGGTCTGAATCCTTTGATGAATTATCTTTTGACGAGTGGGTGGATTTAGCTGAGGCACCTGCTATAAAAGCAAGTCTGAATTTGTACAAGGAGCTAAAGCAACTAGGATTCACTGTATTTATGCTAACCGGGCGGAGTGAACATCAAAGGAATGCCACTGCGAAAAATCTTCAATTGGAAGGATACAGTGACTGGGAAAGGCTGATTTTGAGGTAAGTGATGGAGAGTGACCTGAGGTCATAATTTACTTCATTTATGAATGCTGCAAGTAAATAAAACGAGACAAAAGTAATTTGCCTTCATTTGTAGTCCTGGGGCTGTCCTCATGCATCTCATCTTCTTGATGTTACATAGCCATTGAATCATTGTTTAAAGATCAGTCCATGGTTTACAATGCAGGGAGAGCTCAGATCAGGGAAAACCAGCGACTCTTTACAAATCCCAGAGGAGATTGGAGTTGGTAAATGAAGGATACAGGATTCATGGGAACTCCGGTGATCAGTGGAGTGACTTGTATGGCTTTGCTGTTTCAGAGAGGTCCTTCAAACTCCCAAATCCACTATATTACATTCCATAACAAAAGATGACCTCTGGGCATTTGGGTTATGTGATATGAGGACATTGTTGTATTTCTTTGCTGAATGCTGATATTCTTTCATATCAGAAGAGCCCAGCCAGCTACACGATTCAAACAAGATTGGAATTAAAACGCAAAGCAAAATAATGGGATATTATGGAACAGAAAATACCATATGTATGAAACTAGAAGCTACATTACGTTCTAGCTCGCATCGCATCGCATTGTTAAGGTGGCCAGGTTTGGCCTGACAACATTCTTGGTTGTTTCCTTTTTTTTTTTTTTTATGTTTTTGTTTCGGTGAAATACATTCTTGGTTGTTTGTCTATGATGGTTATCAAACCGGATTATTACAGATCCACCGGGCAGGTGTCAGACTCTGTACATCGTGTTGCCACTTAGCAGAGTACTCATGCCTTCCAACCCAAGACAAGACACAGACCTATTGCGGTGTGGTAGCTCAGGGATGTAGATTGAGATCTCTCATATTCATTAATGTTCACCAGATCTAAATAATTTAAATTAAATTAAATGATCATAATTTAATGTGATAAAAATAAAATTTATTTTTTCCACTTAATTCAAATTATCATATTTAAAACTAATAATAGGATTTGCAATTCTATCGATCACGTTCTTTTATGAACGCGAGTAATCCAAATCCAACAAAAATCTGCGAACGTGATGCATGAAGAAATAAATCGGGGAGTTGTGAATCATGACTGCTAGTATTATTTAATTAATTAATGAAACAGCAGCATTCAGCTAGCAACAGCCAACAGGTCCTGTAGTACAATAATGGTAAGACTAGTGGGAGGTTCATGGAGAAGATGGGCTTATTTTTGCTTCTAATGTCTGCGGCAATGATCCACAAATAAGAGGTTGAGGGGAAGGGATTCTGAGACAACTCAATCCTCCTCCTGGTATCACACTACACTCTGGTTGAGGCCTCTGCATGTCTCTTCCAGGAATGCAATTCAACGAGAAATCAAAACCTACATTTCTGAACAACTTGGCACAATCTTGGCTAAACCCAGAAAAGAAATTGTAGGCAACTGTCAGATTAACAAGGCTTCTCAGAGAACAAACCGGTTCTGGTACTTGCCCAGACAGCTTGTTGTGTGCCAGATTCAGGACTTCGATCTGATTCAAGCAAGAAATTGTGTCTGGTAAATGACCCATCAGTGAATTGAAGCTCACATCCAAGACTTGCATCTCTCTGAACAGCCCAACTCCCTGAGGAATGCAGCCTGTCAACTGATTATTGAGAAACAAAATCTCCTTCACTTTGGAGCTCATCAACCCAAAACTAGCTGGAATGTTTCCACTGAGCTTGTTATTTGCCAAGTTTATCACTGAAGCAGGAGAGTTGCCCAGATTTTGAGGAATCTGGCTATCAAATTGGTTATTGTTGAGAAAAATTGCATCAAGTTTCTTGTTGAAAACATCTTCAGGTATAGGCCCTGAAAAGCTGTTGAATCTGAGGTCTAAATACATGAGATTTGGAATGTATAGAGTGACCGTTGGGAAGCGACCTGAAAAATGGTTGTTACTCAGGTCCAACTCTTGAAGAGAAATGAGGTCCTTGAAAGTATCAGGTAGTGTGCCAGAAAACCTGTTACTGTTGAGATGAAGGAGAGACAAGTCTGCGAGGGCAGAGATTTCTTTGACAAGAGTGCCCTGGAGGTTCGCGTGGTTGAGATCTATGCCTACAACAACTGAACCCGGGTCGTCATCTTGTGGATCTGCACAGAAGACTCCTTTATACGCACAAACATCGGTGCCAACCCAAGTGTCCAAAACCTTCAATGGGTCATCTGTGATGGCTGATTTCCATGATTGAAGAGCAGCGTAAGCGCTGTTCGGGTTTGAAACTGAAGACCCGGGTGACGGGGTAGGAGAACTTCTGATCCCACCACCGATCCACACACCGCCACCTCCATTGCCTATCCCGACACCCACACCGCCACCTGCATTGCCTATCCCGACACCCACACCGCCACCAATACCAAAAGCGGCTTCCCTTGGGATTATTTGGAGGAAGAGGGAAACAGCCAGAAGCCAGCTCTTCTCCATCATGATGCTTTACTCGATGGCTTTGCTGGTAAGGTTTGTCTAAATAACCAAGGTCCCAGGCACTTGGGAGTGAAAATGGTGGGGTCTTTCTTTCTTTCTATGCTTTGATTTTATTATCCTCGTGTCTTTTTCTCTGCATATTTTGACTCAGAGAAAGAATTCATGATGGAAGAGCTGTTAGGTGAGTTGAGAATTTAATTATTTACCAGAACCAACAAAAAGTTTTGGATCAAAAGTGGTGACTGATCTTAACGATTGGATTGCTCCGGCTTTCTCAACCGTACAGCAGCTTACGCACATCAGCCTTCATTTTAATTTTACAGATAGATAGATAGATAATCACTCAATTTTTTTTCATTAAAAGAAATATAATTACAAAAATATATCAGAAATTATATTTTATATCGTATCATATTATTAGCTAAAAAGATTTCAATAAAATAAATAAATTGTCCTCATGAGAGAACCATTTTCACACTCTCACTTTCTTGTCCCGCTTTCTTTCTCTAAAAAATCATTAGTCTCTGTCTTGTTGTGATTGAAAACTCAATTCTATAATCAACATTTATTTAATCGAATTGCGTGTATATTCTCGTCCCGTGCAGAATCCCTCTCTAAGTTGGAACCCCTCTTGTCTATAACTTAATAGCACTTACAAATGTTTTCTTTAGTCGAGATTTTTAAAACTGGTTTTAGTATATTTTTTTGATAAAAAAAATAGGGTTATTTTGTTATAATATCTTGTATTTTTAATCAAATAATTTTTTTTGATATTAAAAATTAAATTTCATACTAAAAACCCTAAAAAATCTAATATTGATAGGTCAATCATTAAAATTCAGATTTCCATACGCATTTTAACTATTGCTTACGATATGTTTAATTGTCTTTTTGAAGGTACTGTTGTAATTGTAATTGGGTACTTTGATGATTTTTGTTTGCGTGGTCAGAAGATAATTTTTTTTTTCTTATTAATATTAGTATTTGAATTAGTCTGCAAGCACCTTCATTAAATATGATCAGAAGATAATTGAATGAATTGATTGAAGCTCCGACTTTTGAAGTGGATGGGATATTTAAGGGATTCTTGGTCTGAAAAATAAAATCTTCAGTTTTTTTTTTTTTTTTTGTCAAGAAAATTTATAGAACATTGAATTTGCTGCTTTTGTAGACTTGTTAAAATTTGTGTCCTTTATAATTGTTGTTCTTAGTGGTCTTTGAAAGCATAAATAGCGCTTAAGAGTAGGAGATTTGAATTAAAGTTTAATTGAAAGTCTGATATTTTAAGAAATTTAAATTTTTAACACTTTAAATTTCAGCAATAACAATTAAAATGCAAGACATAAATAAATTGAAATAGAAAAATAAAATAAAATAAAGAATCGAGGTTTGTACAATTATATTCTTCATTTCTTAAACCTCTATTTAAGTATTTATTTTCAACTCATGATTTTTTAAATGAACAAGACTTTATTAATAGTTTAATACACTATTTTTTTTATGGGATCAAAATTAAAAATTTCTTTCTCTTACAATCTTTTTGAAGGATTATAGTTTCTTCATTTGGTAGCTGCTCACGCAAGCAAAGATGAAATTAAAATATTTTGGTTTTTGTGTGTTTTTCCATCTAATGACTATAACTATTTTTAAAAGAAAAGGAGTTATTGCAAGAGTTTAAGTAAAACATAAGTTAACAACTTAAGACAAGTTAGCTCTTGAATGTAAAAAGATTCAAGTACGGTTCTTTTAAAATTACAGCTTTACCACTTTAGTTAGAGTTTGATAAAAAGTGCAAGAGCTAAATGATAAAGTCTTTTAGCAAAAAAAGAATAAAAAACTTTTTGATAATAAAAAACTGAAGAAGCCCATTTGATAAAGTTCATGTTTTTCATTTAAAATCAAAATATTAATAAAAGAATTTCGTATAAGATATTTTTCACTATTTATAGGTTTTGATAATAAGAATATTTCTGGATTGTAAATATTAAAAATTAAAAATAATTTTGGATAAAATTTATTTTTGTGATACCGAATTAAATTCTATAAAAATTTGGTTGCTTGAAAATACATTTAGGTATTTTGAAGTAAAGTTTGCATTCAAGAAGTCTATATTATTTCAATTTAATATGGAAAAATTCTTACAACATTTAAATCTTTGAAAAACATATTAACTTTACTAATTATTGATATCATCAAAATAATTAATTCATAGGTGCTTAGAGACCTTTGGGTTAACAATCTCTCTCTCTCTTTTTAATTATGATGAAAAACAATTTATGCAATAAAAAGAAAAAAATAACATTTAATATTATACTTCCCCTATCACAAGAAATATGTATCTTAAAAATTAGAAGCCCCCTATCAACGTGCACGTTTAAGATGTACAAAAAGATATAACATGCTACCTTAAAATTTCAATCACATGCTATCAATAAAATCATAAGATTCCATAATTAAATTCATGCATATAATAAACCAACTTCCCAAAATAATATGCAACATTTTCTCCCCCTTTGGCATATCAAAAAGGGAGGCAAAAGATCCACAATATTACACAGCCAAATAGCAAATTCATAAGTTCAAATGGAAATTAATTCAGTCATTAAATAAATGAAAAAAAAGAAGGTAATTCGAAATATTTGTGCATGCAGATCCCAAACCTGCTCTTGTTTAGTTAGTTCCAAAAGGGCCGGTAAGATCATCTAGGCATGGGTTGAGATAGATAACCGTGGGTTGTGGGAGAGGTGGGTTTTTAGGCTAGCCATGGCCCAAATCATAAGCCCATCAAGTTCATTATTTGGGTTACCATCGGCACAATGACTATATAGACTGCTTTATAAAGGACTAGGTCTAGGTCTGAAATGCTCAAAAGATTTGACAATTTAAAGCCTATAGCCATGGCCTCATCATCATTACCGAACAAAATCTCACACTGCTCATTCGAAGGAAATGTCATCTTGTTATCGTAAAGATATTTAACACCCATGAATTAATTATTTTAGTGATAACATCAATTAGTAAATTTAATATATATGTCAAAGGTTTCAATGTTACAGGAATTTTTTTCTGAATGTAAGTATGACTTGATGATGCCTAAGTTTATATTAATGTAATTAAATCTTTATAGAATTTAATTTGACATCACAAATTAACATGAGTTTTATCCAAAATTATTTTTAATTGTCATATTTACCATTCAAATTATTTTTACTTCCAAAACCTATATATAATGAAAAATACCATGTAATTTTTTTTAATCAAATTCTTTGGTATTATCACTAAATCATTTTCTTAAATAAAGAGCATGAACTTTGATCACATGTGCTTTTGCACTTTTAATCTCCAAAAATATTTTTATCCATTATTAGCTAAAAGAATTTATCAAGGAAGCTATTGCATTTTTTAACCATTTTTAACTAAAGCTGTAAACTTGTAATTTTTAGATGAATTGCACTTTACTTTTTGTACAAGAGCTAACTTGTCTCAAGTTGCTAAATTATTTTATACTCAAGTTTTTACAACAACTCTTTTTCTATGAAAATTGGTGATATAGTCATTCTTAATAAAAATATTTTTAGTGATATAACAAATCAGTGATATTTTTTGAGTGAACATTGATATGTTTTCTACCTAGTCTCAAAGGATCTCAAATTTGCCTAGTGACAATCCTCATAAGGATAATATAAGTATTTTACAAGGAATGGTTAAGGCATGTATGCCCATCATTGCCAAAAGAACACTCATATCTAAGTTTGGGTGTTTCATGAGTCTTGAACCTTGATTGATAGTTATAAAGCAAACCGTTAATTATCCACCTATCTTAGAAGTTTGTACGTGACCTAAAAAATTAAAACATATAAGCAATGGCACGTTGAAAACAAATACACAGACCAAATAATTAAAATATAACAAATAAACAAATCAAAAACTAAGTTCAAATAAAATTCCCTATTAGATTCATCATTCTATCACACATGTGCGGCGCCACAAGGATTATCCTTCGGATTAGGATCCTCAAGTATAGGTAGAAAGAAAAATGAATTTTCTTTATCAATTAAAAAAGTTTGGAGTCATTATTTAGTATTTTGGTTGCAAAGTATCCTAACTGATCTTTAAGTTGCCACTTAGAAAGGATATTATCACTCCTAATATACCCTACATAAGAAAAGTCACATTGTTTATTTGTCTAATTAATATGGTATATTGTGTTTTTCTAATTATTGGTCTGTCTATTGGTTTAAAGTTTGTCAACCTTAATAGAATGACCATAACTTTATTGGTTAAGCCTAGTCATTTTAGAGTCTAAACATATTTTTGCATTTTTTTTTTAATATTGAGAATAAATCTTACGTATAAATTTGTAATCCTTGGTATTGAAAGAAATTATATTTTTTGGTGTTTTTGAAATGTATGTCAAGTTCATATAGATTTAATAAACTTGTTATTATATCCAAAAATTCATCCAAGGATCATAAAAAAAAAAAAACTATTTTTCTTGAATTTTTGGTACTTAAAATGCTAAAAAATGCTATGTATTTTTATTTTTATTTTTATGAAAATATGATTTTTTATTTGAGATACTTGGCTATATGAGAATCAAAATATTTAAATGTATTTTTTTGGAAGAAATATTTTTGTTTTCTTTGAATAATAAATTAATAATAATAATAAAAAGCTAGTTTATCTAATACCGAAAAAAACGCCTCACGTGTAGGTCACAATCTCAAATATTAAACATAAAATGGTAAAAAGTGAGGGACTAAAAAAAATAAAATGCAAAATGGTCATTTGAAAAAAAAAATTAAAAAATTAAATTAAAAAAAAAGAAGGCTTTGTTTGGCAAAACAAGAAAATCAGTAAAGAAAAATGTCAAAAATTTATTAGGACATGTTTGCCAAACACACCCTAAGGACCAAAAAATATATTTTCTCTTAGTAAAAAAAATAACAAGCCAACCAATACCTTAAGCCTGAAATAGGCTTAGCCCAATCATGTGGGCTGGACTCTCTAACCTTGCCTAGACCAAAAAACAAGGGCCAATGATAGAAACAAAAAAACAAAGATCAAATAAGAAATTTTGATTGAAACACCTAAGAACACAAAGAACACCTTCGATGAACCCAAAAACCATAGATGAAATAATATACCAAATTTTGTAAAAAAAAAAAAAAAACTTAGAAAGATGCAACATCAATATCTAATGCATAATCATCCATCAAATAACAATGATAAGCTCTAATCTTCACGAAAGTGACCTAATAATGAAGAACCCTAACCCAGACATTCAAGGGTTTTAAGGATTGATTGATCCAAAGAAAAAATGGCACATGACAATCAAATACGAGTTATAGCTTTGACTGAAGCTTATTAGTGAGGCTAAAATTTCAAAACATAAAAAAACCTAAATATAGGTTCATGAACACCAAGAATATGAACCTAGAAATTCAATTAAAACCCACAAAACCCCAATGAAGACATAAACCCATAAACTAACTAAAACCTCAAAAGAAAAGCCTAAACTTATAAAAAATATTTAAAACATGCTTGTGTTGACTTGCTAGAACTTCCAAAACTAAAAGAAAACATGTAAAAGAAACAAAACAAGAATTCATCTATATCATCAACAAAAACTAGCAATGCATTTCTAAAATCCTTAAACATATTTCATCATTTATGACATTTGTTTTTCATAATCTTTGTCATATACAATGTCCTAACTAAACTTAGCATTATGTTAAGAAAAAAAATTAAGTGCAAAGTCTAGGCACATCAAATATCAATGAATTTAGTAAAAGCATAAAAAAAAAAAAAAAAAAAAGAAGACATTCAAACATACTAATTATATGGTTTTAAAAATCAAATAACATCAAATTATATATTTAAAACTATTTCGAACTTACTTTTCTTAACAAATGCATATCAAATATGATAACAAAAATATGATAAATATAGGTTCTAACCTAAAACAAAATCAATAGAATCAATAACAAACAAACAAAGATCCTGACAAGGAAGACATTAAGGAAGAGGTGTGCTTATTGGGTTGCACCATCTCACCAAAGTTCATATATGCCTTTATGAATAACACGATTTTTTTTTCTAGGTTTTGTTTCTTCTTTCCCCTTGTTCTCAGCTTCTAATCTTTAGTTTGTATGAACTTTTTTTTCTCCTTTCTTACTTCAATTTTTCATATGATTTGCTTCACTTTCTCTCTATTTACTCATTAATTCTTTTCTATTTTCTCTCTAGTTTCCCTTTTATTTTATCTTTGCTATTTCCCTCCTCAAAAAACCTTATTTTCAATCTTAGAAACCACTTTCTTTTCATGGTTTTGCACAAGGTGGTTTATGGAAGATTCTTCCTTATCCGCTCTTCTAACCTCCATAAAAAGGTGCATTCTAGTTCATTTTTTCCTTTTATAAGCTTAATTCTATATAAAAAAAAAGGTAGCCATAAATTATATTTAAATATGGAACTTTCTTCTTCAGTCTTGGTTGACTAAGTGGGTTACTTTAGTGAGATTGTCATGGAAAATGAAATATAATAGTATCATAGGAACACATGAATCATGTAGAGGGGGTGTATATCTACCATTAAGAATAAACCTTATCTGATTTGGAGGTTTAGAACTTCTTATTCAATTGTTGGAAGATTGTTTGACACGACCAAAAGATTGATGTCTTTTCTTTAGTGCAAGAGTGTTGAAGTAATAAATAACCCGGCAAGACCGGGGTTGAACTACAAGGAAGTTAACTATATAAATAATGATGATGATGAGGACTTTGAGATGTAAGATTAATATGAAGATTAAACAAGGATAAAATAACTGTCAAGGTTAGAGGATCCACTAATAGTATTAGAAATAAGTATAGTATAAACTATTTTTATTAATCAACTGGAAACCACACACAAAAAAGGTTCCAATCGGATGATTTATCCTTAATAGTTCATATAAATTTTTAAGATGATCATATTAATTATCTTATTTTAGTAACATCATACTTTTAAATATTGTCAGGAATTCATGGTGTTAACTTATGTTAACAACAAATCAAGTTCCTTTCATAGTATAGATGGAGGTTATACCATATAGTTGGCTATGAAAGTATTAAGCATTTTTTGTACCAAGTGTTATACAACAGAAATCTATATTAACCATTTAACAAGCAAGGTATTAAGAATTAGTAAGATCAAAAGATAAGACATGTTAATAACAAACTTTCTTGGATATAAACAATGAAGCCCATGTTGAGTTTATATTATACCTATTCTAACATCATTAGTGAAACCTATTCACCTTGACATAATAAACTTAGCTAAACATTATGAAGAAGAGAAACACAAATAAACAACATAAAAACATAAGTATAGTAAAGAAAATGAAAAGCATAAATAAGAGATTAAAGAAAATATAACATGAAATAAAACTTAAATATTACAAAAATATAAAGAAGGAGAGGAAGAACATGATCTTGATCTGAAAATCAAGATGCCTCTATGCATGGCAAATGCCTCCTTTTATAGGCCAAAATTTGAAACTATTGATTTGATGACTAATTGTTGAGTAGGTGGCCATATATTGACTTGGTGACAATCTTTATCTTCTTGTCCGAACAAAACGTCATTGATAACGTCAGAATTTGAATAGACTTAACCATGAAAGTTCTAATAAATTAACTCAGCTTTCCAACAAAAACAATTGAGGTCATTTGGACTTTTAGAACTCGAGATATGGGCTGAACACTAAACAGTGTTTGGGCTACATAACAGATTCAAACTTCTCCGTTGTTGCTATAATTTGGACTTGAAAATGACCTTTTTAAATCTTGGACTCCTATGAAAGTTTTAGGCCTATGTCTTAGCTTTCCATCCATATAAAGCACATTTAAATCCAAGATCTACAGCTCTAGATTTGACCCATTAACCGAACAGTGTTCTAGTTTGGATCGAACCAACATCTCTTTTCTAAATTTGGCCCTCTTTTTGTCCTTTTAATTTCAGTACTTAAGCTCATCAATCAATCCTTTCATTTATGTGATAGGCCTGCATTTAAGATGAACATTTACCATAAATTAAAGGTATCTTATATTATTAGATATGTTATTATAAAACATGTTTTAGTTAAGGAGTTATTGATATTTCAAGTGCAAAATGATGATATAAAACCTTGATAAAAATATATTTTTAAGTACTAATCATTGCCCCCCAATCAGCCTGTATTTGAACATGTAAGGAGGGCTAACTGGGAACATGATGTTATCAAGATCATTGAAGAAAATAGGATGTAAATGTTTGATAGGAGTAGCCGATCATTATAGAGGAGATGTTTCTATGTTAAGTGGGGGTGGTTTAAACCTCTAAATTAGTTGGAGGTGCCATGTTTATTTGCTTGAAACTAGTATCTCAATCAACCTTTTCGGCTGAAGAAGAAGACACAAGGACTAAACAACATGTCATCCATTTTTTCCATTAAAAACGAGTGACATGTCGTTTATTTAAACCTTACAAATTTGCATTTTTAATTTGGATTGTGAGAAATTGCAATTCAGTCTATATCTTTTCAATTTCAATATATACACAATTGACCCTAAAACTTCTCATTTTTTTTTTGCAATTGTGCCTTTAGAAAGTTTGATTTAAATGCTTTCATATGAGCTTATTTTTAAAATTAGTCCTTGGTTTTCAAACTATGCAATTTGACCCTTATCAAATATCAAACTTTCAATAACTTTCAAATTGACCCTTGATTTGATTAATTTTAGTCCTTGAACTCACATGCCTTTTACACTTTATTCCTTGGCTTTGATGTTCTTCAATTTGACCTTTAATCAACCTTCAATCTTTAAATTTCTTTTAATTCAACCCATGATTACACTAATTTAGCATTTTAAAGTTTAATTATGTCCTTAATCTTCCAATCTTTGCATATTGATCTAAATTAGGCCTCTAAACTTGATTTTTCTTAAATTGAGTCATTGATTGCATCCACAAAACCTATTAGAAGTTTAATTAAGTTTTTAAACTTAATTAATTATTTCAATTTGTTTCTAATTGACTTTTGAACTTAATTTTCCTTCAATTAAGTCTTTAAATATGTCAATGAAATATGTTAGAAGTTTAATTAAGTCTTTAAACTTAATGAATTCTTTTAATTTAGGTCAAGTTTGGATTTCAACTCAATTTTCTTTCTATTAAGTCTTTTTTCATTCCATTTTGTCAAAATATCTAACTTGGCTATTCTTCTAGCATTTTAGTTTGCTGCAGCTCAAAGGTTTATCTCCTCGTGTTTCAAAAATATTTTTGAATTTGAAATTTGTATTTTTTTCTTTGGATTTTTAAATAAAAATATGTATTTTTTATAAAATAATTTAGGGGATCATGTTTTTAGGGCAATATAGTTATTACATTGTGTATTTCAATGGTAAACAAATAAAATTATCCCCAATCAATCTCATAACAACCAATAAATTCTTAGGAAAAGACCATTATACCCCAACACTAAGGCCATTGATTTTTCTTTGAAAGGGCATAATAGTAATTACATTTTATGGTGAATAGTAATCTATTTCTATATGCATAATTAATTCTCCATGCATGCTAAGTTTTTTTTTTTTTTTGAAATTAGAGGTTTTCCCTTTCTTTATTTATCATATCACAATTGAGTTTATGAGTTTCTCAAAAATACATCAGTAATTGATTATAACGCTATGATAAACGAAAAAAAAAATTGAATACCATTAATTTGATGAAGAAAAGAAGGAAATATTGCACTATAAGAATCTCTAGGGGGATATCCAAAAAATATTTTGATAACATACATACTTGGGTGTAGATAGTATGGTTGTCTCATTAGTGAAAAAAGTATTTTGATAATGAAACAACAATACTATTAACCATAGTTGTTAAATATAGCTTGAAGGTTGACTTGACTAAGGAGTCAAGTCTTGGGTCACACTAGTTGACCCGGTTTTATTCGAAAAAATAGAAAAAAAATATGTTAAGAGGATTTAATATCTTATATGGAAAAGGTTTGAAATAGTGCATACGAATGTAAGCCATGAAAAAAAATATAAAGTGTAGTATAGCTATCCCACATTAAAAAATTAAGAAACAATTCATGTTGATGTAGGCTTTAAAAAGAAATGTGAAGTGTATTATATTTATTCCACATCGAAAACTTAAGAAACAAACAATATAGATAAAGGCCATATATAGTTATAACATAGAAAAAATAAATAACAATCCATGTGGATATAGACTATAAAAAAATATGAAGTGTAAGTATAGTTATTCCACATCAAAAAATAAAAAAAATAATGGTTATAGATATAAGTTATAAAAAAATATATAAAGCTAAGTCGAGTCTCACTTGAATTACGTGAAATCACCAAGATTTCAACATCTGAGTTTGACATAATTACTTACAAGCCCAAGTTTTTTATAATTTAAAACCTAACCAATATCCAAAATGAACCCATCTAAGCAAGACCATGCTATCAACAGCCAAGTACGTAGGCTCTCGAAATGCCGAAATGGGCAAGAACACATACACGAAAGTGGATAAAGTTAGAAACGCAAGTCAAGTGTGTAACATTGCATTTGCATCAAGGAAGGTCCCATCCAGCCTCTAAGCTGAAGAAGGAGTACTGAACTATGAAGATGTGGGCTACCATTTGGAAAGCCCAAAAAGTTGGCATGTTGTGAAGAATCCAAAAAAAAGGTGGTATGGCCATGTTGTGATATTCCGGGAAGCACTACACAATTATTCCTGCAAGTTCTTTTTGGTACCAAATCTCTGCACACCCAGAGGCCCTAGCATTTGCAAATACCATAGCCCCTTTAAAAGCATCCAAAATCTTCCATAAAGCCGAAGAATTAAATATATCCTTTTTCACTTTGAACAAGACATTTCATTCTTAGTTTCTTTTATTACGTGGTGAGGGACAGTTCTCTTCTCCCCCCCGCTCTCTACAAATTAATTATCCCCATCTTCATTATTATGATCTTCCCCCCTTTTTTTCCAGCTGCAAATTACATTTTGCAGAAAACAACCTACACAATAGAGTTTGTGCTTCATTATGTTAGTTTTAATACCTTCTTCAGTATATAGACGGATGCAACTCCAGGAATCTATTGTTATTATTATTTGGAAAATACATGTGCTCTCAAATTCATAATGTTATTTTTGTTTTTGAATTTTTCTTGGCCATGTGCTACATATTATATGAAGTATGTGATATTCAACACTATTGGATGCACGGATTCATTGATAAAAATATTCATTAAGTTGCACAAACAGACAAACGAAATATAATTTAGTGGTTATACGTGCGACAATATTTTTTCAAGAAGAAACAGATCGATCGAGTTTCGTAATTATAATTTATTTAGTCGTTAATATTATGGAATAAAATTATCTCTATTACGTACGTCGCAAAAACTTAAAGTAACTCCTGAATAATATATAATCCCAGTCAGTCGCAAGAAGGGTCCATTTCAAAGTTAAAGCTTATTCTTGTCTTCTCATTCCTTGTGGTATCTTTATTCCCTTTAGAAACTACGATGAAGCTGCGTAGCTCTCGTGGATTTAACTTTATTTCATGCACATCCTATAGAAGAAAAGATGGCATGCACGTTACTCTCTCTCTCCCTCTCCCTCTCCCTCTCCCTCCCTCCCTCCCTCTCTCTCTCTCTCTCGATAAACACGTTTCGACTCTCTGTATAATGTGTATACATTGTATAGCATAAAAAAGGTCGAATCTGGAATAGAATAAAGAAATAAAGAAGCTTCCCAAGTAGCAAAAAACAAAGGGACTGACTTGAAATGTAATTTAAGTTACAAAGATTCCTTATTTAAGTATCTCAAACAAGCACAACTAGACAGAAGAAACTGAAAGAGGCACCCTTTCAAGAGTATGACAACCCAATTTAATAATATCAAGAGCATAATTTGAAGTTTGGAGGAATGAAAACTCTAGGAAAGTAAATCTTATTCCAATATCACTTCTCATTAGTCACTAGAAAAGTTTAAGTTCTAATCCGAGAACCGCCATACCCTATTGTCTATTGTACTATGCTTTCGACGTATTCTAATATGATACCTTTACATATATTTGCTTTGGAAATTAGAATACAACGAGATTTTACCCCATATATAGTCATCACAAAATTCTTGTTCTCTTTAAGCTCATTTTGTGGACGCATACATCTTATTTTAACATTTATTTATTTGCACCTAAACCAAACTCCTCACTTAGCAACAATTTTCTTGTTAATAAGCTATAACTCAAATAATAATAGCATTTCTCCTCTTGAAAAGTTTTGAGCTTGAACCCCTTCTATGTAGTAATAATAATAATAATAATAATAATAATAAAAATACCCTTCGTCTGCATCATCCAACTAAAGCCGGCTTCTATCTAAAAATATAATGTTAAAAGTAGTAGTAACCATTTGACCTTCCGAGCTCTCATTAATCATTAACGTCTTAAATAGTTATAATATTTTCTAACATGTCATAATATTACATTAAAATTTCATAATACATAATATATAAGACCATGGAATATGATTTTAATACGCTCACTTTCCCACTTCTTAGATGTTTGGCCTTATAAAGGTAAGATATTGAAAAATACCAATGATTTGACGAAATTGTGTAGGAATAAAAAACAAGGAATTGTGCTGTATAGTAACTTTAAAGGTAGAAATAAGAGTATCAACAAGTTTGCAAGATGTCATACCAGCTCGAGTAAGGATGTTGAGAATATACTTATGTTGTCATAACATCAGACCTATACTGGTGGATTGAACCTTAATGCATAAAAAATAATGAACGACACGTAAGCTGTGAAGCTTGAACTCTATGCTCAACAACTATATTAGACGATGAAGCATAGTAAAGTCGTTACTTGTAAACAGAATATCATCAACATAAAACCAGAAGATAAAAGATATCAACACCCACATATAAGACAAATAAAAAGGTGCCATCCTTGGAAGCATGAAAGCTAAGAGAAAGTAGAAAATCATTCAGAAGAGTATAGTACGCCTGCAGGGCCTATTTCAAACTATATAGAGACTTATACAACCAACACACATGAGAGAGAAGGACATAGTCAACAAAATTTAGAGGTTATTTCATGCAGACCTCTTCGATGAGAACTCCATCAAGGAAGGAATTATAGATATTGAGTTGATGAATCTTCTAACCATGCGAAGCCGCAAATGAGAAGACTAACCAGACAGTTGTCTGCTTAATGACAAGACTTAAGGTTTTAGAGTAATCAATGCTTTCTTGCTGATCATAACATTTAGCAATAAATCACGTCTTATATCGCTTAATGCTTCCATCAATATGGTGCTTTAACTTGTACACCTAACAACTTCCAACAATATTTATTGAATGATGAAAAGGAACCAAGGACCAAGTGTTGTTAAAGTGCAAAGCCTGAATTTCATCTTGCATAGCACCATGCCAAGCCTTATACCTATCAACATCAAAGAACACAATGGGTTCATAGTTGGGAGGAGAGATTACTCGACATATAGGGGCAGCAAAGGTGGCTACAGACGCCATCAGATGTGCGGTCTTGAGTAGTCATGGATGAAGGACTATGGGATGCTGATGAGTAATAGGACCAGATAGAGGAGAACCTAAACCTGTAAGCTACTAGAGATGATAAAAGGAGAGATCAACAATGAGTTGTAGATTGGTTAGAGAACCCAACTAAGGTGTGGAGCTCATAGCAGTAGAGCCTAGAGAATTTGCGGTAGAACCAAGAGTTTCTATAGTAATAGACCTGGAAACATGTAACTCTAAAAAAGGAAAGCCTGTTCTTGTAGAATGATCATTAGAGAAACAAGTAAATGGTGACATAAAGGCAGGGCTGGGTTGTGGTTGGATGATGGCAGACATGGTTGGGGGGTAGGTAGCTTGGTTTGATGGTGTGGTGGACTGACGGGGTAGTGTGGTTAAAATTTAGGGAAGTAATCAGGGTTGACAAGTGTGTAGGCTGTATAGGATAAAAGGAGATGTTGTGCTATCTGTTTAGATTTTGCAAAAGAGAACACATCTTTATGAAATCGGATATAACATGAGATATAAACATGTTGAGATGCTAAATTAAGATAGCGATAACCAAGATGAGAGGAACTATAACCTAAGAACACACATGAAGATGAAAAAAAATTCAACTTATGAGCATGATATGGATGCAAAAAAAAAAAAAAAAACAAAGACACTTAAAAGTACATAGAAAATCATAATCAAGAGTACGATGAAACATACACTCAAAAGAAGATTGATTTTGGAGGACAAGAGTAGGCTTGTGATTGATAAGATATACTGACGATTCAAATACATAATTCCAAAACCGTAATGGAGCACTACATTGTCTTAGGAGGGTAAGAAAAGTTTTGACAAATACCGATGGTGATGCTCAATAGTGTCATGTTGCTCATGTGTATAAGGACAAATTAGCCTGTGGTGAATACCAATAGTTTGAAAGAAACTGTTTAACTTATGATATTCACCACCCTAATCAATTTGAATATATTTAATTTTGCGTGAAAAATGACGCTCAACAAGCATTTGAAAATGATGGAATATAGAAAACACATCAGATTTTGCAATAAGAGGATAATACCATATTTTTTTTGTATGTGTATTGATAAAAAAAAAAAAATAAAGTAACTAAAACCATAAGAGGAAAACAAAGGAGTGGGGCCCCAAATATCACTAAAGATTAAATCAAGTGGGGTAATAGTTTTGTGACTCGTAGGTCTTAACGACAGACACGACGACTTGCCCATTAAACAAGCTTGTTATTGTACAAGAGAACAACTAGAAGTATAAGCTATTTTATTTTTAGAAGCTAAAAAATTAAAAACATGGAAATATGATGACCTAATTGACGATGCCACATATCATTAGTTGCAGAACGCAAGGAGACCAGTAAACATGAGGAATAAATGTGGCAGAAGACTTAGATATAATATAGAGATCATTGTTACTCTAATCGAAAATGAGCATTGCCTTAGTGGTGAGATCCTTTACATAAAACACATATGCATGAAATTCAAAATAAACATTATTATCACGATAAAATTTCTGAACAAAAAGTAGTGGTTTGGTAATATGAGGAACATGAAGAGCATTAGAAAAGGTAAATGTGTGTTTTGAGGAATGTAACATGGTATGTCTAATATTCGATATGAAAAAGCCATTACCGTCACCAACATGCAAATGATCATTACTGATAGGATGCGGATTCGATCAGAGTTGCAAGATTAGACATAACATATTAGTTCGCACTAATGTTTGGGAACCAAGTAGAAGCAAAAACATTACCAACAATAAGATAGGCAGAAGGTTGTTATCCTTTGCTACAAAGTTGAGCGTATTGAAGGGTTGTATGGCTGAAGGAGAATTAGAGCTGACACTTGACGTTCTGCTCAAAGGACTGGTGAGGAGACCACTATGAAGAACTAGAGGACCTTTTGTTCTATTGCTAGTTGCTCTACTTCCAGTCGGTGGGAGCAGGTAGAGCCCTGAAAACTAAGAAAATTAGACCTGTGTTGGTGGCTGTGGCGGTTGCTGTTAGGACGCAGTTGCCACAAGAATGACCTTTGTTACGGTTGAAGTTGGGTTTATATATATATATTAGGCAAGATGGGCATAAGACAGTAAACATGTTATGAGAAGTAGAGGTGGGTTGACAGCCATAGATAGAAGGGAGGTCTTGTGTAGAAACTTATGGGTAAGGAGATGACTATGAAGATTGATATATGATAATAGTAGTGTCGTGGTTACCAAGTCTTTGAACTCACCATGAAGGCCACGGAACACATAAAGGTTGAAATCTTCAAGAGAGATTGGCCGACTAATAGTAGCCAATTCATCAAATAAGGATATTGCTTGTTGCATATACATAAAAATGAAGTATCACCTTGCTAAAGATCTTGAAAAGACCTATGGAGTTGCATAATACGAGAATTAGATGAAGAGGCGAGAGCTTGCTCAAGAGTGCACCAAACACAATGAGAGATCTAATAATCTACCACAATATATGATACATCTATTGAAAGAGAAGAGAGTAATGCGCTTAAAATAAGTTCATCCTATTGCTTTCAATGAAAAAAAAAAGGGTTAATGGCCGAAGGAGAACCAACAAAAGTGTTAGAAACATGAGAAGGGGACACAACATGGAACCATCAACAAAGTGGAAGACACCCTAACCAAAAAGATAGGACTTCATCTGCATTCACTAATAGAGATAATTGATGTTCATAAGCTTCAAGGAAATAACTTATGGAGTGTTCGACAAAGAAACTATAGTTGGAGTTAAGGTCCCCATAATATGAAGCAGAATGACATAAACATAGGAAGAGGAGCCATTGTTCTGCTCTGCAAAATAGGAAGACTGTTGCTGTGGGAAAGAGGGGCCATCGACAACAACCTGTGAGTAGGCGACCAGTTAGCCTACAACACTGAATTGGTGGAGGGAGAAGTTGACAGCAACAACAACAGTAAGGTCCATTAAGGAGAAGGAGGGAAGAGTTTGAATGCATTACGGCTTTGATATCAAGTTGAGAAGAAATATGAGGCATAACCTATAAGTTAGCCAACCATTTCTATTTATATGTGTAAGGCAATATACAATAGTAAAGGTAGAGATTACAACACTAAAGTAGTCTTATAATATTTCCTATACATATACATTCCATAATAGGTGCAAACTAACTTCAATGGAGTTATATGAAGAAAATCATATAAGGAATAAGGAAAGGCGGGGAAAGGGAGAAAACTTTTATCGATAGAAAAGCAAAAGTGTTTGCTGTAAGTTTTCTTAATACTTATTATTGCCTTACAAATGTTTATTTGTATCATTAATATGAATTTAGAATTTTAACTTTCTTTTTTTAAAATTTTATAGGATACATATATTACTCGTATGGTTATGAAATTTAGTGAGGTCATTTCCACCGACCCTCCACATGATTCTTAATAATGGTTGGAGGCTGGTGCAACTGATGGACTCGATATAAATTGAGTTTATGGTATGTGTATAACATTAACCTAAGAAATAAAGGTAGGTTGTATTGTTTCAATTGTAGGAACATCATATTTCAGCCCAAACCAAACATCACCGGGCGTTAATGAGTTGGTCCAAAAAAAAATGTGAGGAAGAACTATCTATGTAGTTGCCCAATTCAGAGGAAGAAATAAGGGCGTGGCTGAAACAAGAAAATATATATGATGTATTGGGAGCAATAACATGCATATATGACTTTACATTTGCCTTTTCTTTATGGAACCTTTTGTGTAGGATTTTTACCCCCCCTCGACCTCCACCATTGTTGGAATTTACATGTTTTATATAGAAAATGTTTATGTATATAATATTTAGATGAATGGTGAATTTTTTTTTTTTGTGGAGATGTGTTTATGCTATGATTGTGATTTTTGTTGTTGTTGTGAGTTTAGGATGAGAAAAAAAATACATTTGGGTTTATTTAAACTAAACAATAAAAAAAAATAGTGAAACACTAATTAAATCATCGATGAATGTGGAATTCTATCGGCCATTTAGTTGGCAATGTTCGCACAAATTTTGTTGGAAATTTGCAAAAGATTTAGGCATTTTCAATGGAATATGTAATGGATAGTCCATTGGCATTTAAGGTGCCAATAACAAAATGAGCGGTAAAAACTTATTTTTTAATGCATATATTTCATCGGTATTTTTGTTGGTATTTGAATTGCTGACAGAAGGTAAATCACCGATTAGAAACGTGCTAATAAAATGTTTTGGTCAGTAATTTTATCGACAATTTGTGCATTAATGAAAATTTGTTTTTCTTTTAACATCGAGAAAATATTTAATCAATGTTTGTAATATTTTAATAGTGAATATAAACAAATCATAAACACATTTTTCATTGCTGAGAAGAGAGTTATACTTTGACTTTAAGATGAAATAAGCAGAATAAATTAACAAAGTTTTTCCTGCAATTTGAACAACCTATTCGCTATATATATAGTTCTGTTCTAATAACAATAAAAGAACTTATGCAGGAGGTGTTAAAAAATAAAATAATAAGTACCGGCACGTAAAGGATGATAGCGTAATCATGATGGTGATGATTTTCATGTACGAAGATTTTGCTTTGGGTCTTTGTTTGTCCTTCTATATTGTCAGTAGAGAGCAGCCTTTCTTGGTTTTCTTTTTCTTTCTTTCTTTGTTTTCTTCTTCTTTTCTTTCTTTCCAACATGGACTGTTGAACAGTTAGTTCAGTTGAGAGCCACTAGACCAACCTACAGGCATGTAATAATAAAGTAAAAGAGCGACCACATAAGATGATCTCTCGCTCCTCTTATAGAAAAGAACATAAGGGTAGCTTCAAGCAATCATGATGATGGCATGCAACGATAATGATACTGTCTGTAAGGGTTTTGTTTATTCTCTGGTCCTACCCATGATGATCCTGGTTGTCAGGGTCCGGCCAGAAGGAAGAGTACTTCAACCACTCTGCCTCTTGTGGGTTTGTAATGGATGACTCCTGCAATAAAACGCAAGCTTGTGAGAAATAACCAGCTAGGGCTCTGGTTTGAACAGAGAATTTTCACTTGAAAACAAAACAAATGAAGCTGCCTCCTTTGTCCTTTTAATCTCCTCCACGATAAGATTGTCTGATACTGTATTATATCGAGAGGACACGCATGATAAAAAGCTTTGATGTCGCTATCATCAACCTTTCTTATATAAAAATATTTTGTTGGAAACATCGAATCTTTCCTCTTGTTATTCAATTTTTGTTTTTAATTTTTCTATCTGGCATATTTTATTTTATTAAAACAAATTAGATAGATATATAATAGTGTTGAACAATCTATTTAATTAACCCAGAAACTCATGTTACTGGGCTAAACATCAAGAATCTTTTTGTACTCTTAACACACCTAATTTTTTCTAACTTAACTAGAAAAATAAAGATGATAGATTTTGAATTTATTATAGCTTGATAAAAAACTATCTCATGGCAAAAACAAAACATAAACGATGAGGTTTGAAAAAAAAAATCATATTATTTGTAGCTATTACAAAAACTTGTAAATTGACAAAAGAAGGCGTTTAAAATCTTAGTTTTTAGACAATTTAAAATGGTCTGAGGGATTTAGATTCGAATTGTGTTCTTTATCATTCATCCTCATTTGAGAGGAGAAGGAAAGGTGCAGCCCTTGCCTGTTGCAAGGAATTAAGCAGCTGTTAGTAAGTTTGTGATTAAGTTAATGTTTTTATTTTCAATTTACACTGTAATATTGAAATCTTCAAATATATAATGAACCCTTCCCAGTGAAGTAATTAACAAAGAGGTTCTTCCTAGGCTATTAATGTATGCATCATATTAAAACCTCAGAAACATGAAAGGAAAAAGAAGAAAAGAGAAAAAGAAAAGGTTTCTGATTCCATATCTTTAGTTTAAAAATAACTGTAATCTCAGATTCTCAGCCAGTAATAGCGAAAATGGTTTTAAATCAAATTTCTTTTCTTTTTTATTTTAAATATATAACCTTTTTCACCTTTTCTTTATTCTTTTCCTTGCTGGAATTTATGACAAATGGATTTCAGGGTCAAAAAGTTCATACTCACTTCTTTTACATCAGTTGAAGTGCAACCCATTATGAGTTCCTCCAAACCAGATGCAGACCTCCCTCCAAGTTTATGATGCTGCTGCTGCTGCTGTTGGTGCTGCTGTTGCTGCATTCATTTATCCACAATATATCAAGAAAAAAAAACGAAGAAAAAATCATTATTAACCATCATGTCCTCAGAGAGTTTTGTAAAGTAAGAAGACAGTTTATGGCACCCAACTGAGTAGGCACTAAAAGTTACTACGTAATTTCCCCATATACGGCAAAATGACCTACACCCCTTTCTTCATTTGAGGGTGAAAATTTATTCAGGGAACTTTTACTTTCGAACCCCGAATTCCTCCTAATATTAAAAAGGAACAAAAGATAAAAAACAAAGAACATAAAATGCAACTATCAGTGCATTAATTCTTGGGCGGAGAGAGAGAGAGAGATAGAGAGAGGAGGGGGAGGTAGAAGGAGAGTCAAGATGCCGTAGCTGGCTCCGATATATATCACCATGGCTATCAACTTCCTTCCCTGACCTTCCCGCACCATGTCAAACTCCATCTATGCATGGTTTTTTCTTTTTTTTTTCTTTTTTTTCTTTTGCCCGAGAGATGGGTATTTTAATTTGACGAACAGTGTCCTGAACCTTGTGGTGACAACTTTATGTGAACTGACGTACATTAAAATTTCATGTTCCAGTGCGGAGAAGTTTGGTACTGTTGGGAAAAAAATAAATAAAATTGGGAAGTCATATTAATTAGAATGTGATTCAATTTAGTTGTCGTTAGATTTGAAAGAAAGTTGAGGACAAGTAGTTAATAATTAGGTTGATCAGCTTAAATACCTGGATTTCGTTTTGAAGCATTAGTCTGGATACATGATATGGGTCCTCATCAAGAATGATGGAGGTGTGGTGGAGGGGAGGTGGAGAGATGATGGTGGAGATCGGATGGGAAGGCCTGCTGATGTGGAAGGCCGCAGTCGCAATCTGGTGATGCACCGTCTGGTGGTGGTGGTGGTGCTGCAGCTGCTGTTGTTGATGGGGATCATGGGCCACATGATGTGGCCTCTGATGCTGCTCCTGAATCTCATCGCATGTGCCTGACGCCGAGGCTTCCCTTGCTACTGAAGCCTCTCTTATCCCCACCTGAAAAGGACACAACCCCATTAACAAGTTTGATAGTTAGTCCATTTTCAGACATCTTCTAGTGAAGATCTATTTTTTTTTTTCCTTACCATCGGTTCCTACTTTACTTTTTTTTCTCTACATGCTTTTGCTCACTCTATCAGTTTTAATTTTAATATCGGTTTCGTTTTCATTAATTTACTCTCTAACTCACGACTCGGTCTCTTCGGTGGTTTAGTTAGCTGACGAAGATCATCAAGTGAGGTTCAAAGAGATTTTCATGCTGGATTTGCAAGCAATGGTCAAAGAGAAAAGTAACACTAGCTAGACTTTTATTTTATTTTTTACTTTTTTTTGGTTTATTTCTCTTTCTTTACTTTCATTTATATATCTTGCGTGATACATGAATATTAGAAAGATGCTAGAAACAAGAAGGGCGTTGCATCATCTCAATTTTTCGAAGTACATAAAATTTCTACTATTTAGAATACAGTGTCTTTTATATATATATATATATATGTGTGTGTGTGTGTGTGTGCGTGTAATACATGCAATATTGTTTGCAAATGCTTTGTTGATGAATACATATACGAAAGAATGTGTAGAAGATGTGTGTATATATATATATATGTGTGTGTGTGTGTGTGTGTGAATGAAAAACATATATTATACCTCATCGAAGCTCTTCCTGAATGGAGTAAAGCCAAAATGATCGGATTTCAATTGATGAATATCCAAGGCAGTGCAACTTGATATTGACGCAGCAACAGGCCCAGTTCCTGAGATTTCGTCTCTTTGAGGAATTATTTCTTTAGAAGAACAACTCCCACTACCACTGTCTCTTCTGCTGCTAGGGTCGCTGCTTCCTTCACCAATGGCTGCACTTCTATCAGTGTAATTGCATTGCCTTGGCTGTGTCTGATAGAATATCTTAGAAACCACAAGCTCTCCTTCTTTCTCTTCCTCATGCTGACCAAGGTGGTACTGATGCATGACCCAATTAGTCTTTTCGGGTCTTCGATTCTTGCCAAAATTGGTGTAGAGGACTAGGATTTTCTTGCACCCTTTTTGTTTCCCATTCACCATGACTGGCCTTGTCTTGCCGGTTTTGTGCCACCTGGTTTCTCCACCTTGCAAGTCACATTCGGTTTGAATTTTTCTTCTCTTTCTTGTTCCAGTTGTGTAAGCTTTTGAAGGTCTGTGGAAGAAATGCCTGCTTAGCCCATCTCTTGTGACTCCTGCATGGAAAGATTACAGGGAAATCAAAGTTAGGTTCGCTTAGGTGCAACAAACTGCGACGCCATAGTACAATTCTTCCAAAGTCTTAACAAATTAACAAGAGAAGGATATTTAACACTTGTAGCAAAGCCTGCCTATATATATATATATATATATGTTACTAGGTTTTAGGTTATTTTTATTTTTAATTTAAGAATATAATATATATAAATATAAATATATAAAATGTCAAAACCTAACAACTTTGAACAAACAATGGAGAGAGATAGGTGATAATTGTTTTGAAAATCTTGACCTGGAAGTTTCTCAGGATGGGTATAACAAATCCCATCTTCCCCTTCGATTGTAGGGATAAACTCATCTATCAGAGGGTGAGACCTCATGTCTTTGGCCTCTACCTTCGCTTCAAGGTGTTCTATAAGCTCTTGGTCTGTTGGATCAAATTTCACTCCTGCTGGTAGACCTAACCAATCCTGCAAATTAACTCCACTCAAATCAAAGTTAAAACAAAAGCTCAACTTAAAAATCTAAAAGGAACAATTTGTCCCAAAGAAATTAATTTATTTATGCCCAAAAAGAAAAGGGAAGATGGGCAAAAAACAAAACAAAAAAATAATCTGTTTCGAAGGAATGAATATCAGGAGATTATCCATATTACCGGCTTTCCTTCCAGCTTGTGTCCACACCCAGGGCACTGCTTGGATCCACACAACTGATGCTCTTCAAGCTTTGCATCGATGAGATTAGAGCTGCTGATGGAAGCCATATTACTCTTAGTAGTCATGGCTCGTTTTCGATCACACAGCGATGCTATATTATATCTTCCTTCTCCCAAACGTATAACTCTTAAAATCTTTCTTCAATTTATCAGCTCGGAACAACAGCTTGCTACTCATATCCCCGCGGCTAGCTATATATCTACACAGCACAAATCATGAGTTTGAGATCTGTTGAAATGTTAACTAGCAAGAGGGAAAAGAGGAAAAACAGTACATAATTAATATATGCATACACTCCTAGCTGGATGATCATGATTAATATGGTCTTGAAAACCAAAATATATGGATGAAACATGATAAGATTAAGAAGAAAACTATAGGAATGGTAGATATTGATTGAACGAAGAACAATGAAATTAACTCAACAACTATAATACTCTCAACACAAAGAAAAGAAGAAGAAGAAGAAGAAGAAGAAGAAGAAGAAGGAATTCGTACCCAGATGAGAAATTAATATTCGCAAAACAGATTTATAAATATAAAATATCTTCGTTAAATAAAGGAAAAGAAAACCAGTTGTGGTAAGAGAGGATAGAAGAGAGAAGGAAATTAAAAGAGGAAACTGTGGCCGTGGGATTTAGCTATAAACCTGCTGCTTTAACCATGGAAATCACCAGAAATCGCTCTCTCTAGTCGCTACTTTAACTGATGAAGCCAGTGAGATAAAGGAAAAGTAGCTAGGTACTCACCTTTAAGAGCCTTTGTTAATTTAAGTAACCTGCTGTAAGCAGTTTATACGAGATAGAAAGAAGGAAAGGAAAAAAAAACACACACACACACACAGTTGGATTTTCTAAAGCTTAAGAACCTTCTCTCTCATACACCTTTTGTTTTGAGGGCTTGACTACAAAAGCAAAAGGCAAGAAACGGATTTCATAGCTGTTATTTAAGGCACCCAATAAAAAAACATACATCTATATAAGAAACAATAATCATAATATCAAGAAATTGAATTAGGTAGCTGAAAGGTCAAGGGCTTAATTAAGGCATATTTTATTATTATTTTTTATTTTTTTGAGTTAAGATTTTGAGATAATTAAGTATTAAAAAAATTATGAAATTATTCTGAATTTGTAGACTCTTGAAAAGGGAGTATTTTTAAGATCATTTGAGAGGAAACTCAACCTTGCGCGTGTAAAAAAAAAACCCACACCATCCATCAGCTGGATTTATATGCTATATTAATTCATTAATTTAATATGGAAAGGCCATATATATAGTATATTAGTAATTTAATAAAAACCTAGTGTATAAGTATCTTGTTTTAATCTTTAAAATTGTTTTCTACTATTATTTAATTCAACTAGTTTGTATCTTTGTGGCTCTAAAGGGGGCTGCGGATATTTATCCACAAGAGAAGGTAGAGAGAAAGGAATATGTATGTAAGTGACAGCTACCTCATAACAAGGTTTTTGCATGGTCATATATACTTAAGTTTTGTTCAAATTTGGCATAAAGGATTAAACTTTTTCTCCTTCTTCTTCTACGGGAAAAAAAAAAAGCAAATTTTGTCTAGAGAGTACTTATTATGGAGAAAGAGAAGGAAAAAGGAAGGTCTGCTCACATGGGTTTTGGGCAAGAGTGCTTATTACGATCATGATTCTTTCCCATGAATGCTGCACACAGGGAGAGAGAGAGAGAGAGAGAGAGGGAGGGAGGGAGAGAGAGAGAGGGGAATTACGAGGTTGCTTGATATGCAAGGCAAATAAGCAGTGTGCTTGATGGACCACCACCAGCCCTCCTTATAAATAATATAGTTTAAAATCATTATACATGTATATATAACAGTAGTAGCCTCATAATACCTATAATACTTTATAAAACTAATTAATTAATTCTCATAATAAAACAATTATAAATGTAATTTCTAAAGTTTTCAATCCAGTAATAACGTAGAAGCCTCAAGTAGTTAGTTTGATAATTAAACAAGTTTTTTCCCTTCTTTATTTTTATTTTTTTATACATATCGTGGGAGTTGGAATCCAAATGAATTTATTAAATTCATTTGAGTGCATCAAGTTGACGGGAGAGGGAATTGTGCTCTTAAAATCGTTATAAGAGAAATTTAATCTTGATTGATACTTTTACCGTCAAATAAAAAATATTAACTTGATTTTTTTGTTATATATATATATATATATATATATATATTATCTTTTGACAAATAATAAAAAGGAAAGAAAAGGAGGTAAGACAACAAATTTTAATTATAAAATAAGGCATTTCTGAAAAGTAATTGAAGATGGTCAATGCCAGTCAAATAACAATTTAATTATTATTTTTTTTATAATAGAGGAACTAATTAATTACTTTTGATAAATTGTGGGAAGTAAATTATAATTAACTATTCTTTGTGTTATTACTGTAGCTGTCAACCCTAGCTTTGTTGGGTAAGTTGAACCTAAAACCCATTGACCCTGGGCTTGTGTTGGACTGGGTTTGAAGGTAGACAATTTAGAGAATTGAACCAATCAATATGGTCATATACGATATTATGTATGCAGTTTTATATGGGAGAAAATTTTGAAAATAACTCATGTTGTTTATGGGATTTAAATCCATTCCCTCTCCCCCTCCATATAATCTCCGACCACCACTGCTATTTGGTTACATAAGAAAGATTTTAATTCGAGATATTGAAAGGAGGAAGGATACTAACAACAATTGAGCTACAACTCATTATTGATTGGCTATAAACACACCTATGATACAATATTATCATCAATATACTTATCCATATTAATTTACTCATTTTAATTTTGATAACAGGATTATTTCGTTGACCTTGTGGGTTGGCTTATAGCCCAATGTCTAAAGCAATCTCACAATTCTAATATTTAACTAGATAATTGTGTAAACCACCGTGTAAATGTAGAAACCAAGGTAGAAATAACTCGACAAACAATAGAGACTCAGGATGAAAAGAAAAATAGCAAGTGATATAAATAAGAATATGATGTGAAAAGGAGAGAATAGTCTCCATGATTAAATATAAAAGTATAGATGGGGTTCTTACAAGAATTATGAATTTTAATTTAGAATTTATAATGACAACAAAACTAATAATGGGTTTTGATGAATAAAAGAACAAGAAAATAATCTCAAGAAATTAATATGGTAGCAAGGGATAAAGGATAAGAAAGTATGGTACAAAATAAAATAAAAGAGTGATGGTGTAAGCACCGATTGAAAATCAATAATATTACCATGAAATAAGTTTGTAAATGAAATAAATGATGAAAAGGCAAATACAAATATCTTGGGAATAAGAAAATCATCTCAAAGATCTATATAAATGATTAATATGACTTATGTAAGAATGTAATGAAGAAACTCAGATTTTTTCATTAAAACTTGTAAATTGACTAGTTTTACATTAGTGTGTGTAACTTTTAATCCAACAGTCAGATCATATTGAAATTTTTTATGTAGTCTTCTAACATGTTTGCCAACTTTTATTTCAAATTTCAGTTCAATCGAAGTTCAGGAAGACCATAAAATTTAGATATGAAACCAGGCGAAGTGCATAAAAAATGCAAGACATAATAAAGCAGTGGCAAAACTATAAATAAGAGGTAATCTCTTCTATTTTAAAGTTTTTTTTAAAAGAAACAAAAAGAGAGGATGAGTGGGTTTGTGTTATAGATAAACAATTAAGAGAAAAACCTTAAAAATTTGTGAGGTTGAGAGATTAAAAGGATAAGTAAGGTGATATGATGATAAATGACCATAGACAAACTTAGAAATGAGAATAAGTTAGAAGTTGAATTTGTTAACTTGACCTAAGAATAGAATTAGCATAAGGGTGAAATTGGGGTTGTGTGCATGCGTTATGAATGAATAATATTAAAGTCTAGAAAATATTATTGAGAATTTTACATACATAGCCTAAAGGTATGTATAGGCTAAGATTGATTGAAATGGCCCAATGAATAAGGATTGGCATAAATATGTTGTTAACATTATAGGTTGTGTATGCTAATGTGGTATTATTGTAAAGAAAATTAAATGTGTTGTAATTAGAAAATGATGTTAATTCCAAGCTTGCAAACTTGAATAGGAATGTATATGTAATGTGGTAGAAGAGAATGATAAATTAAGCTAAAACATTTGTGAAAATAGATGATTTGACTAGTTGTCTTGGGTGCATCTAGAGGCGTTTGTGACATTAATGACCAGGATATGTGCTTTGACTAGCTATTTGAAGTGGAGCTAGATATATGATTATTATACCTTGTATAGTTCTAAATGACGTGAGTTATCTTCAGTCAAAATATAAATGGAATCAGAGTGAGCAGAGAGCATTCAGGTCTAATATTAATGGTATACAAATTTATCAAGATTCTTTGGATAACCACACTTGTAGTACAATTTTTACTTTCTCGAATGCTAAGGAGATTTGAGATGCTCTTAAGAAATCATGAAGATGGATACCTTGTTGAAGTTGAAAAGGATGACCTCATTAAGGTTGATAAAGTTATTAATATAAAAGAGGTTAACATTGAATCTTAGAAATAAAGAGAATATGAGCTAAAATATGGATTAGGGGTGAGCAAAAAAATTAAAAAACTGATTAAACCAAAAAAACCGAAAAAAAATAACTGAAAAAACCGAACCATGAAAAAAAACCGATTAATATTTTGAAAAAATAGATCGGTTCGGTTCGGTTTCAGTTTTATAAACCTAAAATTGAAAAAACAAATCAAACCCAAACTGAAAAAAATGGGAAAAAAACTGAGCCAAAACCGGAAAAACTGAGCCAAAACTAGAAAAACTAAGTCAAAACCGAAAAAATCGAGCCAAACAAAAAAAATGAGCCAAACCGATTTGAACTGATTTTTTCCTAAAAACCGAACCGAAACCAGCCGTTTTAAATTGGTTTCAGTTCGGTTTAGGTTTTTTTGGAAAAAAAAATAATTTATGTTTGGTTACTTTTTTTGATAAAAACTAAACTGAACTGAAAATAATCACTCCCTAATATGGATCATGAATTTTGAACAAATGTGAAGTGGGATCCAAAGACAAGTTCTAATCTTAAGAACCAACTTCAGGTGATTTAATAAAGAAAGTACGTGTTGAAAATTTATCATCCAACAATGAAGGGAAAATAGATTGAATCGCTAACATAATTGATACTTGTCAATAGGATGAAGATAATGAGGTAATAAATGATTATTTTTTAGCATTTTACTTATGATAAACTTCATAATGTATTTATTAAATTGTATAGTGAGTTTAAGAGTTTTAGTTTGAAAATTGTTGCTCTTGAAAAGATGATTTTTTTTTTGTTCATTTTCAAAAGAAATTGATTTGTTAAAGAAAGAATTAATTGTTGATTTCAAACCTAAATGAATTTGATGAATCAAGATTTAAAATAAAATTTGAAAACAAAAAGAATGAAGAACTATTATGTAAAATCAATATTTGAAAATATGTGTTCTTCAAGTTGATAATGATGATTTCAATTATAAAAATGAAGTTGTTTATTCTCAAGCTAGAAAATAATTTAAAGAATATTGAGACTTTATCGATTGATCTTTTCAAAAGTGTTCAAAGAAAATAATTTTGTGTTGAGATGATTGTAAAACCAAACTTTGCTAAAAGTATCTATCTCGATTGAAAACCTCTAACAAGACATAAAAACATCCAAACAAATCTTTCTTAAGAGCAATATGTTTTATCAAACCTCATATCACTAGCAAATTATTGAGAAAAAAGAATCACATTGCTCATTCATGCTCTTGTAAGTAAAATAATTATATTTTAGCAATTATTATGAACTATATGGTCATATTTCACAAATATTCTTGATTAGGATAAATTAATATAATAGTCTAAAATAATGTGGGTTTCTAAATGAACAATTATTTATTATATAATAGGTAACCTATATGAATCCGAAAGAAATTGAGAACCAATAATAAAAGATACTTGTCATGTTATAGGTATACTTCAAGATAAAGAGAAATTCAAGAAATTGGTGTTACTTAAATAAAAAGTTTATTTGGAAGCAAACTCAAGTTTCAAGCTTATCAAGATAGCATTAAGAGAAAAAAAAATTGTTGATGAAGTCAATTTCTTATAAATCCTTCATTAGTAGTAGAATATGCATACATGAACACGCGCACACATATGTTTGTGTATGTGTGATTTTGAAAATTTCCTTATTTTTTATTACTTTCTTATATAGATGTATTATTCGTTTTTAAATGGAAAAATGCATTTTTATTACTTGTTAAATATTGACCTTGACAAATAATTCTAGGTAATTATGCTGCATGTTCTTTGTATTACCCTTCCAACAAGAAGAAACCACAATTGAAACTTAACAATGGAAGCAGGTAGTAGCCTCATAAAATTAAATGAGGCGTGGAGTCATAAGGGAAAGAAATGAGGATGGCTAGAGGTCGGGGAGGACTCTTCGAGAAGGGCGAGACAAATATGGTTATTGTTAGAATATTTTTTCAAAATTTTAATCAATTCTTTTATCTGAAATTTGGAATAAATAAAAATCGAACACATGTCACTACTTCCTTTAAAAAGTCAAAATTAATGAAAAATTGGCTTGATCATGAATCAATTACCCAAATTAAAACTACAAGATTGTCTTTATATATATATAAAATTTGGCCCCACATTGTTTTTTAGAGTGATTGTTTTTTACATCAAAAAATATTTTTAATTTTTTTATATTTTAATTATGTTTTTTTTTTATCATTTTAATATGTTGATAATAAATATAAATTTTTTTAAAATTATATAATTTTAATATATTTTTAAATAAAAAATAACCAATATAATAAGTAGAGATATAATAGAGTGGTATGATAAGGCGTTGTTGCAACATGGTGAATTGGACGCCTTCTATCTCCATCAACTTCCTTGATTTAAACTCTTTAAGGAGTCCTATCAAATAAGATGACGTAATTGAAAATGATCAATAAATAAAATGAAGAAAATTAGAATTTAAAAGTCTTACAATATTCTATATATTATACATAATCTTGAATCTACAGTCTTACAATATTGGGTTTTCTTTAATAAAAAAATTTAGCATAGTAAATTTAAAATTTCATATTGCCACACTTATGAAGAGCAATACTTACTATTTGTCACATTTTATAAACATAATATTTAAAAATATAATATTTTAAAAGTACAAAGACTTAACATGACATGTGATAGATCTAATATCTCATTTTAGTAAATAATATCTAAATATATCAAAATTTAAAAATATAATAACTTAACATGAGATAAATAAAAAAATATTACATTTTAGAAATGCAATATTATAAAAAAATATCACATTTTAAAAATATAATATATAAACATGTAATATTTTAAAAGCACATTGACTTAATATAAAACAAATCTAAAAATATTGTGTTCCAGTAATATAATATTTAAACATGTCACAGTTTAAAAAAAGTATGATAATTTAATATGAGATAAATAAATAAAAATATTATATTTTAAAAATACAATATTATAAAAAAAAATATTACATTTTAAAAATCTAATACTTAATTATGTCATATTTTAAAACCACCATAACTTCCCGAGATAAATACAGACAACATATTATGTTAATAAAAACTGTTTCAATTAAATTTCAAAAACATTAGTTATTTTTTCCTATTATTTTTTAAAAAATAAAGAATTTTAGGAATGTAACAGATTATTAGTTTGAGTTTCATAAATTTAAAAGGTACTGAAAATTTATATAGTTATTAACTTTAAAATTCATAAAATTAATTAAGAAATATAAAAACCAGTGAATATTTATATTAATAAAAAAATAGAAAACAATATACACCCACGGGAAAATATATATATTTAAAAAACTTCTTCTCCACTCTACCAGTAGCCTCCCTGTCATCAAAATATCAGTAGCCTCCACATTCTACAAGCCTTTATAACCCAAACGGGTCAAACCCATCTCCCTATTCATCTTCTACAACGCAATCTAAGCCTTCATAGCCCAAACGGGTCAAACCCATCTCCCTACTCATCTTCTACAACGCAATCTAAGCCTTCATAGCCCAAACGGGTCAAACCCATCTCCCTATTCATCTTCTACAACGCAATCTAAGCCTTCATTATGGTGGCAGATTCTTTAGCAGTCGTACCTTCATTATGGTAGCACGAGTAGCGGCGTCAGTAGCTTATCCTAGATACCTCCAGTAGTGGAGGAGGCAAAGCTCCAGTGGTAGCATCAGTACCGGCATAGCTTCCTTTTTTACAATAAAGAAAGGACTGGTACTGAACTAGTAGATACGATTGAGTCAGTTGTTGATCCAGAAGCGGTAGAAATGGTGGTGGTAGTATACCTTCCATATCGAGAGCTAGGGAACTGGATGGAATTATTGAGGCACTGATCAGCCCTTTTCACTGGGCTCTCGTGCCTTTTTTTAAGCAATGGCGGATCATGCATGTTCTGCTTGAGTATCCAGAGACCATGGAGAAATGATATTTTGAAAACCTTGCAGCCAGCGAGATGAGCACCCTGGTTCTTATCATCTTTAAATGCCGGAATACACGATAAAATTTTAATTGACGTTATATACTTATATGCCATTATTTTAAATCAGAACATTAATTAAATATTATATACCATGTTAATTCACAATTTCTTTTTATTTTATATGTTAATTGCTCCATTTATCCTAAAATATTTATCTTTTTTCTTCCTTGCTCCTTTTAGCTGTCTGCTGCTGCTTCTTCCCGTGATCTTGTCGGTCCCTAACCAGAAAAACCTTTTGCTTGTGATTTCAATTCAATTCAGTTTATATATATTAGTATTCGTTCAAGGAAGACCTGAATCCCTTGTGCCAAGAAAAAAAAAAAAACATAATCATAAAAGAAAAGGAAAGATATTTGATTGCTTGCCACCTGTTTGTTAATTTGTTTGGTTAAAAAACCAGCAACATCGTCGCCCAAAATAAGAAGAACCTCAAGAAAACGGAGGTCAACGATGTCTGTGCTATAATAAGCATGGGCGGTGTCTGTCTAATTATTCCCAATCCTTTGTATTTACTTACCGGTTGGATTTCTCAGTCATTGCATGGATTCGATTTTCGCTCCTAAATCATCGTCTATTTCCTCATTATCATCACCAGCTCTCCTTTCACGGTTTCTCGAAGCTTCGAGTTCTAGGAAATTCTCTTCACTTACTTTCATTGGTTCCCGTCCCTTTCGACCCTCATCATATTCAACAACATTCGCCATGACATCCAATGACGTCTCCAAGCCCAAGATCATCACCGGTGATTTTGGTTATGTTCTTGAAGACGTTCCTCATTTCACCGATTACATTCCCGATCTTTCTGTACGTTTTCGTTGTTCATCAATCTAACTGGAATCGTCAACCCTCCTATACTCTTTATTATTATTAAAATTTATTTATTTGGGTGCAGACTTATTCCAATCCTCTACAGGACAATCCTGCTTTCTCTGTTGTCAAGTAATTTGATTCATCTGTGTAATTTTATTTCTCTTTTGCTGACTATGAAATAACATCCGATCTTGGAGGGAGGTTAATCGATCTTGTTTCTCCATTTTTAAAGTATTTTTTTAAAAGCTATTAATTTAGCAATAATTATTGTTATTAATTTTGTTGGGCAGGCAATATTTTGTCCATGTGGATGATTCTGTTCCACAAAAGGTAACCCTTTTCATGAACAATTTACTAATCGCATAAATAGACACAGACTAGAGTAGTTTCCATTAATCCAGAATGCAATTTCCCTCTTAAATGCCGAAGGTTTCTGGAGTGAAATGCAGGGAAATGAATGGTCAGATAGCTTGTAGAGTTTTATCTACATGTATAGTTGAATTTTGTCTTCCCATCTTTTTTAGATTGTGGTTCACAAGGATAGCGCCAGAGGGAGACATTTCCGTCGCGCCGGACCCCGTCAAAAGGTGTTTTTTATGGCTATCATGCTGTTGAGTGTTGAAACAACACGTGGCTCTCCATTTACACACGTCTTGTATATTTCTCAGGTCTATTTTGATTCCGATGAAGTTCATGCTTGCATAGTCACCTGTGGGGGTCTCTGCCCAGGACTCAACACTGTAATTAGAGAAATAGTGTACAGCTTGTACCATATGTATGGGGTGACAACAGTGCTGGGCATAGATGTGAGTTATTGTTAAGATCTGGACTCCATTTTATGTCCACCTATATTCCTTTTCAACCTCTTCTTATCTCTCTTTCGCTTTCAATTTTATTTCTTTACTCAAATGAATTCCATAACCCATGGATCATAAACTTACAATGTAATGGAATCTACAGGGTGGATACAGGGGTTTCTATGCTCGGAACACCATTGCTCTGACGCCTAAGGTCGTGAATGACATTCATAAACGAGGTGGAACCATCCTTGGGACATCACGAGGTGGCCATGATACTTCAAAAATTGTCGACAGCATTCAGGATCGGGGCATCAATCAGGTGGGTGGAAGACATAATTTGTTAGCCAATTTGTCCCTAGTGAGGAGTTATTCACCCTTCCAAAGAACAAAAATTTATCCACAGTTTTCTCACCAACCAGGTTTATATTATCGGAGGAGATGGAACTCAGAAAGGGGCATCGGTGATATTTGAGGTAATATGCTTTTATACCACCTGAGGACTGTGCTTTAGTTGCTCCTGGACATCGATGCATAAAAGCATAGTCCATTGCTTTGGTTCTTTTGCGGACCTGGTTGATCTGGAGTGAAATATAAGAAAAGAAAAGGAAGGTAGGAAAATCAAGTGTAGAAGTATAAAGATAAACATGCGAAATCAGGAAAAATAGCTGGTGAAACCATGACTGATTCTGCCTCATCTCTTATTCCCATAAATTTTAATTCTTCAACCTTGCAGGAAATTAGAAGGCGAGGTCTCAAAGTCGTAGTTGCTGGCATTCCCAAAACCATTGATAACGACATTCCGGTACCTTTTTTGGTTATTGTTAGCTATACGATGTATCATCTACCACAAAGCTGCAATGCTTCAGCCATTATTTTGAAAAATAAGACACTGTAACTTTCGTTTTATACATGGCAGGTCATTGACAAGTCCTTCGGCTTTGACACTGCTGTTGAGGAGGCCCAGCGTGCTATTAATGCAGCACATGTCGAGGCTGAAAGTGTAGAGAATGGTATTGGTCTTGTGAAGTTGATGGGCCGCTACAGTGGTATGCCTCGATTCTTATCCTGAAATCATCTGTAATTTTACTGCAAGTCTTAATGTACTGTGTGCAAACAATATTGAAATTTATGGTCAATTACAAAGAGGTTTCCAGCCTCATATACATTGACTCAAGTCGTGGCAGGTAAAAGAAAAGGAATTCTGGATTCTTATGATTCATTAAAGGAAACAGGAACAAAGAACCACATAGAAGCTATCTCAAGAAATTAGATTTATTTTAAACCAATCCATATATAGTACTTGACTTGGAATCTTTGACAAGGGTGCTTGCTATGAATAGGAACCCAAACCACAAAATAATAAACTTAAATCCAATAGGAACAGGAAACACAGCCCAAAATACTATACTCAAGTTGACAACATGACAGAAACTCCACGCCCTTTCTGCTAGAGACCCTTCATTGATACCCAAAATCCCCTTATGCTTTAATTATCTTTTGTTTATACATTAGCTATTTTATTAGTTCTAATGCCATGATTTCAGTGTTTGTTCTCATTTAAAATAAAAATTCAACACTCTAATAAGGTAAAATCCAATGATTTCTTTTAAAGTAAATAATTCATTAATATTCTTCTGTATGTGTATTCAAAGTATTTAATGAAAAACCTTTATGTCCCGCGTTGCATTTGGGTGTGTGTGTCTATATATATATAATCATATAAAACTGTATAATTAAACATTATTCCTAGAAGTCTTCTCTCTTGCCTTTATCCATTTCTCACCTCAACATGTCCCTTCTACAGAGTAGTTATATGTGTCCTAGGTGGGAATTACCAGAACACGTGCATGTAGCTCTGTCTTCAAAGCTGTATGGCTGGGAAATGTAGGTCCTATGTAATTGTTTTCATTGTTTGGTCATGCAATTTCTATATGATCTCGTTAGCCATTGATCACCACTTTCTGTTTTAACGATTTAAAATTTCTAACATGGTTTTTTTTTTTTTTTCAATCCAGAACCAAAGAGTAGGAAATATGAGATAAAAGTACGAAATAAAATGCGAAACAGCGAGCTTTTTGTTTGATATGTAGTAGTTTAGGGAAAAATTGAAACTTGTAATAATTATGGGGATAACATTGGAAGGTTTTAAACTAGGGATCTACAAGGAAAAAAATATAGTTTACCCAAAAATTAATTAAGTTCATGCACAGGCTGTTATGCCTTTCTTTTTTCATTTAGGAATCCTTATTGAATTTGATGTGCAGGGTTTATTGCAATGCATGCTACTCTTGCTAGCCGAGATGTGGATTGTTGCCTGATTCCAGAGTCACCTTTTTATCTAGACGGGAAAGGGGGGCTTTTTGAATACATAGAGAAACAACTGAAAGAAAATGGGCACATGGTTATTGTGATAGCCGAAGGTGCTGGACAGGAGCTGCTTTCTGAAAGCATGCAATCAAGGAACCAACAAGATGCTTCGGGAAACAAGCTTCTTCAAGATGTTGGGTTGTGGATTTCACACGGAATCAAGGTATTGAATCTAACTCAAACTCTACCTCAAACATCATATATTATCCAGTAACATGTCATACCATATTACATGGACTGACACTTGCTTTTTCCATCAATTCCTATTCAGTATTACAAGTGAAATATACTCTAGTAAACTAATTTGTTTCTTTCCTTTACTGCAGGACTATTTTTCAAGGCAGAAGACGATGGCTATAAACCTTAAATATATAGGTTAGAATTACACATTTTTACTGATGTATTTAATTTTTAATTAAGCTTTTTGGCTTCGAAACAAGATCGTTATAGCCTTTTGGCTATAAACCTTAAATATACAGTTTAGATTTGCACATTGTGATGAGATCCTGTAAATTGTTTTCCCCGGCAGATCCTACATATATGATCCGTGCCGTACCTAGCAATGCATCTGACAATGTGTACAGCACACTTCTGGCTCAAAGTGCTGTGCATGGAGCAATGGCTGGTTATACAGGCTTTACTAGTGGTCTCGTTAATGGAAGGCAAACATACATACCCTTCTATGTGAGTTTTTCACTTGCATATAATAAAAATGTCTTCTTATTGGTGGGATCATTTTTGTTTGTCTAGAGAGAATCGATTCATTAGAATTATGAAATTTTGTGAAGTTATTCTTTCTTATATGGCATTGATGTCCTTTCGGTGTTCACATTTAACATCCGCTCTTCATTACCGCTCTTATACCTTTTGTCTTTTTTCTGTAATTCGAACTTAGATCCTCCCTGCCAAAGTCTTTAGCTTCCTTGTCTTTTATCTGCTGCTGCTGCTGTTTGTGTGCGTGTGTGTGTTTAGTGTCTGGTGTTGTTTCCCTTGCATTTATCTTCTATATTTGTCCTTCTTTATTCAAGTGAAATGTGAATGTTCCATAACGTTGGGCCTATTGCTGGATGTTGGCCTGCAGCGAATCATTGAAAAACAGAACAAGGTGGTTATAACAGATAGGATGTGGGCTAGGCTCTTATCGTCAACAAATCAGCCAAGCTTTATGAGTGATAAAGATGTCATTGAAGACAAAACGGAGTGTATCTCTGGAGAAAAGAAAGAGGAAGGTCCAGCAACCCAGTTTTTGGATAATGGGAATTGTGCTGATGGAGCTCTGGAGAACAAAGAGGTCAGCTCCGTGTGATTCCGATTAAAACCATAATGATCCATAGATTGCTACTATCATTGCTTAGCCCCCAATTATGTACTCCCTCTATGTTCCTACAGCTCTTGGTTCTGTTGCCTTAGTCGTATTCCGAGGTCAATTTCTGCTTCTGTTTTATTTAAGTGGATTAGGAAAAGATAGACGAGGACCTTATTCTCAGAGATAAATAATTTATGCTTGTGGGGGACAACAAATTTGCACGGGTAGAGTTGGCTCCTGAGCTGAACAGTGTAGTTTACAATGCGTGGCTTGTATTTTAAGCATTTTTTTTCACTGTAGTTTCTGCCCTCTGTTCTTTTTATGGATGGATATGAATGGAGAGGATCATGATTTAAACTAATTTGAATGCCCTTATGAATTTTATACAAATAAATTATCCACCACTTGAAAATGGGAAAGCAAATTAGAGCTGGAAGACGTGACCACATGTTTACTGAGAAAAACCTTGTACAGGGGGATGCTATTGCGCAAGAGAAACGCCGGAAACAGAGTTTGACTGAAAGATGGCTCAACCACACTGTATGCTGCTACAATCCGAACAAAGTTCATGACTGTTAGCATTCTAGAAACAACAGTGCTACGCGTGCGTGGGTTGCAGAAAAATCAAAATCAAACCCTAGCTGGTTTCCTATACTCTGAGTCTTCTTCCTTGTTCCTTTACAAGTTTCAAATGGTTTGTAAAACGAAATAACTATTACCCTGTATATAGCATCATCTGACATTGAATTCTAAGTCTGGAAAAGATTATTAAAAACACATGGTGCCTTTCTTTAAAACCAGAGGCAATGGTTTTCAAAATGCCTTATCTTTTTTTTTTTTCTCTAACGAGGTCCACATGTTCCCATTTGATTTTACTTTTCAGCATTTTTTATGCGTTGTGGAATGATTTTGACATGTTCGGCGATGACTATGGCTAGGATTTTTCAGAGGTCTATGACTGCGCCTATCAGCAGAATATTACTTCGGTGACTGGATATCAGATTTATCCAGAAGGTCAAAGTCTTTGGTTTTCAACTAGTCTGAGGCAACGTGAAATCCTTTTAATAGGGCCCTTTTCTTTTATTTTCATTTTTTTCCATTCTACAAATCTTTTTATGAGTTTCTGTCTTTCTCCCCTTGTCATGATCCATTTAATTTGATGCTATGGGTAAGAAATATGTTCATTGATCTTTAACTAACTTTATGTGAAAAATATAAAGAAAAAAAAATTAAAATGAAGTACGTCAATAAAAATAATATATATAAAAACTCTTAAAAAAGTTCTATTTCAAATCACATAAATTAACAATAGTAATTCTTAAAAACACTCTTATTGTTGGAAGAAAAATAAGTATAGTATAAGATAAAAAACTATAATACAAATTCAAAAACTCAAGAACATAAAGAAGATTGCAAGGAAAGTATACTTTTATCAAGTATTTCTCTATAAACTCTATACTTTTATCAAGTATTTCTCTGTAAACTCTATTAACTATTCTCTCTTTTATTACTATTTAATAATGTTGAATTGCAAACTCTTTTATAGGCATAATTTTTTAAATAATCAAGGAATTAAACTAATACAATGAAGTTCTAATTTGAATAGGAATTGTATTCTATTAACTGGTTGACTGTTTCTCAACTGAATGATCAATTTATTTAATTCAACTGGTCGATTAGTTCCCAACTAGCAGACCGATTCATTTGTTTTTTAGAAAAACTAAAAATCAAGTTTAATTTTCATCACCCCTTCTTAAACTTGATTTCTTCATAACTCCCAACATATCTCTCATTTTAGTAAAAACATCATTTTTAAGTAGTTTGGTGAAGATATTCTCGACTTGGTCTTGTATCTTCACATACTTGACTTCAATTTCTTTGTTTGTAATATAATCTCTTAGGTAATGAAATATTGTGTCAATATGCTTACTTCTGTCATGAAAAAACTAGATTTTTTGCTAAGCCAATATTGCTTGATAAGTTGTCCACATAAATCTTTGTAGGCTTCTCTATTTGATTATTGCTTGCTTGAAGTCTCCAAACATCTTTGGATTGTTTTATATAAATATCAAGTCATCCATATACAAACATACAATAAGAGCATTACCACTCTATTTGATCTTTACATAGATAGCATATTTACGGGGGCATTTAAAAAATCCATTCTTTAAAAAATGGCTATCAATGCGACTATACCGAGCTCTTAAGGTTTGCATCACTCCATACAAGGCTTTGTTGAACTTTATCTTTATGTCTCTTCACTTCATATCCCACAAGTTGCTTAATGTAGGCATCCTCTTCAAGAAAACCATTAAAAAAAGGATGATTTGACACTCATTTTATAAATTCTTCATCTATGTTGGGTGGTAGTGGCAATGATTAATTGAATGGTTTCCAATCTAGCAACTAGAGCAAATACTTCATCATAGTCAATTCCATACTTTTGGTTATAGCCTTTTTCCACTAACCTTGTTTTATACCTCTCCACTTCTCTTTTGACACTCTTCTTTTCTTTGTAGATCCATTTGACACTTATTGGTTTCTTTTCACTTGGTCTAGGAATCAATTTCTATGTGTAATTATTCTCAATTGATGCAATATTTTCATCCATAAAAATTCTCCACTTTTCATCCTATATCGCTTCTTTAAACACTATAGGATCACATGTAGCAATGTGATAATATAGTGTTACATCATCATTAATAAGATTATCTTATATAAGTCATCAAGGCTCTTCATCTTTCTTAGTGGACTTGGTAGAGTATCACTACTTGAGCTTCCACTCGAAGAAGAAGAAGAAGAAAAAGAAAAAGAAAAATAAGGAAGAGAAGTTGAGCTCATTGGTGTTTATGTATGTGTAACTATAAGTTTTTGATGATTTTCATATCTTCTCTTCATCAAGAATTGGTAGGAAGTTATATTTCTCACCATCATTTATCTTCCAATCTCATGCTCTTTCTTCATTGAACTCAACATCCTTATTAATCATAATCTCTTTTTTTTTTTATTAAGGTTGTAAACCTTATATCCTTTGGACTTTTGTTTACAACCCACAAAGATTATCTTTTTGCTCTTGTCATCTAGCTTGGTCCTCACTTGATCATCTTCATACACATAGTTAATGCTTTAAAAAACTTTTAAGTGAGAAACATTTGGCTTTCTTCCATTTCATGCTTCTTGTGGAGTTATGGCATTCAAGTCTTTAGTAGGAGACCTATTTGACAAGTAAATAGCACAATATACAGCTTCAGGCCAAAACTCTATAGGCATCTTTTTATTTTTTAGCATAATTGATGCGAACCTCTTGAACACGCGGTTAAATAACCCATACGCAAAGACATCAATTCTTAGAAAGCCAAGTAAATCAAGTTTAATAGGAGTGTAACACAAATATAACTTATACCTAGGCACCAACACTATTGGAAATGAAAACCCCCACCCAACGAATATTGATTTACATATGAGAAGTATAAGGATAACACCACAAAGTTAGTTATTCTTCGATAAGTTGTTTTTTAGTTCTTTAGACAATCAAGGAATGAAGATTATCTCGCCAACACACAACAAGTGCGGTAAACAAGAAGTTTTATTAATATGAATTATCTAACTTTACATGTCTGGTTATGCATTTATTTATACTGATTTTATATTGAAACAAACCCTAATGGACCCCTTATGTCGATTTATATGATGCCCAATTACAATTAAATCTAAATAATACAAATAAACCTTAAACTAAGAAAAAAAAATAACACTAAAAAAAAAATAACAATAATAAATCTGAATTTAATATCCTAAATATGATAGGAACATATTCGCTGCCTTTAGAAGTCCCATATAAGTTAGGAGAATCAAATATGAAGTTGCCTCCTTTTTAGTTTTCCTGTTTGTAAAGTAGTTTTAGCTGACTTGGAAACTTATTTAATGATAAATTCCCATTATAATAAAGATATAATAATTGTTTCCATACACCATAAGGATTCCACATTAATACCACACATGGAAACTATATTGTTATCCATTAAATATCCTTGCAAGACTAGAAAATTTTCAAAACTAGCTACCACATCCTTATAGGAAAAGAATCCTAGACAAATAGAAAGTCCACAAGTCAAAAAGAAGTAAATAACAAAATTTGTACAACCTTTATTGACTATTATTTGTGATTTCTTCTCAAACTCTAATTGACCTAATATTTTAACCCAATATTGAAAAACATATTATGAGACTTCATGTAATATTTCAGCCTGATTCAATGGTTGGATTGAGCATTATGACTATTTCTTTGAAACTGGATAGTTGTGCATTTTATGTCAGAATTCAAATCTGATTGTTTTTTCGTTGCCCGGATCATATCAATACTTCTTGCCATATTGAATCCACCCGGGTCAAGATGCAAAATCTTTCACTCAATCATAATACTAGGGGTGATTGCATTCGAAAGCAAATTGAATAAAACCATGAAGTCCAATTATCGAACAACCCAATGTTCAAGGACAATGATGAAAAAAAAAAAGATATATAATTAAAAAAAACAATAGAAAAAATATGAGAAAACTCGGGTTAACCCGTTAATCTCGCGACCTTTGGCACAAGATCAAGATAACCCAAAAAAATATACATGAAGATCAACTTCTAGAAAACCAAATGTTAAAGGATGAGGTTGAAATAACTCAATTTTAAAAAAAGAACTAAAAAAGTCAACTCGCGTTAATCATTAAAACTAGTGACTTTGGTCATGAACCTAGAACTAACCCTATTTAATGAAAATCATATATATATATAAAAAAAAGAACAAAGAAAAACTCTAAAAAGGGAAAAAAAAAAAGAAAACATCAGTTTAAAAAAAAAAAACAAGCAAACCCAAACAATCCTTCTAAACTTGGTTTTATCTTTAAAATTCACAACTCATGAAATTCTATAATCGAGTTCAATTAGGAAACTTAATTCCAAACTAATTTAATTTTGAAGGATGAAATCGTTAAAACATATTATTCTAAAATATATGCCAAAGAAAAAAAATAGCAATAAAAAAAAATAAGGATCAAATTTAATAGAAAAAACTCAAGGAGGATGAAATTGTAAAAAAAAATTCTAAAAAATAATCTCAAAACAAAACAAATAGCAATCAAAAGAATTGAGATCAAATTTGAAATAGTAAAAATGGTAGGGGGTGAAATTGAAAAACATTTCTAATTTTATAGATTATTTAAAATTACAAAAATAATAATCAAAAGGATAGGGACCACATGAGAAAGAAAAAAATTGCAAGGGCTTGCACTAAATTGAAGGAAGAGAGAAAACAAAAAATGAAAAAAGAAATGGCTACCGGTGTCAAACCAAATATGCATTTATTGTACATGTCATCCCATCATAGAGGGAACGTCGAGACCTTTTAAATATCATCTTGGAAGGTGATTTTAGATGATTGGACGACTCCACACGCGTGCCCGAAAAGCACCAAAGCCATCATAAGCTAGCATGGTTTTTTCAATAATATTTAATATAAGGTCATTTACAATAATCCCCTCTAAGTAACCTTTGTATTATCAATAAAACCAATATAAAATGACAAAAAAAAAAAAAAAAAAAAACTCTTATGAGAGAGTTATATTAATTTTGTCTTTAAGGTCAACAAAGTAATTTCACTTTTCTGAAAAAAAAAACAAAAGACCATAATACTCTTATCAAAAGATATTACATTTTTTATTGTATGATAAATCTATAATTTTACTGTACATAGAAAAATGAAATTATTAAACCCTACAAAATTATTACAAACAATTATATCATTGTAAAAATATTACTCTACTCCAATACCTCATTTAAAGGTATTTTTTGTGCCATGATAAATTTCATCGAATCACTATTTCAATAAATAGTTATGTTTTTTCGAGAGCTACAATGATTTTTCTTTTCTTTTAGTTTTAGGTTATTTTGTTAATATAAACGAGTGTTCTTTTATATCCTTTAGAAGTCGCCTACTGCTTTGAAATAAGCACCAAGTTGTAGCATGTCTTCTTTGTTTTTTGACAAGGGAATCTTCCTCTCATATGAAAATCTTGTTTCTTTATTTAAAAAAAATTAAAACAAAGTAAAAAAGTATAATGATGTGTCATTTATACAATCTATCAACTATTTGGTAAACTGTTCACTTCTCCCTAGCACTATTCATTATGTCAATTACAAAAGATATCAACGAATTAATTTCGTTGGTATATTTCAGAGGGTTTTAGAATTATTCACTTCTTAATTGTACTGTTAATTATTATTTTTTATAGATGAAATCACCAATATATTGAAAAGTAATCGATGATTTTTGGGAGGTTTCTAAAAATTTTCAATCAAATTAAATATTATAGGCAAAATTACTAACTAATTGAAAAGTCATCGGTGATATTTGGGGGTTTCTAAAAATTTTATATTAAATTAAAAATATAAATTAAATATTACAGATGAAATTACCAACGAAATGATTAAAATATAAATATTTAATTATCTGTCAGTAAAATACCGTAATTAAAAAACCAGAATTCCTCATTTCATAACAAACACGTCTCCTCTTCTTCTTCTTCTCTCTTCCTTACATAAAAAATACCAACATCCATTTCTTACTTTCTCTTATATCCTCTACTACTTTTCTTCTCTTCTTTTCTTCTCCATACACAAGCATGTCTTCTCCTTTCCTTTCCTTTTCTCTTCTTAGTTTTTTTTAATTAATATATTTTATGAATTTGTTTTTTCTTTTGTCTTCTCAGCTTCATTCATAATTACATTAAGATAAGATTTTTCTTTTTTCTTTTTTCTTTTTTCTTTTTTATTGTTTTGTTTTGCATTATTTGTTTTTTATTTTATTTTTAAATTTTTATGCTCTTAATACTTGTATGAATGTTGTTGTTGTATGATTTGTTTTTCATATGAGATCAATTTTTTTGGATTTTAGTTGGATTGTTTTTTCAAATTTGTTGTTTAATTTCAATTAAACTTTTATTTTTTGCTGGATTCTGGGTTCTGAATAGTTTTTCTAGGTTGGATGGAAATTATTTTTAATTGATTTATTTATTTGTTGCAAATTTGTTTGAGTTGATTTTCTTCTCTCTCTTTTTTCCAAGCAACTCAGTACTTGAGTATTATGGAGTGTTGATTTATATTAATTTAATTATTTTTTATTTCTATTAAATATATTTTTAAATAATTACTGATGGTATTACCGACAAATTAAGTTCGACGTTAGTATATTCCATATAGTTTAAAATAATATTTGTTGCAAATGTCATTGTGCCACTGGTTTATCACCGACAGAATATCATATATTATTTTTGTTGGTTATATAGCAAGATTCTCAAGGAAAATACCAACAGAATGAAGTAGGTAAATTTTATTTTTTAGCCTTTCCGTAAATTTTTTACTAACAAAATAAGAATATAAATACCAACGGAAAATTCTGTTGGTATTTGTAGGAATTCTGGTAGTGATATTAGGATTTACTATATATATATACATATATATTTTTTACTTGGTAAAGTTTTCCAACCTTGCACCACAAACATTATTTTTTTTTAACCAATGAGTTAGTAATTCAATTGTAGTCTCGTACAAGAGGAGTAAGGCTAACATTTGTCGATTTAACTATAACAATTGGATCACAATAAAAAGAAAGAAAGAAAGAACACTGGGATTGTTATGAAACTTCTTGAAAGTTGAGAGATAGAAAGAAACATTTTTAATGAAATTATGAAGGGTTATCTCTGAAGGTATATTCAATCACACGATGGCTGATTGACAAAGTTTGGTATAACAGCACAAATAAAGTGGAGTTTTGTTATCCCACCTTTATTTTTAATTGATAAGATGCTGTTCTTATGTCAAAAATCCTAGTAATCTAGCTAACTAGGAACTGATCAATGGAACAAAAGTGGAACCTAGGTTTGGAAAGTAAAAAGGTCAAAAATAATGGTGTTGGGTTGGACGGCTACTTTTGATGTCTCCTGGATGCCTGCAAGCTGCAAGTAAAGTTGCTAACATTCTGTATGCATTATGAGTTGTCTATGGCCCATTTCGAGGCCGCAATGCCGCATCTTCTTAGAGCAGGTTTGCTAAGGTGTTCCCATGTGTTCTTGCTAAATATTGTTTTTCGATCACATACGTTGTTTTCTGTGTTTCTTCGTAGTTTTGATAATTTTTCATATGAAAACTACGTAGGTAGATAAAAAAAAGAAAACATGAGAAGAAATTTAATGAGTTTTGTGAAGATCAAATATAAAAAGATTCTTAACAGCTACTAGATTCCCACATGTTTTTTTTTAAAACAAAGAAGTATTTTAGAAAAACGTATGCTAATGCATTTCTAAACGTACATACCGGAGGTTTTGGATTTCTCTCAGCACACACAGTATCTCCCTCTTTCTCCCAATGTTACTGTAGAAAAATCAATGAAGTGTACGTGCAATAATCCATCACTTAATTATTTAGTTCTGCATGCAATTAATATTTACAGGTGAGAAGATAAAAACAATTCTGCGGTACACCAATTAACTAGCCCAGAAATTTGGTACCTTCACCTCACAAATAGTTTGGCATTCGAACCCTTCCTTAATGGTTGAGAAAAAGAAATTACAGAAAGATAAAGTTCTCAAGGAACATGATCCAATTACAGAGCTCCCTCGTAGCACCTGCAGTTCTATTTTATTTCATTTTTTCTCCTTATCTAACCATTCTACTAGCAGCTGAAACACCGCGAGAAAAGGAAACCTAAGCCTTACATGTCATTGAAGATTCTCTGCCCTGGTGACAGCATCATTTTTGGATCAAACTGAGCTTTTCTCTCTCGAAAATTTCTCCATTTCGATCCGAAATGATTAATCCATTCTTTATTGCTGCTGTAACGGGGTAAGTACTGCTTAATCTCAATACCAGCTTTGTCACAGAACTTCAATATGTCCTTGTTCTGATGATCATAGGCTTGCCAGTCATTAAACCCGCTTGAGTGCAAGAATCCCACGGTATAGAAAATATCTTCTTCTGGTATGACCGCGGACATTTTATCATCCCATCTGCAATTAATATGATGGTGGTCACTTCCCGAATTGTTAATTAAATAAATAATTAATACTCCCTATTTTCTCAAACGAAAACAAAAAGGTTATTGAGCACAGTACGTACTTACTTTTTTCTATTCATGGGGTAAAAAAGAACGACTCCAGTCGTAATATTACGCTTAAGGACAAGGTCGTGGAAAACACCCTTGTTGAAGTCCAGAATACGAGATTTTGGCAGGAAGAGATTTAACCATGGATGAGGAACATCCCATAATCCTTGCGAATGAAGCTTTTGCTCTCCACTTCGGACTCTATTTAGAAAATCCACAAAGGAAACATCTTTCTCATACTTAAACCCGGCAGCGAAGCTTAAACCTTTGAACAATTGTTGCAGATCCTATAAAAGAAATAATTACAACAACAATTTTGTCCTTAGTCCATATTATTACACTAGAATCTTATGAAAATCAAGAAATGGATCTATACTATATACTAGTGATAGATTATGATGGTGACGAGGTACCTTGTCAACAGTGTGTCTGGTCCCCTCATCATAATATTTGGCTACTTCTAGACAGTAGATGATGGCATGTTGGGTTACCAGGGACATTATTTTAGGGATATCGGATGATGGGAAGAAGGAGGATCTCCAATTATTTGGAGGTCCTTGAGCCATAAGAAGTGAACCTTCCAAATAGTCGAGTGCATTCTTCTGCTTCCTTCCATTGATTGAGATTAAACGTTCTTGGTCTCTTGTAAAAGCAGAAAAATCGCTGTAAAGCATTCGCATCCACTTCACCTATAAATGATCAATAAGCAGCACAAAATTAGAGAGAAAAAACAAAACACTATATATATATATATAGCCGAGGCAACAAGTGGTGAAAAAATAAATCTAGCTAGCATATATATGGTAATTCTAAAGCAGCAAATAATTTCTCGTACCCTCTTTGGTGCTGGCTCTAAAGCTATTCTTGCTCTAGTTATAATTCCAAACTGTCCTAAACCTCCTAGAACAGCATAAAATAGCTCAGAATTCGTGTGTGAAGAGCAGGTAACAAGTTCTCCTTTTCCTGTATGACCCAAACAAGAACAAATTAATTAATAATATATAACGCGCGCATGAGTTAAACGCTGAAGTACTGATCAATAAATAATAAAAACAGAAAAAATGTCCTTCACATACTGTTTTGGCTGAAATAACTCCTCAGTCCATGGAGATCTCCTATTTAGCCCTTTAATTTGCCCAACCAGAACAAGTGGCCATTTTAATGAAATTTGTTCTGGTATAAGTTGTGCTATTTATAACATATCTTTAGAATCACTTTCAAGATTTACTTAATTAGCATTGATTTTCACTGGGAGATCCCATGACTATATTTTTTTTTTCTAACACCAGTACAAGACTGTTGTAAAATGTGTGATCATCTATTTACCTTTTCATCTCTATAGAAAAAGATTAGACTGTGAGTGTAGTTAATTGCTGAACAAACAGGTGAGCTATAGTACGTAGGTATCTCCAGCTTGACAAAATAAATTTCTAGTGCAGAAAACGAAAAAAGGAATTAAGAGCATTCATACATACCGGTGACAACATCCATTTCATAGACATTGCTAATCTGAGGGCCGTATCGAAATGTTGTTCCGCTAATTCCAGCGTTTGAGAGAGTCCCGCCAACGCTAAGGTACAAGTAGTCTGTCCATGACACCGGAGCAAATCCATGTTCCATGGTGGAATGCAAAACATCAATCCATAGCTGCTCACCTCCAACATCGGCATAGAAACCCAATGAAGGGCATTTTGAGACAGTAATTCCAGTCCCATTTTTATGATTCCTTAGACTCATCATATCCACTACAACTCCATTAGAAGCCATAGCCTGTCCCCCAACAGAATGGCCGTGGCCCCTGGCAGCTACAGTAAAAGGGGTGTAGTTATTGTACGAGAATTTTATTAAACTCCTTATATCTTCTATTGAGGATGGATAAAGAACTGCGGCTGGATTTTCATGGACGATGTTACCGTAATCAGAAGAGACTGATTTGATGGCATCGGGCTCAACATGAAGATTACGTGCGAAATCAAGGGTTTGGATCTGAGGAGGTAAAAAACCAGTCCATGGCTTGGATTTTCCGAGGGTGGATGCTAAGCGAGTTATAAAAAAAATTGCCATAAGACATATTGTGAAGGTAGGATTCTCAGCCATTGATCTAGTTTTGTTATTTGGTTATCTTTCTCGAGTTGAGAACAAGGAAATTAAGAGAAGTAAACAAGGGGTTCCAAGCTGGCCAGAGTTCTAATGGACAGGGGTCCGTGGTGAAGAGATATATATGTGTGTTTGTGTATGAAAAGGAGGGTATGTGCATGTATATATATATATATAGAGAGAGAGAGAGCGAGAGAGAGAGAGAGAGAGGACGGGAACATGCATTAAATTGAGGTGGAAATCTTGGCTGGCTAGGGAAGAAATCCTGGTGTGTGGTTGGCAAAAGACACAGTATGCACTATGCAGCATGCAAGTTTTGTCAAAGATATTCAAGGACAGGATCTGGGATCCATTCATGACCATTACAGATAGAAAAAAACAAAAGAAAGTCACTTATTACGTGTTTCTTGTGTTTAAATGACAATCATCATCTTGATGATTCCATTCCACCCAAAGATTTTATTCATTCTCGTGGGTCAATAGAAATGGCCAAACCTCATGGACTTGGGCCGATGTGCGTTCATGACCATGATCACTCAAGTTCGGTCAATTAATTTGTTGTGTACCCCATTTTTCCCTTTTTATTAGTAGTAATTTGTGCTGGTTTGCTATTGTGGGAGTACCGTGGGGGCCAAAATTAGGTAATCATCAAAAGAATCCATAAGATTTTTCTTTTAGGTTTAGAAGAATTTTCAAGGATCAAGGCATTGCCCTGGATATGATAATAATATTGTGAAATTTAAATATGAAAGAGACATTAGCGTGAACTTTCCTCATCCTTGAGATTTTGTTTGTTCGTATCTAAGGCTACATGTAATTAGACCAAGTCAAATTAGAACATTATTACCTGGCCTGTACTGTCTCATCTAACTTTCAAGACATTTCAATGGAGTAATAATTAGGATGCTTCCGATGTATTTTATTTTTTAACTTCTTTGGGACATCACCACTTGAATCCTACTCTCATGTATATTACTAGCTAGCTAGGGCAAACAATTCTCCCTCCATGGATTATGCATCACATTCCAGACTTTCGAAATATATATATCCATGTTTATTAATGCACAAATTAAAAGATTCCAGGCAGCTTGCTTGCATTTAAAAGCATAGCAAAGAGCTAAAGGAAACAACATCATGCCACCCACACGAGAGGAATCGATCATGGAAGTTTGGCCTCGTCTGCCTATATATAATTGTATTTGTGCATGACACTATATAATTATATACAAATCTCTCAATCAATAATGCTTTACAGTGTAGCAAAATATTTTTAGTTTTAAAGGAATGATATGCATAGTTTTCTTTGTCATTTCATCTGTTTCTTGATGGCTAGAATATTATAATAAGTAGTAATGAATTATTTTTCAAGTTCTAAGCACTGTTAATTGCTTTGGAAATCTTTGTTAAGAACAACAAAATTCAAAGGACAATCTTTGACCTAAAGATCTTACGGGGTATATGGAGACCTATCAGATAGCAGCCCTTCACCATGCATCCATGATCCATGTATTCGAATAATTGAGAATGTAATCTTTTTAAAACACATGTGCATCATACATTTCTAGACTGTACATCTCTGCAAGAAATCTTGTTCATAAATAGAATTAATGCGAAACTATTTTTAGATCTCATGTTATTATTTAAGTTTTTATAATTTAATTTTTTTAAATACTATCATAGTTTAAAAAAATAATAGCATTTTAATAACTTAAAATTTAAATTAAAATAGTTTAAGATAATTTAGTTGATATCTAGACGAAAAAAGTAATAAACACAAGCATTCTTCTATTATTTCTTGCTCTACGTCACAACATGAAAAATTAAACTTCGTGAATGCAACAAAACATGCCTTCCCACTTGCCAAAATAGTGATGATTAGGCCTTTTTCCTGACAAGAGAGATAGAGAGAGCTTTCAAATTGATGTTCACGTCATATTCCTTTTGATACTGATTTTTGTGTCTATATAGCTTTTTTTTACATTACCATAAATTTAATAAATAAATAAATAATACCAACAAAAAACATTTTGTTCATCGATTATAGGAAATTCTACCGACAAATTTCCCCATCACTATATTTCTTAGTAAACACCAACATAAACATTTTGTCAATATATACTAAGGGATCTTGTAGTTGGAAAAGAAGGAATAAAAAAACCTAAAAAAATACGATGTCATATAACTTTTACCAACGGCTTTACCAACAGAATTAACACAATGATAAAAGTTCATTCATAAATATACCGACGGAAATAATCTCTCAATATATACCGATGGAATTATGGATGGTATTACAATGGGATTTAGAAAGGCAAATCGTATGGTAACATGACACTTTTTACCGACAAAATGATCGGTGAAATAATTTTGTCGGTAAATTCATCAAAAATATTTAATTTATAACCTAGCGATCGACCCACCTCTCCCCTCCCCCGTTTCTATTTTACTCCTCATGCATTTTTTTTCCTACAACAAAAAGCAAAAACAACAACCCTTCCCCTCCTCAATTTCAACACAACTCAACCTCTCCTAACAAATCTGCCCAACACAACAATCGGTTTGTCAGCATCCGTGTTCTTATTCAAATTTTATTGAGGATTCTCCATCTTATGTAAGCAAATCTATCCCTTTTTTTTATTTGAATACAATTTTGAAATGTTATTTTTTTTTTTTTGCAAAGTTTTGTAGTATATATATATATTTTGTTTGGATGTTTACTCATTTTATAGTTTTCTCTCATAAAAATTTGTTATATGGATTGATGATTTGTACATGTTAGGGTTTGTTTTAGATTTTATAAAATTATATTTATTTGTAAATTGATGAAACCTATGTTGATTTTTTACTTAAGTGTTTTCTGATGAAATAAATAATGGCTTATTTAATAGGTCTATTTTATTTCCTTGTCAATTTTATTACCGAGTTAAAATTTTCAGTAAATGTGTAGAAATTTGAATTTCTGTACATAATTGATAAGGAATTAAGAGTACTATTAAAATAGATTGAATAAGTTTGAGCTAAACCAATATTTTTACAAATTTATTTAGTTAACTTAGTTAAGTAATACATGTTGTCATCATTATTTAAATAGGTTTAATATAAGTAATGGATGATGGTTCATGGTTGTATCAAGATTTACCCCAAGGGTTGCAGATGATGGATTATTGTAATGGGGTTCAGGGTTTATTAATTACGTATCCGAGAAATATTAGTGAATGTGGTATTAGATGTCCATGTAAGAGGTGTAAAAATAAAAAAAAAAACTTCTAGATCCAGATGTAATAATGATGCATCTTCTACCAAAAAAAGGTTCTTAGAGAAAATACATGTGTTGATATATACACAAAGAACCATATGTTTCTTATGATACCATGGTAAAAATGATGGTTGGGTCAACTTATAGTGCTAGTAATATGCATAGAGTTATAGATGATAATAGTAGTACTTATAGGAATATGGTTATAGATACAATGAGAATGAATTAGGGTTATGTCATCAAATGGACGAGAAGCATTTTACTTTAAAGGAACAGGCTGAAAAAGAACTTTTATGCTGCTAAGTCTATGATGAAACCTCCAGATCTAGGATACCAGAAAATTGACATGTGACCAAACTTCTACATGTTGTACTACTGTAAAAATATAGAGTTGACCGAGTGCAAAACATATGAGCATTCTTGTTATAAACCCAGAACTGACATGTAAAAGACACTTATCACACATAATAAAATAAAATAAAATAAAAAACCCTAGACTGTAAAGGTTATTCATGTCATTAAAGATTGCTGAGCACATGATATAACACCAATCTTATGATGTGGTGGATGAAGTGATGGAGCACCCTTTTTATAGGTGAAGCTTAGAAATACTTTAATAGTGTGCATCCTTAGTTTTGAGTGGAATCAAGGAACGTGCGTCTTGGGTTATGCACTCATGGTTTATAATTTGCCATTAGGGATGTATATGAAGCTGGAGTTCATGTTTTTATCTACGATCTTACCCAGTCCTAATAGTTCGAGTTAGAATATAGATGTTTGTCTTCGACCATTGATTAATGAGTTGAAGCAATTTTGGGAATCTAGGGCTTTGACTTATGATATATCGAGAAAACAAAATTTTTTGATGAAGACAGCTTTGATGTGGACTATCAAAGATTTTCCTGCTTATGGAATGGTTTGAATTATGTGATATTTAACTGCGATGAACTGAACCTTTTATTCAGTAAGTATACTACTTAACATGTCATTATTTTTTAACAATTTATCTTTTATAATATCATAAATTGATACATTATTGAATTCCTTATAGGACACATCATTAATATATACTATCCCAAGACTCACAACTGACTGAATCCTAAATCTTTCGATTACAAGATGAACAATTTTTCATGTGATTCAAAACACATGTAATAATTGTTTAATTATTCTTATCTCTCGGGATGCTTAATTTCATTACACATTTCTCATTAATTATTCATGGTTATACTTTATATATTAGGTTTATCAATTGGGAGGGAATGTTAGTGTTACTTTGTCTTTACTAAGTTTAGGTCTTGAAAGACAGGCGAATTGCTACAATGGAATTTCATTAATGGATATGTGTTTCATACTAGAGAACATGCATGGTAGAAAGACATATAATAATAGGGTTTTTGTTAAAGGTGACTACCATGAGAAGTTAGAAGAGGTCATTGAATTGCATTATCATAGCTAGCAGATTAAAGTATTTTTATTCACATGTTATTGGTATGACACCACTGAAAGATGATTCAGAGTAAATCCTCATCATGGTTTGATCGAAATTAATTCAAAGGCTAGACTTTACAACGTTGATGATTTATTTGTTTTTCTCTAGCAATGTTAGCAATTTTATTACATATACACTTCTTCCTTTAGAAAGAATCATTCTAGAGTTGATTGGTTATATGTAGTGAAAACCAAACCCAAGGTTTGTGTCAAGGTTGTTTAGGATGGGAACGATAAATTAACTATGGGATATCTTTCAACTTGGTGAATTAGTTGATCCATATTCAATTGCACTGTCTAATGACTTGGAAGAAAATTTAAATTTTTATATCTCCAAGAATATTTTTATTGATGTTGACACTAAGGAGTTAAATGATATTTTATGCTCCAACGAATACACACAAGTCGATCAAGATGATGATAGTGATGAAATCAACGTAGAAAATTGCGATGGTGATGAGGATGAGTCAATTGATGAAGAAGAAGACAATTCTAATTAATTTGCACAACACAAATTTGTAATGCCATAAACTATAATGTACAAGATTCACTTGAATGTATAATGATGTTAATTTATTTTTAAATTTCAAGCAAATATTTTTTTTATTGTTGTGATGTGAACTAGTGTTATTGTATTGTTCTGTGAATTTAAGTATTTGTAGGATGGATAAATAGAGAATACAGATCAAATCATATATTCTAGTGGTGATGAGAGTTGTTCTCCTTTTTCCCTGGCGTTGTTAATGGTGTTAATTACACACAGATATATTGATGAAATGTATTTGTCAGTATATTACAGTGGCAATGAGAACTGTTCCCTTCTCCCTAACATTATTCATGGTGTCAACTACAAACGAGTATATCATGAAATGTTTCTGTCAGTATATTCTAGTGGCAATGTGAACTATTCCCCTTCTCCCTATCATTATTCATGATGTCAATTACACATAGGTCTACCGACGAAAAGGTATATTCTAGTGGTGATGAGAATTTTTCCCCTTCTCTCTAGAAATATTCAATAATCAATAATGTTTTTTTACCAACAGAATCACTGATGGAATGGGAACTCCAACACTTTAATGATTAATGCTTTTTTATTATTATGGTACACTTTCCCTGACAGAATCACTGAAGAACTAGGTATTCTAAGGCAATGATAATTAATGCTCTTTTTGACTGTTGACTTGTTACTCTTTTACCAACTTGACTTCATCGATGAAAAATTTAAAGATATTAATATTTAATATTATGTTAGTATAAACCTAATATAAAAGACCATGTGCGCAGTAAACATGGCTTCATCTTCTTCATTCTTCTTCTTTCTTGCTCTTTCTTATCCTCTATTAAATTCTCTTTTCTCTCTCTCAACTCTCAATTGTTTATGAACCGAAATCAAGCATTATCTTCTCTTCTCATCCTAAGGTATGTTGTCTATCTTTATTTTTCTTATTTTTTGGTTATTTTAACAATCTCTTTTTATTTATTTTGGGTTTCTTTTCTTTTTTAATTCTCAACCGGAACAAAGCACACCATAGAGGTAAGAATTTTTCATTCCTTTTTCTTCTTTATTTGTGTTTTGTCGACGTATGATGCGGGGTTATCAAGTGCAGTGCTGCAATGTCAAGGGGGGTCCCTTCACAATAAGATCCATTTACCCGCAAGTAAGAGACATAGTGGAAGGATGACCTTTCAATGTAAGTTTGAATCACTTTCACAACAACATGCTTAATAATTTTTCAAAAAATAATCTTATCTAACAAATGCAATTTCAAATTTACAAACATTGGACTATTAATTATTGATGGAAATTCTATTATTTCAATAGAGTCAGGTTTCCAAACATCTTGAATGGAAACCATATGTCGATGCATGGTTTTCAAGGTTTAAGGTTAGTATTAACTTAAATATTTTTTTTATTATGTTAATTTGGTTGGTTTATTGAAATTACTTAAATTTACCTTATATAATTTTTTACTATAAGGGAAAATTTGAATGGGAAAGAGTAGATGATAATGTTGACAGGAGGGTTTGGAAGAATCACGTGGTAGGATCGAAATCAGGATAATTTCTTTTATTCCAAATATCAAAATTTTATTTTTCATTTACTAACAGATAATTTATTGGTAACATATAGATTGCCTGATTTTTGGTACGAGGCCCAAAAAAAGCAACAAAAAATATGTGAGAGAAAGCGAGCTTTCAACCTAAAATGACATGGAAATTTGAAAGGTTTTCAGGCCGCCATATATCTTGGAAGTTGTATGGGCAAAGTACATTCAACACGTGATGTTCGTGCTATTCACGTGACAGTCATAATATGGAGCGAAGAATTGGAACCGACCTATTAACAATTTCATTACCACCCACACCGGTGACTTTGTTTTATTTGTTTCTCATGATAAGATTTTTTATTTCTTTCTTTTTTATTTGTTATTTTTTAAAAATATATTTAATTGACAACATTTTTATCTTCCAGGTTATGGTTGGACACAAGCTAAACCGATGAAGCTCTTTGTTGAAACCCATTTGTGGAGTGATCATCACCAAAAAAGGATGCAGCAGTTTGTGGATTGTTGAGCTCAACACTTTCTGATATGTTGGTTTTCAACAATTAATTTTATTAAGTTATATTTTCCTGTAATTTGATGAATTTATTTTTTCTTTCCAGAATACATATAATAGCTGCTTGAAGGAGAGATACATGGACGATCCTTTGATCCATCCATATCTTAATTTGGATTTATGGTTGGAGGCAGAATTATCCGGTGGGCCCGATAGAAATCAGGTGTTCAGACTCTCAAACAATACAGTCAAGAACTTATAGATGACCCATAGTGTTTTGACATTTTGATGCTTGTAATTGGTCCCAAGCACTCAAAATCTAGAGTTTAAGGTGATGTTAAACCAGCGAGTATAGGATCGAATGACCCAATCTCAAAGAAAACTATAAATGACTCATTACAAAATATGAAGAACTCCATCGAGTGGTAATGGATATGAGATCACACATAAGTGGTCCATGTGCTCCTCCTTATTAACTCTATAGTCTCGATAATAACCAACCTCCTCCTCCTCCAACTCTACCTCTATTTTAGATTTATTGTATTTCAACATACAAATACTTAAATTTATAATAAATATTTAAGTTTTATATTATTTTAATTTCCTTTTACATATTTTATTTTTATAAATTTTAATTATTTTACTACTTTTGTTCAATATATTTTTTTAAAAAAATTTATTTTAAAATATTACGGATAGGGTTACCGACAAACCATGTTTGTTGATATATTCTAGAGAGTTGAAAAGGAATTACTGCAAAAACCATTGCTACTATAAACTCTATGATGATTTTAGATGGTATTCTATTGATGATATGTTATATTTATTGATGGATATATCGATAGACAAATAAAAACACCAACGGAATTACATAAGGTATTCCATCAATTATATGGCAAACTTCATGAGAGAAACACCGACAGAATGAAGAAAATAAAAAAAATTTGGCACGCTTTGTCTGTCTATAAATCCATCGAAAAATTTATTACCGACATATTAGAAATTTACCAACAAGAGTTTTTCCAACAGACTAATTCCATCTGTGTGCCCATTAGTGAATTATGTACCAACGAACTGTAAGTTTAAATACCAATGAAAATTTACGTCGGTAAAAATGTTAAATCCAGTAGTGTTTTGAATATATATCAAATTGATGGTCACATTAACCTTTAACAATGTGTTTATTTTTATTTGACATAGTTACCCTCCCATTCATCATATATATAACATTGTATGCATACACACACACACACATACTTTTGATATTGTGTTATGATTTTAAAGTAGTGATGACAATTGCACTGGTCTTTGTTATTACAAAATATGAAATATTTTATTTACATGTATTTTATTTAGTAAAAGTTGGTCATGACTAAAATTTTAAGGATATCTATTCTAGGTCTATCTCCAATAAAGACAGGTACAAAGATTAGAAACACCTCTATAGAGGTGGAGGACATATATTGATAAATTGTTGACTACTGAACTTCAACTAGATGTTGTAAAAGTAAGTTCACCAAACATGTTTATAATTTATTTCATATATTTTATTAACATTCATGGAGAGACCACTTACTTCATAGAAGGTTATTATTCATCATTATTGTAGAAAGGTTTTATCCTATTTTTTAATATATCAAGTTGTAATTCACTTCATAGTTTTTGATATTATTGTGTCATAAAAATTGTGACAATGTTTTTTTTTTTATTTATATGATCAATGAAATCAATATCATATATATATATATATATATATATATATATATATATATATATATATAAGAAATTAAAATTAAGAGATATATTATGCTTGAACAAAACATGTTCTCCTATATTGTTTGGTATTTATTTCACCCACTAAATAAAAATCCGTATTTGATATTAAAATCTAAAAAACATTATTTTATATATTCATCAGCAAACTATCAAAAGTTATCATCCTATTAGAAGATCTATACAATTAACATCATGCTAGAGACTCCACCTGAGATAAATTATTTTATTAGTGATTATCTATGAAATAAGCTAATTTCTAAAAATCTATGTTCAGTGACCGAATGCAATTAATGAACAACAATCAATAACCTTAATTTAAGGTGTCATTGCTCTTGGGTACAAATCATTGATTGTGTTTGATTATAGAATTACCTTTATATCTTTTCTCTTGTCAAGTAAATATGAGTACATTGTTAGACATCATTGGACATTATTTTTTTATATACTTCTTAAAGTTTTTTTAAAAAAAACTATTTAAAAAATATATTAAATTAATGTTATTTAAAACAAATTAAAATATCATATACTACCAAACAAGTAATTAGAACTTTTTTATATTTAACATTAAGTTGTATACTTAAAACATGTTACACTTTAATCGATATTAAATCCTATCTATTAATGCGTTCAATGATGCATCTATGTATCAATTTTAATGATGTACCTTTGTATCAATTTAAAATATTTAAACAAAATATTATTATTTTTATTACTATTGACTATAAAGTTTGAATTCAAGAAAAGAGAGCAAATCTATTGACCACCAGGTAAATCCCTTGATGTTATTTAAGTGACTAGCTATTAATAATGATTTCAAGGTATACCAAGATAGCTTTGCATGTAAATATATTATCTCCATATATCCACACTATAATAAATACATGTAAGCATGTAAACACATAAGCAAGTTTGTACAAAGACTCCATTGAACTATTACTTGTGTTGATTTACACTTCTTGAATAATGTTTATTTTGATTTTAAAAGTTTAACCTTAAAATATTAGTCTTGGTCTTAATCATAGTATATTTAGGTTATATTTATTTAATGAAATGGATGAGAGCGAATATGATTGTAAGAATTCAAATTGGATTTTTAAATATCAATTTATATTCAAATCCTAACAATTCTATATTAAATTCAAAGATTCGTTGGATTTATTACTTAATATTTCAAAAAATATAAAATTCACTACATTCAAATGATTTCTAACACACACACAAACTTAAATATATTTATTTTTAAATAATTGTTTTTAAAAAATAAAATACCACCCAATAATGTAATATTTTGTTTAATTGATTATTATTGGTTTGTAAAAAAATTAATTTTAGAGATTAAAAAACTGCTTAGATTACTTAGAAAAGTAGCGGCAATCTTTGGAAGAAAAATATTATTTACAATTAGTATAAATAAACCATAGATCTCAACCTAATCATACATTTATGTTTTTCTCATAGATTTAAAACATTGTACTTATTAAAATACTATTAGTATTAATTTTAATGAATCGAATTATTGTTAGACTAAATTAAGATAAATTTATATTTTCTCTATTTAATAAATGGGTATTAGATTCATAATTAGGCACATACAATAAATATATAATATTTTAAAAAATCCCATTTAATTATATAAGGTCAAATCAGAAATATATTAAGATACATTTCATTAATCATCCTACTAATGATGAGTTAAAATTTGCTCATAAAAAATGATTGAATTAATAATTGGTTTTTTTATACAAAAAATGTTTAACAATGCCCATATGTTCAAAACTATTAAAATTTTAATTTTGAATACTTTGATTTAAGAGGTAAATGATCTTATTTTATGGTTTTGTATTATGGTGCATTAAATTAATTTGATGAAATTACATTAAACAAGTGCGGTAACACTTTATCTCCATACTTTGAAAAACTACACTTTACATAACAAGTCAATAACAATTTTTAAATTTTAATAAAAGGAAAGAAATATCCATGTATATTAATAATTCATATCTCTCTTCTCTTTATTCAACAAAAATATCCCCCCCCTCCCTTTCAAAATATGACATATTAAAATAACCCACCATCTTATATGGAATGCTGATGTTTGTGTGGTTGGGGCTTATGGATATTTGTTTTTTTGGTTTTAGACGCAAGTTAGTTTAATGATGTAATGTTTCAATAGGAGAGAGTAGTGATGATGAGAGGCTGACAATAATGATTTGTGTGGTGGTGCTAGTGTGTGGTTGTGTGAGGGAAAGATGAGATTGTTAGGAAAGAGAAGAAGAGATTAGTAAAGTTTAGTTTATAAGTGTTCTTAGGTTTATAGCAGAAGAAATGGTTGTGTGGTGGCATTTCAATGGTAATTGTTATTGTGTGATGTTGTTGGTATGGTTGAGTGAGAGGAATGGGAGATTAACATGAGAGAGGGATGGATGTTGAAGGTTTGGTTCATGGGTGTTGCTAGGTTTATGGTATATGAGATGGTCGTATGGTAACAATTAGTGGTGATGGTTTATGAGTCGCACTAGTGTATGGTTATGCAAGAGATATAAAAAAAAAAAAAAAAAAAAAAAAGAAAGATATGTAATCGAATAAGGGATGAATGGCTAAGTAATCCAAACCAAAAGGGCAAAACCCTATAACACACAATACAAAATTGGAATACTTACTAAGAAAACTAAAACCTAGATTATAAAAACCTGACCCGTTGATTACTTGAATCAAGAATCAAAGGTATATGATTAGAACACCATAAAGATGATCTCATTGATAAGCTCTAAAAAACTTCAATGAAGAACTAAAAGCAAAAGTGCTCACATAAGTTTTTAATTCAAAATCCAATTTGTTTTTCACACCTAAAAAATAAAAAGTATTTATATGTTTGAATTGAACAAAAATAAACCCTAATTAACTATGAGATGAAAATTAAACACAAATAACTAATTAACTTAAAAGTATGTGTAAAATAAAATACAAAGCTCAAGTCTTGCATAAATAAAAGCTCAATCCCTATATTCCCAAATAATCATTTTTAGGTCTTATTGGAAGGTCTTTTTTATGTTTGATTGCTATGAGATTTTAACCATATAGAAAACAAGGCATTGAGAATGTTCTAGCAAAATTTCAGTATGACCAAATGGTCATATTAAAAGTTATGACCATTACCATAAATTATATAGTCAAGCTCTAGTACATGATAAACAATTTCATCTCTTACTTAGATCACATTGATGAAGGCCCTCCTTGGAACTCAACTTCATTCCTAAAATCACCTTATAAAGAGTTCTTGAAGCTTGCTCAGTCTAAATGTCAAGAGTCAATCCTTTAAATGCCTCTTTGATCCTTTTGGCTCTTGCCCTTATAATTGGTTTATTGAGTACATACAATGGATCATGTGGTGTTGATAATTCTCATTATTCTCCATCTCCTTAAAAAGATTCAACCTTAAATTGTCACCCACATCAAAAAGAGAAAGATCAAAAACATTAAATGTACCACTAACATTATACTTAACTAGAAGTTCTATGCATTGTCATTAATCTGTTCAATGACTTAGGATGGACCATCCCTTTTATAATGCAACTTTGATCTTCTATTAGTTGAAAATATTTTATTCCTCATATGTAACCAAACTCAATCATTAGGTTCAAAGATAACAAGCCTACAACCTTTATTGGCTTTAGATGCATATTGTTCATTTTTCCTTCTTATATGTTGTTGAACACTATTATGAAGTTTTATCACCATTTCAGCCCTATTATTTTCATCAAGACTAACTTTTTTTTATCAATAGATGAAGGCAACAAATCCAAAGAGTAAGTGGATTAAACCGTAAATAATTTCAAATAGTGAATGATTAGTAGTAAAATACACACTCTTATTGTATACAAACTCAATAAAAGGAAAACACTCCTTCTAACTTTTCCAATTCTTTTGAATGAAATTACATAATAAAGTAGTTAATGTCCTATTTTCTACTTTCATTTGACCATTTTTTTGTGGATGAAAAGTTGTTGAAATTAATATTTTAGTTCTCAACTTTCCCCACAAAACCTTTCAAAAATAACTGAAGAACTTAACATGTTGACCTGAAATAATACTCCTAAACACACCATGAAGTCATACTATTTTTCTAAAAAACAAATCAACAATATTGGTTGCATCATTAATTTATGACATGGTATAAAATTTTTCATATTAGAAAACCTATCTACAATCACAAAAATTGAATCTCTACCTAATAAACCTAGAATAAAGTCCATGAAAATATCTACCCGGGCCTCTATAGGTACAAGCAAAGGAGTATACCATGTGGTAAGACCTTCTATTTGGCTTACCTACATGTGAAACATCTTTCATACACCCTTTGTAGATCACATTTCATCTTAAGAAAAAAGCAATTAATGAAACATGTTTAAAGTCATTTTCACAACAAAATGACTCATCAAAACTCCCCTATGAGCTTTATGCACAAGTCGTCATCAAGAATTGAACAACATGAATACACTTTTTCTTTGATTTTTTCATTAAACTAAATAAAAATCAATCAAAATAAATCAGGTCGTAGAGTTCAAACCACCAAATTCAAAATGACAAAGAAAAACAAGAATCGAAAAGGAATTTAGGAATAACTTAACAAACTCAAATTCAACATTGGTTGTCATCTTGAAATGAAAATAAAATGATAAGGATAATAAAAACAAAGAACAAAACAAGAAATTAAAGATTGTGAACTTGATTTTATATCTAAGCTCTGATATTAAATTAAAGTGAACCCGAATGACAAAACTTTAGAATCCACAATCAAGAATTGAAATACTTACCTAAGAAAACTAAAATCAAATTATAAAACCCCAACCTATTGATCACTTAAATAAAAATCCAAAGGTATATGTTTAAAATGCCACAAAGATGATCTCCTTGATAAGTTATGAAAAAGTTCAAAAAAGAACCAAGTGTAAGAATGCTCACATAATTGTTTAATTAAAAATCTAATATTTTTTTCACATCATATAAATAAAAGGTATTTATATGTTTTAACCTTAAAAAAATATACTATAATTAACTATGAGTTGAAAATTAAACCAAAATAACTAACTAACTTAAAAGTATGGATAAAATAAAATACAAAGATTAAGTCTTGTATAAATAAAAGCTCAATCTATATATTCTACTAAATTGATACTAAATTTTAATCGTATAGAAAATAAGACCTTTAAAATCTTTAAACTTTCAGCCCGATCCAATGATCAAATTGATGGATTGGGCTAAAAGTTGTGATCATTCATATAAAGTTATACAACCAAGCTCTAGTACATGTTAAGCAACCCCATCTCTTATTGATCAAGGCTTGATCCTCTTTGGAACCTAACTTCATATTTGACACCATCTTAGAAGGAGTTCTCAAAGCTTGCTTAACCTAAATGTCATGAATCACTTTATTAAATGCTTTTTTTTATCCTTTTGGATCTTACACCTGTAATTGGTCCATTAGCAAATATAATGGATTATGTGGTGTTGCTTATTAATTTGAATCACTAGGAGTTTGGTTTATAAGTGTTGCTGGGTTTATGACATAGAAGATAGTTGTGTGTATGGGTTTAATTGTAGTCGAGGCTAGCATGGTTGTAAGGATGTTGTTGAATTTGAACAGTGGTTATATTGGTGGAAGAGAAGGTTATAATTTGAGAGAGCGAGAGTAAAATGAGATATTTTTGGATGCTACTATTGTCACACCCCTTACCTTGTTGTTTCTCATCTTCATTTTCAAGAGCACCATTGATTAGTTAATCAAATTATTATCCTTGCACTTTGATTTTGTAGTGAGCAAAAGTTTAGGGACAAATTTGTTTAGAAATCATCTAAAGCTTTTTTTCTTCATTTTTTTTTTCTTAACTTTGATTATAAAATTATCATTGTTTACTTATCCAAATCTATTAGGGTTGTGTCTTGACAATTGTTTATTAGGGTTTTCCTCAAATTTTGGATTCTATATCCATGCCATTCAAATTTAATTGAGATGGTTGAAATAGTTTTTCATCATTGATTTGAAAATAAAGGGAGACCTAATATATATATATATATATATATATATATATATATATATATAATAGGAATGAGAAAGAAAAAGATGTTTAAATTATAAAGGCATTTTAAATATTAAATTAATTATAATGACAAATGCATAACACATCATATTTTTTTCTTGACTTAGTTTGTGAGTTTCTAACTTGATATGAAATGAAATTAATTATATATGCAATAGTATGTGAAATGTAATTTTTTAAAGTATATAAAAACGATATTATCGTTTTTAAAATATGGAGATTTTAGAGTTTGTTTTAAAGTGTAGTAGATGTTGCTTTTCAAAATGCTTTTAGTATGAAAATAGATCAAAATAATATTATTATTTTTAATATTTGTACATTAAAATGAAAAAACATTGATTTAAAACCTTTAAAAAAAATTAAAATTTTTTAAAAACTTGATTAGAACAAAATGATGTTTTAAATTAGTTTTCTAGAATTGAAGTCATTGCCATGCATAAAATTCACAAAGTTGGCCAAATTTATTTTTCCCAAAAATTTGACGCTCAGGTCCTCCTCCACTAATTTGTACATAATAATTTTTAATAATAGATCTATAGTCAAAATTTAATGAAATCACTATATGTATGTATCTTCATGACATCTCTTAATGAAAACAGACGTGAGATCAATCTTGATGACCTTGAAAACAAGTGTGAGATAGACGGGGCTGGCCTCACAGAAAAACATGGGTGGAGAGGCGACTGTTGCAAGATACTGAAAATCTTTATGGGGATCGAAGCCATCCCACAAGATCACGTGGTCCTCAACGGCACCGCCAAAAATCGAAGTAATGTTTGAAGATTGTCCACGTTCGGCAATCATATCCGTCCTACCCATTCGTGCATGAAATGGAGAGGGATCTCGCCTCTCTCGTGCTCTGTCTATCCCAGTCTCCTTTAATCATTCTTTCTTTTGTAAACATGCGCGTGCATTACAACTAATTAATGTGAGCTTGCGTTTATTTTTTGAAAAAAAAAAAATTAAGTTTATTTATTATTATAAAAATTAGTTAACGGACAATACCTTTTAGTAAATATAAAACACTTTCTAGTAAAAAAAAAATTTAGCTTAGTCTCTAAAAAAAGTTTTTTATTTTATTTTAAATGGACAACATTTTCTGAAAGTTGTGAAAAATTTATAAATACCATATTATTTGCTGATTATATCAAATTTAGTCCTTAAATTTTTTATTGTTATATATATTTTGTTTTGAATATTTTTTTTTAATTTCATCCCTTATAATTTAATTTTTATATTAGCTTTGGTGCTTATTTTTATAATTGTTATTTATTTTTCCCTTACATTTTTTAATTAAAATTTTTTATCTATCAAATTTAGTCCTCATTCTTTTGATTGTTACTTATTTTATTTTAAATAATTTATGAAATGTTAATTTGGTCCTCATTCTTCATCTTTCAAATTTTTTTATTTTTTAAATTTGATCTCTATTATTTTGATTATTATTTATTTTATTTAGGATAATTTATTTATTTTTTCAATTTCATTCTTATTCAACTTTTTAATTTGTAAGATTTGTTCCTCATTATTTTAATAAACTTGAAAAAAATAAAACATTAATAAGTTATTTTCCATGACATAACCAAACACTGGAAAAGTATATTCCAACGTATTTTCATTTACACTACCAAACATCAAAAAAAAATTCACTTTCCTAGAATTCACTTTTCAGAAGAAAACCACTTTCCAGCAAACAAATAGGGCCTGAATCTGCAATAAACCTGGAACTCGGATCAGATTGCATAGTTTCAAATCCTGAAATTTAAATTATTATAAACTATTTCTTAATTCAAATCTATTCATGTTTGATCTTAATTCAATTTCCATAGTTTGGGGTTTATATAAAGTTTTTCTAATAACAAAAGTTCCGTTATAATTATATAATCGACAACCATATGTACACTCATGCATGAAATACATACATCTTATGAAATGACATTTGTGTATATTAAAATGCACATAAAAATATTTCAATTCTATAATATATGTCACACCCGAAAATCGCGATGACCTATTGAAAATCATCACTCGATTGGAAACAAGAAAAGATATCTGGCATCTTGTTCTTTTAGGAGAAAATATCTAGTTTAAGGAGTCGTCACCTAGTATTACAGTCACTAGGAACCCTAATTAGTCAACAGAGATTCTATGGTACGGGACTGGTTACACAAAAGGAAAGATGTTATCACCCTCTAAGCATCCTACCTGAGGCAAACTGCTGACACGACCAAAAGATTGATGTTTTCTCCCAAGTGTAAGAGCGTCGAAGTAATAAATAACCCGGCAAGAACAAGGACGAACCACAGGGAGGTTAATTGTATAAATTATAGACAACAATAATACAACAACAACAACAACAACAATAAAAAAGAAGAAGTTGATGAGAACTTTGAAATGGAAGATTAATGTAAGGATTAAACAATAATAAAAACAAATGTCAAAATTAGAGGATCCACTAATGGTATTTCAAACAAGTATAATATAAACTCTTATTATTCAACTGGAAACCACACACAAAGGAGGTTCCAATAAGATGATTTATCATTAATAGCTCATTATAAATTGTTACCATGATCATAATAATTATCTTATTTAAGTAACACCAAACTTTTAAATATTGTCAGGAATTCATGATGCTAACTTATGTTAACAACAAATCAAGTTCCTTTCATAGCATAGGTGTAGGTAATACCATACGGTTGGGTTATGAGAGTGCCAAGCATTTGTTGTACCAAGTGTTATACAACACAAATCTAGATTAACCATTTAACAAGCAAGGTATTAAGAATTAGTAAGATAAAAAGATAAGACATGTTAATATTAAACATTAAGGTCCATGTTGAGTTTACACCATAGTTATTCTTACACTATTAGTGTAACTTTTTCACCTTGACATAATAAACTTAGATAAACATAATGAAGAAGATAAACATAAATAAACAAAATAAGAACATAAATAAGATACAAGTTAACTAAGTAAAGGAAAGGAAATGAAAAACATAAACAAGATATTAATGAAAGCAAAACTTAAGAATTAAAAAAAAAATAAAGTGAGAGAGCAATAGCAAGTTCTTGATCTAAATAACCAAGCCCCTAAATGTATGGCAAATGCCTCCTTTAATAGACTAAAATTTAGAACTATTAATTTGATGACTAATTGTTGAGTGGGTGGCCAACTCTTGACTTGGTGAAAATCCTTATTTTCTTGTCTGAATAAAACGTCATTGCTAGTATCAGAACTGGAATCACTTGTACTCATAAAAGTTCTAGGAAATTGTCTTATCTTTTCAGGAAAAAAAAATTGAGGTCATTTGGACTTCTAGAACTCAAGATATGGGCTGAACACTAAACAGTGTCTAGGCCGTAGGATAGATTCAGACTTCAATGTTGTTGCTATTATTTGGACTTGAAAACGGTTTTTTTAAATCTTAGACTCCCATTAAAGTTATAGGCCTATGTCTTACCGAATCTGTCCAAAAATGTGAGGTCATTTGGACATCTATAACTCTAGATATAACCCAATTACCGAACAATGTTCCAGTTTGGACTGCACCAACATCTCTTTTCTAAGTTTTGCCCTCTATTTGTCCTTTCAATTTCAATACTTAAACTCATCAATCAATCCTTTTATTTATGTGATAGGCCTGCATTTAAGATGAATAGTTACCATAAATTAAAGGTATCTTATATTATTACATATGTTATTATAAAACATGTTTTAGTTGAGGAGTTATTGATACTTCAAGTGCAAAATGATGATATAAAACCTTGATAAAAATGCACTTTTAAGTACTAATCAACTACGTTGCTGGTTTTGTCTAAAATTGCTAAGAATTTGTTCTCCTTTTTCCCTTTTTTTTATTCTTCCTTTCATGTTCCTGACTCTAGCGTCAATGAGCATTCCTACGAATATTTCCAACTCTAGCGTTGATAAATATCACACAAATCCAAAAAATACGATACTCTTGACTCTAGCGTCAATGAATATTTTTGAAAAAAATAAATTTGAAGAATAAATTTTCTATGTTATTTTTTTCTTATTTATCCTTTATTATTATTATTTACCCTTTTTAGATGGAAATAATAATAAAAAAAAAAACATTGCACGACAGATTTGCGTTTAACAATAATAGGCCACAAATTGAGCACATAACTTAAAAAAATACAAAACGAAAGGGAAAATAAATAAATCAAAGTGCGAGGGGCCCATAAATAAATCAACAAAGATCCCCAAATATTTTTGGAATTTTTTTATATCAAAAAGAGACTTATTTGGCCAAATATCAAACTAAAATGGACATAAAAATTATGGACAAGGCCAAATATCAAACTTTAAAAAATAAAAATTTTGCCAAATACACCCTTAATAAACATAATTTGGGTCGGCTGGGCCTAAAGGCCAGATCAGATCCACTTTTTTTTTCTAGGTTGGGTTCAGCCCACCAATATGGGCTAGGATGGGCCCAGCCTGGTCACTGGTCCCAAGCCAGTGATTCAGTTGGGTAGCAGACACACATGGCTCAACTCAAGCGTGCATTGCACAATGTGAAGGTAATTAAATTAACTTGGCATTGTTTTCTTGTAACAATTACATAGAAACATAGAGAAGAAAAGGACTTTACCTGGTTAATATGAAGGCAACAATGCAGGCACCGGCTGGAGAATGCTCTACTTCTCCTCCTCTAAGAAAAGGACTTTACCTGGTTAATATGAAGGCAACAATGCAGGCACCGGCTGGAGAATGCTCTACTTCTCCTCCTCTTTTCAGTCTCTCCTCCCTCTGTTCTTGGTTTTTTTTTTTTTTTTTGGGTTTTCTCCTCTGTTTTCTCACTTTTGTTGTCTCCCTTGTTTTTCTCCTTTTGAGCATACATTGAGATCTGTATTTATAGTGTTAGAGTCCTTTCGCATGTGAGAAACAAAGTTTCAATCAAACTCATTATCTTCTTTGAAGTTTGAATTTGATTAAGAATCAAATTTGAAAGCGGATAATTATTAATATCTTGAAAACAAGGATTATCTTGAAGATATGGATTATCTTGAAGATAAGGATAAAATGACAAAAGCACATTGGAGTCGTTAGTTTTTACACAAGTTGACAAACCACACTTTTCATCGAAATAAATCTTTAATATTTTAATTTTATATTTTAAACCCTGTAAAAGTAAATTAAAAAAGCTAATGGGTCAAAATTGGGTTACAACAGTTGCCCCTCTTTATAATGCTTACCATGCAAAGGCATTAGAAAATTTATTTTCTTTTGACTTTGTATAGTAAGTTTTGTAAAGAAGAATAATTGTGAAAACCATTCCTCTTTTTCTTTTTTTTTTATTGAGTTTTTTTTTAAAATAGTCTCATTGTAATAGGTAACCTACCTAGTGAAAAAAAAATATAAAGAAAGGATCTTATTGTAATGGGTGACCTAACCAAGTAAAAAAAAATTAAAGAAAAGGTCACATTGTAATGGGTGACCCACCTAAGAAAAAGAAGGGGTCTTATTGCAATAGGTGACCTACCCACGAAAGGGTCTTATTGTAATGGGTGACCTACCCAAGAAAGGAAGGAATAGTCTCATTGAAATACGTGACCTACTCAAGAAAAAGAAAGGGTCTCATTGTAATGGGTGACCTACCCAAGTGGAAAAAGAAAGTCTTATGGGGATGACATGAGAGGGCTTAAATATGCACTTTCCCCGAGATAGGGGCTCAAATGAGCACTTGAAAAAAAGATTAGGGCTCGAAGGTGAACTCCAAAAGAGGTGAGGGCTCAAATGCACATGAAAAGAAGGTGAGGGCTCAAAGACGCACTGAAAATAATGATCGAGGGCTCGAATGCGCAATCAAAGGAGGTGAGAGGGCTCGAAGGTGCACTCGAAAGAAAATGAAGCCTCAAAGGTGCATTCAAAAGGATGGTCGAGGGCTCAAAGGTGCAATCGAAATAAAATAAGGACTCGAAGGTGCACTCAAAAGGATGGTCGAGGGCTCGAAGGCAAACTCAAAAGAGGTGAAGGCTCGAAGGCGTACCAAAAAAAGAGGTGAGGGCTTGAAGGCATACTAAAAAAAAGGTGAGGGCTCGAAGGCTCACTCAAAAGAAAATAAGGGCTCGAAAGCACACTCAAAAGGATGGTCGAGGGCTCGAAGGTGCACTTAAAAAGACGTGATGGCTTAAAGGCGCACTCAAAAGGTGGTAAGGGCTCGAAGACGCACTAAAAAAAGAGGTGAGGGCTCGAAGGCACACTTGAAAGAAAATGAGGGCTCGAAAGCGCACTCAAAGAAGGTGAGAGCTCGAAGGTGCATTCGAAAGGAGGTAGGGTTAGGAAACGCATTACTCTAGAGATGGGAAATTAAAGGTGGTGAAAAAATACAAAGTTCTTTTTTAGGTGGCCTAATTCTCACGGATGAACTGCCCAGGTTGAAAATTTCTTAAAAGTGAAAAATTCTCAAAAGCAATTTCAATCTTGGCCATTTCAAAGTGACCTTCCATTTGATGGATCCTGTTAGAGATTTCTTTTGTGAATTTTGCAAAGCTCATTGTCCAACTTCTCATTATTTAAATGATATGCATGCATCTTTACCTAATTTGAAATATATGCCCCCATTTCTTCTTAATCTTCATGTTGCTTGATGGATGAGGACTTGTTATCTTTGATTTGGGCCATCTTTGTCATTTAGCTTCTAACCTACTCAAGTTAGCCCATGTAAGTCTCTTCACAGATTCTTTTACACAGCTTAGCCTTCATGGTGCCTATCGTGACCCACTTGCTTGCTAGAAATTTTATGTCTCGTCAAATAATTTGAGAGGATTATTCATTAATCCCCGTATCATTTTTAAAAACATTTGTTGTCACCTGCTGAAAGGATCAAGCTGCCTTTTATAACCAAAATGCCTCATTATCTTGTTGTAAGAAACGATCATCTCTTTTTCTAGAAAGGATTGATTTTCCTTCTAAACGTGATGTTGCCTCCTTATACTGGTCATTGCCTGTAGGTGTGCTTTGTCAGCATCTCTACCAAATAATGGTATTTAAATGACCATTCTCTCATCTCTCTCATTTTTAGTTTGGTGAAGGAATATTTGTCAAAAATGAATCTTGAAATCTTAATCTTGCATTTTGAAAACAAAAAATGTTTTGATGTAAGTTTAAAAGCATTTGCTTTTGAAATCTTACAGCTTTTTGGTTTTTTTCTTCGAAAAGAGATTGTTTGCTCTTTGTGTTTAGCAATATTATCTTTGGTGAAAGTACATCATGAGGTGAACTTCTGTTTCTTATGGGTTTTCAAAGTGAAGGGCTCGAGAAAAAGCTTGAGGTTTTGTTTGAGAAAAACTTGTCTCTTTTTGAACACTCATTTTATCAGCATGAATAATAATTAGTAGTTTGTTCTTGATGTTATGACTCTTATGAAAAAGAACTCTTTGCATTTTGAGAGCATTGTTTATTGTTATAGGTTGCTTGCTTTCTTGATTAGAAAGGACTTCTACAAGAACGTAATGTAGGCTGTGGTTTTTTTCTCTGAAAGAAAAAGATTCATAAGGCTCAAAGAGTGTTTCAGGTTTTCAAAAACTAAGGAACACTATTAGTAGTCCGACTATTTGTGTCATTCCTCTTTTTTTTCCGCTTTCTTTTATTCACCTTTTTTCTTTTTTCATTACTTTTCTAGGGCATACTCAATGTATCTTGTTTATCACTCTTTCTTGTGATTTGAGCATGCCCACTAATCATTGAGTTTCTTGGGCTCTTTTGCCTTTTTGACTTTCTCATAGTTTTTTCATCTTTTCTCATTGAAATTTTCATTTGCCATAGTATGGGGTGTGATCCTAGCTATGATTTTCATGAAAGAAACATTATTCACGCTCAAAAAAGAGCATAAGGGACATACTCTTTTAGAGTGTGAAAGGAATAACAAATATGGTATTTCTTTATTTCAAGCACAAGCATTTAAAGTCAATAAAATTTAACCTCCTTTAGAGTGATGATTTGGAATTTCGCAAAGAAATGCATTTCATGAGTCTATAAACAACAAGTCCATTGCATACCATTATGCTTACATTTAAAACACCGGGCTTAAAGGTCATGGTGTAAGGGTGAAAGTTCATTTTTTATTTATGCACTTTGATTCATAGTTTAGGCACCTCAATGAAGGAGATGCTTGATTCATATGTCATTCTACAAGTAGAATGTAAAAAAAATCATTTTAAATAAACATCAAATGATTTTTGAAATCAAAATACAAATTCAATTTTTAATATGAATTTCTAGAATCTTCAAACCGTCTCTCTCCTATCAATTCCTTGACAAGAGCACCTTTCTAATAGTCAATTGAGGTCACACAAATACCAGTTTTGGCCTAATGACAGTATAGCTTTGTCTTTAAGACAAGTGATCTCTATATATCGTTGTTTTGGTAGCTCTTTCTATCGTTTTTGTAACGAACTTTGACATTATGAACCTCAATTTCTTTCTTTTCTTTAGTGAAATGTTTCTCCTGAGTCGAGTCAGCAATCCTTCCTAAATGGATAGCTTGTTCAATCGTCTCAGCTATAGCAACCAGGTCAAAAACATATTGTGCAGAGCTTCCAACCAGGTATTCAAAGTACGGGGCCTTGAAAGTGTTGACAAACAAATTGATCATCTCCTTCTCCAGAAAAAGGAGGATTAGCCTGTACAGCTGTCTCATGCCACCTATAAGTGTAATTCTCTTATGGACTCCTTGTTGACCTTTTCCATAGCTTGCAAGCTTGATCTATCAAGGTCCACATCCATATTGAACTTATATTGCCTAATAAAGGCATCAACTAAGTCCTATTTTTTTATCTTGGTATTTTCCAACCGCATATACCAAGTATGGGCAACGTCACTCAAACTGTCTTGAAAGAAGTGAATCAATAGTTTCTCATCATAGACCACCTCAACCATTTTGTTGTAGTAGGCTTTAAGATGAGTTACAGGGCATTGAGTTCCTGTATATTTGACAAATTTTGGCACCCTAAACTTCTTTGGAATGACTATGTTAGGTACCAGACACATATTGGTAGCTTTATATGGTCATGTAGGCTAGTTCCCTTGACTACCCTCAGTCTTTGTTCCAAGGCAGCCTATTTGTCCAAGCCATCTTCTTTTACCATCTTGTTCTTTTGAGATTCCTTTATTGTAAAGTCAATGATAGATGACATTGTTATGGGATATGTTGGTTGAGCAAATTTGCAATATATAGCCTGTTGAGACACATCATTTGCCTCTAGGTTTAGGCTGAGCTGTAAATTTTGCTTCTTCAAGTTTAGATCTCAAAGCCTGTTCGAGTAGGCTAGTAAGTCTTGCAACTTCTTCTCTAAGACTTTCCATCTCTTTTTAGTGTTGGGCTTCCAACTAGGCTTTTTCTTCGTTTTTCATTTGTCTTTTTCGCAGTCGAGTGTTATAGGTGTGTTTCAATAGGGGACTTATATTTCACATCGAGTGCGCTATTATGACAATTCATAAGTGAATGTTCAAACATGCATGAACATGAATACAACATATTGGGTATGGATTTGCCCTTTAGAGGGTGACATAATCGATTGTTATTCTATGTATATGTGGTCAAATCAGAATTTGATATTCATTGCAATGCCAAGAGGAGATATGTTTAGCCTTTTTTTCATCTGAGCTTTTAACCACATTCTTGGTGTCTTTTATTATGCATCTAATGTCTTCGAGTAGCGGTATCTCACTAACATCCAGTCTAGGACAGTCTCTTTCAGTCATTTGCATGGATTTAGACTTGATTCCATACTTAACAATTGTTATCTTAGGAATAACAGCCATTATGTCACCCGAAAGCCCTGTAATGATGATACTTACACATTTAAGCTTATCTTAGTAAAATTACGTAGGTATTAGCCTAAAGGATAGGCTCTAATCATTAAATGCATCAGGGTAATTTTGCTATTTAGTCTCAAATGTCTTTCACATGCTTAATGATCGTACTCAAAAGGTTGATATAAGGTTTATAAGTAATGTGAAGATAAAAGCCTTGAGTAATATCAGTTCGGCATATCGACCATTGTCGAGCAAACAATCATGTAAGAATTGGATAGTTTTGCGAGCCTTACCCAGGCTAAAGCCATTAGGGTGTCATTACTCCTCTACTTATCTTAAAGTTGATACCACATGTATTAAAAATGAGATGAGTGATGTGTAAAGGCCCTATATCCATATCCAATATACATGCATGATAAACATGAATAACTATGCATGCTAAAACAGTAAAAAGAGCAAAAAAATAAAACTTGATAAACACAAACAACACAAGGAAAAACATTTTTAGCAATAAAAACAAAAAAACAAAAAGCAAACCTTAGTCCTAAGAAGTCCCTAGTGGAGTCGTCATTCTGTCACACTCGGATATCTTGGTGACCGATTAAAAATTATCACTCGATTGGAAACAAGAACACATATGTGCCATCTTGTTCTTTTAAGGGAAAATATCTTATTCAACAAGTCACCACTTAGTATTATGATCACTCAGAACCCTAACTAGTCAACAGATATTCTATGGTATGAGACTGTTTACGCAAAAGAAAAGATGTTATCACCCCCTAAGCGTCCTACCTGAGGCGGGCTGCATTGCTAGTTTTGTGTAAAATTGCTAAGAATTTGTTCTCTTTCTTCTCTTTTTTTATTCTCCATTCCATGTTCCTGACTCTAGTATTAGTGAACAATTCCTACGCATATTCCCAACTCTAACGTTGGTAAATACCACACAAATCCAAAAAATACGATACTCCTAACTCTAGCGTCAGTGAATATTTTTGCAAAAAATACATTTGAAGAAGAAATTTTATATGTCATTTTTTTCTTGTTTATCCTTTATTATTATTTTCCCTTTTTAGATGAAAATAAAAAAAAAATATATTGCACGATAGAATTGCATATAACAATAATAGGCCATAGATTGAGCACATAACTTAAAAAAATAAAAAACACAAAGAAAAAAATTTATAAGTGCAAAGGGCCCACAAATAAAGCAACAAATATCCCTAAATATTTTTGGAATTTTTTGATATCGAAAAGGGGCTCGCTTGGCCAAATATCAAACTAAATTGAGCATAAAAATTATGATCAAGGCATAAAGGTGTGTTTTGCCAAACACACCCTTATTAAACATAATTTGGGATGGCTGGGCCTAAAGCCCAGATTTGGCCCACTCTCTCTTTTTTGGGTTGGGTCTCACCCAACCAACATGGGCTGGGCTGGACCCAGCCGGCCCAGCCTGGTCACTACCCAAGCTAGTGACTCGGCTAGGCAATAGGCACGTGTGCACTGCACAATGCGAAGGTAATTAAATTACCTTGGCATTGTTTTCTTGCAACAATTACACAGAAACATAGAGAAGAAGAAGACTTTACCTGGTTAAGCCGAAGGAGAAGGTGAAGGCAACAATGCAGGCACCGGTTGGAGAATGCTCTCCTTCTCCTCCTTTTTTCAGTCTCTCCTCCCTCTGTTCTTGGTTTTGTTTTTCTTCTCTCCTTTGTTTTCTCACTTCTATCGTCTCCCTTGTTTTTCTCAATTGTGTTTTTCTTTATTTTTCTCCTTTGTTTTTTTCTCCATTTTTTTCTCTATATCGTCTCCCTCCTTTTTTGCACACACTGAAATCTGTATTTACAGTACCAGAGTCCCTTCACCTATGAGAAACAAAGTTTCAATCAAACTCATTCTCTTGAAGTTTGAATTTGATTAAGAATCAAATTTGAAAGCAGATAACTATTATTATCTTGAACACAATAATTATCTTGAAGATAAGGATTATCTTGAAGACAAGGATAAAAAGACAAAAGAATATTGTAGTCCCTAGTTTTCACGCAAGTTGACAAAGCACACTTTTCATCAAAATAAATCAATGATCTTTTAATTTTACATTTTAAACCATGTAAAATTAAATTAATAAAAAAACAATTGACCAAAATTGGGTTACAGCAATATGTACAAGAAAAAAATAAAATATTAATTTAAAAAAAAAACATAAATTTATTTTTAATAAAAAGCAGAATTCATGGAAGAGTAGTTTAACTGATGCTTATTCCTTTCACTACCAAGAAATTATCAAATACAAATAAAAATACCGACAGAAAAAAATATCATCAGTAAATTATGGTGATATTTACCAATGCAACATGATATTGTTGTTTCCATTAGTATTCATTGATGAATTTACAGGTGTAAATCAAGGAATGAAAAAAATATTGGACAGGTATTCCCTCGTTATTTCAGTCGAAAAATATAACGTTTTAATATTATAGATGAAATTACCAATAAAAACTAATTGTCATCAATATTTAAGTTATAACTTACGAGACGATCTGCCCTTTGTCCCTCCCCCATTTCTTCTTTCTTTCTTTCTTTCTTTCTTTCTTTCTTTTTTTTTTTTTTTCAGAAAACAACACCCTTCCCCCTCCTTATTTTATCACAAATCAAGCTCTCATCATCACAAATCAGCCAACCCTAACACCTAGCCTGTCAGTATCCCTGTTCTTGTTTAATTTTTATTTTTTTTTTTAAGATTCTCCACATCAAGCAAGCCATTTTTTGTTGTAACCCATTTATTATGTTAATTTTTGGAATGTTTATGTACTATATGTAGTTTGTTTATCTGTTTACTTGTTTTATAGCTTTTTCTTATAGAAATTTGTTGTATAAATGTATATTTTGTACATGTTAGGGTTTGTTTGAGATTTTAAAAAATTATATTTGTTTATCATTTGATGAAATTGAATTTGATTTTGTAACTTAAGTGTTTTATAATGAAATAAATAATAGGTTATTTAACGTGTACATTTCACATTTTATCAATTTTATTGTTAAGTTGAAAATTTAGATAAATTTGGAGAAATTTGAATTTCTTGGAGAAAATTGATAATCATTAAAGGGTACTATTAAAATAGATTGAATAATTTTGAATTCAACCAATGATAGCTAATTAATTGGGTACCAATAATTTATTTAGTTCATATTATTAATTAATACATGTTGTCATCAATATTTTATATATGTTTTATGTAAGTAATGAGTGATCATTCTTGGACGTATTGAGTTTCATCCAAAGGGTTGCTCAAGATGGATTAATGTATTGTGTTGTCACTGTAAGAATATATAATTGGTTTATGATGGATTATAGGTCACAAAGCCTAAAGTCAGCTTTGTCTTAGATAAGAATGCACAATTACTTGTCTATCAATGACTTAAAAGTCTATGTTTTCATGATAGATATGCTTTAAACATATCTAGATTGGTGAATTTAGAGGATGATAGATTTTATAGAATGAAGAGTCATGATTGTCATGTGTTTATACAAACACTCATTCCACTTTCTTACTAGGATTTATTGTCAATCGGAATATGTGATGCACTTACGAAGATCAATCACTATTTTAGATATATATATATACTCTAACAAGTTAAATACCCAACAATTTGAGAAGATTGGAACAAATATTGTCCAGACAATCTAGAAACTTATGATGATATTCTCTCTTTCTTTGATTCAATGAAGGATCTACCCATATATTTATCGTTTAAGGAAAACATTGGAGGCCATGTCCAATATAGATGGATGTATCCATTCGAGAGGTTAAGAATTACACATGTATCCTAATTAAATTTCTATATATTGTCTTTTTTAATTTAAAATATTAATTTAATTTCATGCAAATACTTTAAAACAAATTTAAAAACAAGACACATGTTGAGACTTCGATATGCAAAGCTTATATTCTTGAAAAGATCTAAATATTTATCTTATACTATTTTGAGTCTCACTTAAGACAAGAATCAATTATGTTCCAAGACATGATGGTGGTGGGGAAGTGCCTTTAAGTGAGAATTTGTTAATATTTTCTCATCCTGGATGACCTTTATCAAAAAATATAGTGAGGGAAAGATACATGATAGAAATCAAATTCAGACATACACATAATTATATGTTTTTTAACTATGGTGAATTGAGATCATTTATTTGATAAGTACAATTTTAACATGTTATTTTCAAATAATTTTCTCTTATACTCTCATAAATTGATAGATTAAATAATTCCTTATAGATAAAATATCATCAATTCTTACTATCTCAAAATTTACATTTGACTGAATCTTAATTGTTTCAATTATAAAATGAACAATTTGATGCGTGGTTCAAAACATATGGAAGTAGTAGTTAACAATTCTTAACTCTTGTAATACTATATTTTATTACACTTTTCTCTTTAACTGTTAATAGTTGTAATCTTATACCAGGTTTATCAAATGGAAAAGAATGTTAATGATAGTTTGAATATACTATGTTTAGGTCCTGAAAAAAGGTTAAGTGCTATAATGAATATTTTTTTTAATTGATATATCTTTCATACAAAAGATTATAATCAAGATAGAAAGACCTATAATAGAGGAGATTAACTTCTAATGAATTTGAAGTTGATTATTATGGAAAGTTAAAAGCTATGATTTAATTGCAATTTCATAACAAGCATAATAAAGTCTTTTTATTCAAATGCTATGGTATGATACCACTGATAAAGGAATACAAAGGCTAGACTTCATAATGTTGATGATGTATTTATTTTTGTCAAACAATGCTAGTAATTTTATTATGCATACACTCCTTGCTTCAGAAAAGACCGTTCTAGGGTTGATTGATTGTCCGTTGTGAAACCTAAAACCCAGAAATCGTGTCTAAGTTGTTAAGAATGGTAGTGATGAAGTAATTATGAGAGTCGATGTCTTTCAACTTGATAGGTTAATTGATCCATACCGGGTTACTCTGATTACCGAGTTAGAAGAAAATTCAATTTTTCATTTAGATGAGAATATTTTTATTGAAATTGATGCTAAGAAGTTAAATGATATATTGAGAACTAGTGGACATACAGAAGTAGTTGAAGATAATGAAATCAATGAGCTTTAATTCAATGAATAAGATTATGATGGATATAAAGATGATGAAATTCAGGAAGAAAAAGAAGACAATTCTGATTCAAAAGATTTCAAACTTATTTAATATGTAAAACATCAATGTACAATGAAATTGACTTTAAAGTAATTTTTTCATATATTGTTACTTTACAATGAACTACTTTTAACACAATTAAAATGTTTATTGTTGTGATTTTATTATTATATTATTGAACAAAATTGGTGTTGTTGTGTTGGGATTTTGTTGTATTCACAAGTTGTATAGATATTTAATACAAAATATTAAAGAAAAAATCATATTCACAGGTTGTATAGATATTTAATACAAAAATATTAGAGAAAAAATCATTGTTTTATATCGACATAATATAAAATATCAATAGAAATTATCAATGAACTAAGTCCTTCATAGAGTTCCATAGAGTTGAAAAAAGTTATAGGACTTTATCACTGACAATTACAGATAGAATTACCAATAGGCTAAGTCCATCAGAAAGATCTCAATATTTGAAAATAAATTACAGGACTTTGTTATTAAAAATTACAAATCATTGATTGAATTACTAATGGAATGAAATTTCATAAGAGAATTTTGCAAGGGGTTTTGGAAAATTTCAGGTGTTCTAAAAAATGTCCATGTTAATTATCAACAGAATTACCGATAGACATTAAAAATTAATAAATATTTAATTATTCATCAATAATTGTATTAGTAAAAAACTCCATTAATAAAAGACTAGAATTCTTAATTTTAGAAAAACAACTCGTCTTCTTAATCTCTTCTCTCTACCTTCACTATCCTTGTTTTCCCCTCAATTTCTTCTTGTCCTCTGTCCTTCTCTACCCCTCTCCGTCCATCATCCTCTCCCCCTTCTCTCCTTCTCCCTTTATCCTTAGCGCTAAATGACAAGTGACAAGTCTTCATCCTCCATGCCAACTAAATCTCCCTCCTCTCATCCTTTCATTCTTTCCTTTTCTTTATTGCTAATATTTAGATTGAATGTGAATGTGAAAAACTCCGTCAGTAAAACTATTAAATCTTGTAATGTTTTATTTATCCTTTTTTTTTTTTGTTATATGTAATTGAATTTTTTAAAAATAAATTTATTTAAATAATGTTTAGATAATTACCTAATTATGCTATTATTTTTAAATGATATTAACATTTTTCATGGTCATATTAAGAATTGAACCTTATATATTTTCATTGTTTTGAAACCCCCCACGTAAAGCTTGTTAGAATAGAAAGTTAGTAATCTAGCTAGCAACCCTTTAAGTATCAGAAAAACAGGCATGAAGTAAAGTGGTAAGGGATTGAGAACGCTTTTGATCATGCATATTATACCAGCCATGCTAAGCATTTTACCCTTCCACAGAGTGAGCCTATTATGAAATTTAGAGATAACACAAGCTTCCAAGTAGAATTATGTCTACAGTTGACAATATTTGCCAAACCAGCACTATAACGTTCATCGACATTGATGCCCCCTGCAAAACTTTTATAGAAGTTGATCCTTAAACTAAAGCTTGTTTCACACTACTGTAGTATCCTTTTAACAGAAAGCATAGACTCCAGATTATTTGGAGAGGAGAGTATCATCAACATACTAGAGGTGAGTGAAAAAAATCATAATTCCGTAATTGAAACTCACTAGAACAATACAGACAGGCAGGCAGTCATGACCAACCTGGAACTCTCTTGTAGACGAGCCATTAACTAGATAGTTGCGAGCTAGACAGACAGGCATTCATGAATTAACCTTCTCCATTTGTTTCCAAATCCCATATAGCCCATCATCTCTTCAAGATATTCCCACAAAATAATGTCAACTTTGTGGAAATCAACTTTAAAGATCATACATGTCTTTCCGCCACTCGTGCAAATCATGAGCTACTTTGTTTGCTATCATAAAACCATCAACTATATGCCTTCCAGCTATAAATGTCTTTTAATCATCACTGGTTGCATCCTGGATGACATGTTTTAGAATATTTAAAAGTATCTTTGCCATTATTTTATATATTTCACGCACCATACTAATTATCGGTATGTAATCAAAGAAGCCTTTAGGCAATTTTATTTTTGGAATTAAGGCGACATATGCACAACTAGGCAATCCTCTTTGATCTGAAGAATTCTGACACCAAATCCACCATGTCAAGGCAAATCAGGGGCCAGATGTTTTCGTAGAATTTGAAATTAAACCCACCCAGTCCGGCCGACTTAGAACCATCACATTCGTAGACTTCTTCCATAACCATCACTTTAATTTTATTTATATAAAATATATTTATTATTAATAAAGTATTTATTTATATATTTGATTAATAAATCTAAAATTAAAAATGAATTAAATAATTGATGATAGACGATTAGCTAGGGAGAAAGAAAGAGACTCCCAAGTGATCACAAGAGTCTTCGCACAGCAAGCTAGTGCAAGCAAAGTGAAGGAAATGCAATTTGATTGACTGAATAAGAACGAAAAAGCAAGATAAGGCAAAGAGGGGGCAGAGAGAGAGAGAGAGAGAGAGAGAGGTTAGAAAGAGTACAAAATCGAGAGAAAAAATGGCACTTGCCGCCCACTGATCCTGCCTTTCTTGCTTTCTTTCTTTCTACAGGTTTTATGCCTATATAATTTATATGCTTTGCTTTGCATATTTCTTTTTTGGGGTGAAACCAATAGTTTCCGTTAACCTCTTTCATATTTTCTAAAGTGCCCTTCAAGAAGTGCCGAACTGAATAGGCTGAAGAAAGCCCTTTATGGTCTAAAATAAACACCACGAGCATGGTACAAATAGTTAATAAAGCATCCATTAGATAACACTTTTAAAAGAGGATAAGTTGACAAGACTTTTTTTATTAAAAAAAAAAAAGTAATAGACATCTATTCATTGTCCAAATTTATGTTAATGATATTTTGTTTGGAGCTACTCGTGATTTATTTTCTCATGAGTTAGCTAAAGAAATGAAATATGAATTTGAAATAAGTATGATTGATGAGTTAAATTTCTTCTTTGGCATACAAATTAAATAAAATAAAAATGAAATTTTTATTTATCAATCTAAGTATACTAGAGATATGGTTAATATGTTTGGCATAGAAGGAAAGAGTCATGCTCATTTACTTATGAACACATCTATCAAAATTAGCTCAAATCCTACAAGTGTGTTGATTCTACACTTTCAAGAAACATGTTAGGGAGTCTACTTTGCATTTCTACTAGGAAACCTGACATTGCTTTTAGTGTGCGTGTTTGTGCTAAATTCTAATCTAATCTTAAAGAATCATGTCTTATAATGGTTAAAAGAATCTTAAAATATCTTAGTGCTACAATTGACTATGGTGTATGGTATTTAAAATATTCAAACTTGGCTCCTGATGGCTATTCAAATGTTGTCTGGGTAGGTAATGTTGCTGACAAAAAAAGCACTAATGGAGGTGGGTTTTATATTAGTGGCAACTTGGTGACATGAATGCTTAAGAAACAAAATTCAATCTCATTGTCTATAGTAGAAGCTGAGGATATCCTTACCGACTATTAGAAAATATGGTTTTAACAGACCTTTGGCCTATTGGAAGGCATGCTAAGTTGACAAATGATAATTGAACAATTGTAAGTATTATCAAACAAGTATGATAGTTTTACTGGTAAGTAAAAACAAAAGATTGATATTGTTGATAAGTTGCTTACAAATATGCAACAAGATATTGTGTAGGTTACAGACAAACTTGTTCAACTTGTCTTGGATGTCAAAAAAGTATATTAGTCTATTATTGGTAAATATGAGGGTTAGAAATGGTGTCAAACCAAGAGGGAGAGAATGATGCATCTAAGGGAAAGGAAGCAAGCATCTAGCTTGTCATCAGAATTTTTTTTATTTTTTTGAAATTTTACTGATTTTTAATGAATAATGAATATTGAATATTCTAGTATGTAATAACTAGAATATCTTTTTTGTAGCATAGGATCCTCCTCTATCTTTAATACTTGATGCACTTTGAACTTGAAGCATTTATTTGCATAACAATATTTGATGCATGATAGTTTTTGGATATATTATGAATTGTTATGATGAAACATGCTACACGAAGTATTCTTTGAATATATTATGAATTGTTTGTATGAAACATGTTAGGATTTATTATGATGTTGTTACATGAATATTATTAGTTGTTCTCATGCTACATAAAATTGTTTTAATTGTGCTTACAAGTATGCTCTAATAAAGTATTTATTTATGAATGAATCATTCAAACTACTTACATACTAATTCATCTTTATTATGTTTTGTTACAAATCAGCCAAATAAGAAGATTGTAAATGTCAAAATGATTGGCTTTGATTAGTGAAGGATTATTTGCGTTGATGAAGATGAATTTGTTTAGATGGTTAGTTTATCCAAATTAGACAAAAAATTAGTCAAGTTTATCTTATAAAAAATAACATGATTATTTATGTAATTATCTAGTTTGTTTGGATATATTATATAGAAAATTCAAATAAATTTTATCAAAAGAAGATAAATACAAGTTATCAAAAGATAACTATCAAAAAAAAGTTTTTGTGAAAGATGTTAGCAGTCTATTAAGAATGTAACAAACTAGAAGATGCCTAACTAGCTAAGGAGTTACACAAAGTTTGAAGAAATTGTTTAAAGAGAATTGTTCATTGAAGAGTTAAAGAGCCTGCAAACTTCTAATGGGAGTTTATTTAATTAGGGTGACAAAAATTTATTAGGTGTTCTAACAAGCTATTATAGTAGAAAACAAAATAGAGTATATGTCTTGACGAAGAAGTATAAATGCAAAAGATTTGTCATCAGACATACTATTCTTGTAATCTTATAAACTAATGAAAGTTATTTATCCTATGTTTAGCTACCTTGAAGGGTTTTTTAAATTTTGAAAAAAATTTCAAAGAGTTTTTTTCTTTATAACCAAATAATATAAGTTTTTTACATTTATATTTATTTGGTTATTGATCAGTGTTTGAAAAGTGTTAGCATATAAGGAACAAAAACATGATTATTATTTGTATAGCATATTTCTTCTCAACATTTCCTAAAATTGTACTATGAGCATAATAAAATTAAATTTATTGCATCTTAGGGTGTTCAAAAATTTACATAATGCCACAAGCACAATATGCTTTAGTGGATGAAAAAAATGTTGTAGGGTTATTTATTTATTTTTTAATTTGATATAAAAATATTTTTCAAATCAGTTTATATGTTACTTGAGGTTAAGTTTTTTCTCAAGTAATTTTGGATACGCAATTTATATTATCTTGATGCATTTTAAAAAGTTTAATAATTTTTTTAAAATTATAACTCTAAAATTTAAACCAAAAACTTAAAAAAGGGAATAAATAATTTTTATAGATGTTGTCACGTTGCATTGTTATTATCCATCATATTTTCATGTTGGATAAGAAATTAAGAACCAGTTTGGTTTTTGTTTCAAATATTATAGAAAGAAGTGCTTTTTTAAAGTATACAAACGGTACGTTGTAAAACACTTTCTTTTTTGTGTATCATAATTTTTTTGAATTATAAGTGATGTGTATTAAAAGGTAGATACATTAGGATTTGTATGTCTATCTTTCACGTAAATATCAAGTCTACAATAATTACATCTCACTTTTTTTTACGAGTAGAGGACAATTCTAGATATGCTCAATATTTTGACAGATACAAAGTTGTCTGGCATCGAACACTAAAGAGGAGTTTAGTGGCGAATGGTGTAAATCTCATTGGCTTTAGATTTCTCGGTGCTTCACTGTTTCTGGTTCCTTTCAAGGACTATAAGTCGATGATGGCAGCCATTGATGCAGAAAGAAGCATTATGAATGATTTCTTTGATGGGTTAAGGCCATGGATAAGCTCTGATGGTGCCATAGACAGGTTCGCAAGGATATCAATTTCAGATTTGCCAACAAAAGGATGGACAACAGACAGATCTGTTGGCTATTGGCTATGATAAATCAAGTTTGAATTTATCAGCGTTATATGCCTTGCGTGTCTTGATCGGCACTAGGTCTGTTGGGGCAATGCTTATTGAGTTAAATTAACTAAAATTGATTCCCTCCACTACCCAGATCTGGAGTCCATATCTTATACTATGGAATCCTTTTCAGAGCCTCTCAACCAGGAAAAAGATGCTGCTGTCTCGGATTTGGTTGTTGTTGATGCCTACAATAAAGCTGATGTGGACACGCATTTGGAGAGGAATACTGTTGATCTCGACATTTTTAAACTTTTCTACAATTTCTTGTCAATAATTTATTAAGATTTAATATTAATTAGAGTCGTTAAAACTGATAAATATTATATTATTTTTTTTATAAAAAAAAACAGCTACTTTTATAAACTGAGGTATAAAGAATACTTGGAACTAATAAATATATACATGTTTATCAGATAATATATACACTGAACTGATTTATATGAGAATTTCATATGAATAGATTATTTATATATATGAGAAGACTTACGTAATAGTAATGTAAGTGATCCTTATACTAGAGGTTATTAGGTTAGTAAGGAGTTTTATGCTCTAAGCTAACTACAAATTGTTCTAATCAAGGATAAAAAATTAACAAATATTGAGTATATCATAAACTATATAAAGATATTTGAGTAATCAAGAGATGATTAATCACTATATGTGAATTAGAAAAAATATGTTATTGATTCTCAAACAATATTGATTGTAAAATTTTTTACCAAGGTGGAATGAAATTTCAAAATAGTTTCAAGTTTTATTCAAATAATCAATAAATATAGTATTGAAAACTAAAATGATTTAACAAAGCAAACATACTCAATGTTGTAGTATCTAAATCAAAACATTCTTTATGAAGAGATAATAATTACACTGAGAAACTAGTCACTGAAATATTAAATCAAACCACTTATGACTTTTCTAATATTTAAGGGATCATGATAGGTTGCTATAAATTGTATTTGATCTGTAATTATAAATCAATTTGTTTAATTTATTTAATCCTATTTTATTTAGAATTGTAATTTATATTTAAGCCAACTTATTAGGGAATCTAATGGATCACACACATAATAACCATTGATTAAAAATTAAAATGGAATTATTAATTAAGTTTGACTTGATTGTAAATAAATTTTAGAAATTAAGGACTATAATGTAATAAATACAGGGGATTACAATTCTAGACTTAGAAAAAATCGAGTAGGGACTTGATTGACTAAATTTCTAAAATTATCCTATTATTATATAAGTGATATTATTTAAGGGACAAATTGATATTTTATTATTTATAAAGTTTTTAGGTTTTTCTATAAATAGAATGTTATGCCTTTTATTTTCTACACATGATAATACAACAAGTACAATACATAAACACCTTAACACATAAGAAAATAGTTAGCACTCAAAGAAAATAGCAAAGTGTTTATGAGATTTCACATGGGTGGTTTGCGCGAATTACTGTTTGAACCCAGATACTTAGACGACTTGTGATTTACAACAATCCAATATTAAAGTAATCATTTAAAGTTAAAAAGAACATTTGATATTCATATAATCTTTATATAAACCTTAAATAATTCTAAATATTTCTAACTTCCTTTAAACTCTAAAAATTTAAATTCACCATTTCAGCTGCTTGCCCAACAATAACTTCTTCCATAGACGCATCACGTTCCAACCAGAAAGCCTTCTCTCTACCCAGTTGATTGCAACCGTCTAGACCCATCTTGAAATTGATGAGAGTAGAAATACACTGTACCTTCTTTGATTTCAGAGGGAGTTGAGTACGAAATGCCATTGTAGGTGATTTCAGTTCTCGACATTCATAGAGCTTTTCCCTATCTGTATGTTTAGTTTGCAAGGACAGTAGCTTCATATCTTGATTGCCGTTTCTACTTCGAATCCAGACCCTCAGTTATTGAGCAAGATAGCTTCGCTTCTTCAACAGCTTAAATCTGCCCGAAAATTGAAGCATCCGGACTCGCATAAAGACTCCCATAACCAACTGTCCATGAAACAAAAAGGTTTCCATCCCCATTTATGGTCTTTGTTCCCCAATAGCAGCTCGCAGTCATCTGAGAGCCCTCTCGGTAGCCTTGTTAAGAAGAGACCACTAAATTTTACATAACAATCAGGGGATGAGAATGCGTGATCCATGCGACTCATTGATCTACCACGGAACCAAGTGTATCTGTGTCCCGTGAGAGGGTACTAACAAATCCAAAAAACTCTGAAAGTGTCTTGAGCCAGCAAGGTTGAAATAGCCACTGTTTATCAGCAGCTCAACCATGCATTACCAGTAAAACTTGATTGAACCGACTATGTTTTGTGGAAATCTCAAATTGATAATATTATTTTTGTTAATGGTTTTGAGGACTTCATAAATGGCATCTCTATTTATCCAGGGAAGGAATTTAAGTGCAAGTGTAATTAATTCAGCCTTCATTGCTTGGAGAAGACAAGATTGCACAATCCTCAGCTGGATTTACTCGTCTCTCACACCAGCTATCATGGCACTTCTCAGTCTACTTGGAATGCATTGGAAAAGACCTTATCTTCTTCTTCAAAATCCAAAATAATACAACTGAGGCTTGAATTGCAATCCACAATAAAAGGATCTTTGTCTATGATAAACTACATCATGAAGGTGAAAGGAGCTGTAAACAGTCTAGCAGCTATTGGAGAATCTGTATCCGAACAAGATCAAGTCATGAATCTATTTGGAGGACTCGGTTCTGACTATAATGCAGTAGTTACTGCTATCAACATTTGAGAAGATAAAATCTCAGTTAAAGCTATTCACAGTATGCTTTTAGCATTTGAAAATAGACTTGAGCAACAAAACTAGTAGATCAAATTTTTGCAATGGCCGCCAATTATAACTCTTCCTTTAACAATAGAGGTGGTGGAAGGAGATATAATGACAGTAGAGGACATAGCTACACAAGCTTCACTCCAAATGCCAGCAATTATAACTACATAGGCCATGGTCGTGGGAGCAGATACACATAGAGTGGAAGACATAATTCAATCAGTTCAGAGAAGCCACAATATCAGTTATGTGATAAATTTTGCCATATAGTACACATTTGCTATCACATATTTGATATTTCCTATCAAAACTCTTCAAACAGTAGTACTAATTCTTTGAATATGAATATCAGAAATTAAAACAATATACTTACTTATGGTTGCCTCCTTTAATAATCTTGCAGATGACAATTGGTACCTTAATTCTGGAGCAAGTTGTCACCTGACTCAGAATGCTAGGAATCTAACCAACTCTACTCCATACACAGGGACAAATAAGGTCACAATTGGTAATGGTAAGCACTTATCCATTTCCAACATTGGTTCCCATCATCTAGTCTCTAACTCACAATCATTTCAACTCAGAAAGGTGTTTCATGTTCCATTCATCTCAGCAAACTTGATAAGTGTTGCCAAGTTCTGCTAAAATAATAATGCCCTGATTGAATTTCAATCAAATAGTTTCCTTGTGAAGGATCTGTATACGAAGAAGATACTGGCACGAGGCAGACTTGAGAATAGACTTTACAAGTTTCTAGCACTGAACAACGAGAAAATGGCATACGTTGGCATTAAATATTTATCTGATTTTCATTCTCCAAGCTCCAAAACCACTCATAATAAAATAGACATATGGCATCACAGACTAGGTCATGCTACCACTGATGTTGTAGTCCAAATATTGTAAAGTTGTAATGTTTCCTATGAAAAGAATAAAGCTACTAATTGTTCCACTATATGTTCTTCCTGTCAACGTGCAAAGAGTCACAAATTGCCCACTCATCTCTCCTCCTCTTGTGCTTCCAAACCATTGGTATTGATTCATATGGACATCTGGAGGCCTGCCTCAGAAAAATCCACATCTGGTGCTAAGTACTTTATTTTGTTCTTAGATGATTTCTCACGATACACATGGTTCTATCTTCTACACACAAAGGATCAAGTTCTTTCAATGTTTCAACAATTCAACCTTCAAGTAAAGAATTAATTTGATGACACTATAAAATATGTGTAGTCTGACAATTGAAATGAGTTCAAATCCTTCATCACTTTTCTTCAACAGGCTGGTATTGTGCATCGTTTTTCCTGCCATTATAATTCAGCTCAGAATGGGAGAGTATAGAGGAAGTATAGACATGTTGTAGAAACTGGATTGGCCTTGCTAGCTAATGCTTATTTACCTATGAAGTTCTGGCAATATGCTTTTCAATCAGCAACATTCCTCATTAATAGAATGCCAAGTAAGGTACTCAACAATGCTTCACCTTATCTAACTCTTTTTCAAAAACTTCCTGATTACTCCTTTAGAGTATTTGGTTGCCTATGTTATCCTTTCATTTGCCCCTATAACAACCATAAGCTGCAATATCAATCAGTTCGGTGCATATTTCTTGGTTATACCCTCAGCAACAAAGGATATTTGTGCCTTGATTATCTCACTGGACAAGTCTATGTCACACCTCATGTTGTTTTTGATGAAACACAATTCCCTTTCAACAAAAACCCTCATCTATCTCATTCTGATGATGCTTCCTCTGCCAGTTTACTTCCTGCAATACCACTCCCCCTAGTGGTTTGTCTTATTGTCCTGGTGATACACCTACCTCAATGCCCACTGATGTTATTCCCATGAATGTCAATTCTATTTGCTTGAGTGAAACTGCAACCTTCCCAATCTCTCCTTCTTCTCTTAAGTCTGTTCCTACTAATCAGATCCCTGAGTCAAATCCAGCTCCACGTATGATAACAAGGTTAATGAGTGGTATCACTAAAAAGAAGGTCATTCTTAATGTAACTACTGTAACAGAACCATATACACTCAATCAAGCTCTCAAAGATCCATAGTGGACTCAAGCAATGGATCAAAAGATTGCAGCTCTTCATCGCAATCACACCTGAGATCTTGTTGCCAAGCCTTCTGATTTCAATATCATAAGATGTAAATGGGTATACAAATTGAAGCACAAGCCAAACGGGAGTATTAACAGGCATAAAGCTAGACTTGTGGCAAAAGGGTATCATCAAACACTTGACCTTGATTACTTTGAGACATTTAGCCTAGTAGTCAAAGCTGCAACTATCCACATTATACTAACCATTGCTCTTAGTTCTAAATGGGAAGTACGACAGCTTGATGTACACAATGTATTTCTAAATGGTGAGCTCGAGGAACAAGTCTACATGTCTCAATCTCCTAGCTACGTGGACACCAAGTTTCCTACCAAAGTTTGTCGATTGAGAAACTCTTTATATGGCTTGAAACAAGATCCAAGAGCTTGGTTTCAATGGCTCAGTTCTACTCTTTTGTAGTGGGGGTTCAGCACCTCCAGGAATGATAGCTCTATGTTTCTCTATTTTGGTGAATCTACAACTTTGATTGTTTCATCTATGTAGATGATATCCTCATCACAGGCAGCTCACGTGTGTAGGTTGCTTCACTTATTGCTAAAATGAATTCTATATTTGCATTGTGAGATTTGGGGAGGCTAACCTATTTCCTAGGTATTGAAGTTTCTTACTTAAGAATTCTATTCATCTCAGCCAAACCAAATATGATATCCTCATCACAAAACAACAATGTTTGATACCAAGCTTGTCAAAACTTCTGGGGCTGTTGGACAAAATTTATCTAAATTTGATGGTGAGCCTATGGAAAATGCTTTTGGTTATCATAGTATATTGGGAGCTCTTCAATATCTCAAAATTACAAGGCCTGACATCGCTTTCGTTGTTAATAAACATGTCAGTTTATGCAACAACCAACTTTAGCACATTGGCTCTCTGTCAAAAGAATCCTTTGATACTTGTGTAGGACTAAGCATGATGGCTTACTTTTAAGTTCATCAAATCAATTGACAATAGAAGGATTCATAGATGTTGATAGGGGTGCTCAACCTGACGATCGAAGAAGTGCCAATGGCTATATCATTTATCTAAGGGCTAATCTAATTTCTTGGTCCTTTACCAAGAAAAAATTAGTCTCTCGCAGCAGTGTAGAATCAGGGTATAGAGGGCTTGTTCTAGCTACTGTAGGAATTATCTAGATCCAAGCCCTACTGCAAGAACTATATGTTCCTACCCCTGTTATTCCTATACTCTGGTATGACAACATCAATGCCTATCATATGGCCAAGAATTCTATATTTCATGCCCGAACAAAACATATAGAAATTGATCTACACTTCATTCGTGATCAAGTTCTCAAAGGGCAAATAGAGTTACACTTTGTTCCCATTGAAGAACAGCCCACAGATCTTTTGGCTATACATCTCACAAGCCCAAGGTTCTTGTTTCTCAAAACACAGTTATGTCTTATTCCAAGATCCTTTCACTTGCGGGGGGATGATAAACCACTCGAAGAAGAAGAATTGGTTGCATGAAGAATTAGTTAAAAAGAAAAGCTAAAGAAGAAGAAGTTGTTAAGTCAGGATTTCAGTTAATTAACTTCTTCTCATTATAACCAACTCTAACAGAATTGTAACCAATTCTGACTATTTCATAATTGCCTTAGCAGCAATTATATTAACTGCCATGACAGATTGTTGGTGATCACAGCTGTCATGACAATCTGTAGCTATATATACATGGTGCGTGCATATATATATATTTACAGTGAAAAAATACAATCAGCAGAAGAGAAATATTCGAAGCAAAGGCTAGCCCACTTACGTTCCATGATAAAAGATTCGTATTCAAAGAACAGAAATCCTGCCAACTAGAGTACTCAGAAGCTGACTACTGGATTGCCCTCCAGTCCTCAACTTCCTTTTTCACCTCATTCCTGATCTCTTCTGTGAATTCCTCTAAATTGGTGCCACTGCCAATGCCTTGTGTCTTTCCATCAGAAATCATCTTACAAATCCCGTATGCCTCATCTGCTATCTGCTATTTGATTCAGCTGTGAATCTTTTATTTCCCTCTTTGATCGCACAATCCATGAAATTGTCTCCTGACTCCTCAACTGTCTATTGAATACTGCTTGTGCTAGATAGAAGTTTTATTTTGCGTCTTCTGCTCCTTAAAACCATATGATGTGGACGCCTACTTGCCTGTGAATTATCTGTGGAGGTGATAGAAGTCTGGTGGATCATAACTTGCTGATTCTCCTCTGAAGCTGATTCATGTGAATGATTGTGAGAGTCCATTAAAGTTTGGGCCCAAAACTGATAGGCCTCCATAGAAGGGCTATTAGGATCCAAAGGCCACGCATTAGAAACATTTTTGCCATGCAGACGTTGCTGCTGGTCAATAGCAGTGATCTTGATAATCCACAATCTCAAGGAATAAAAACGATTGTGAAAGATTACAGTCCTTGATTTCCGCAGGTTCAGAGTAATCGACAGTATCCTTTCTGCCATACAAAGAATTGTAGAAAAATTAAAAAATGTCGAGATCAACAGTATTCCTCTCCAAATGCGTATCCACATCAGCTTTATTGTAGGCATCAACAACAACCAAATCCGAGACAGCAGCATCTTTTTCCTGGTTGAGAAGCTCTGAAAAGGATTCCATAGTATAAGATATGGACTCCAGATCTGGGTAGTGGAGGGAATCAATTTTAGTTAATTTAACTCAATAAGCATTGCCCCAACAGACCTAGGCCAATCAAGACACGCAAGGCATATAACGCTGATAAATTCAAACTTAATTTATCATAGCCAATAGCCAACAGATCTGTCTATTGTCCATCCTTTTGTTGGCAAATCTGAAATTGATATCCTTACTAAATTTAATAATTATGGTGAATCTATGTTGTTATTCTTAGGGAAAACATTTAACTAAATTGAACATATACTACAGACAGTTATGTTGTCTAGATTTATTAACATATCTAGTTCTTAAAGCTGTCATTAAATTAAATTACTAGTACAAACACTATAGTTGTTTAATTGTAAGAATTAGTTACACTGTGGATATGTTAACTAACTAATGTTAAAAAAAAGATAGATATTTAGAATATAAATTGACATATCATTTCAATTATCAATTTTGATTTTTGTAAGAGGACGTTTACTTGAAACCAAGGTTTTTCTCTTAATAAGTTTTAGATTTATTTAATTTAGCTTGATTATTTTATTCTTTTTACTATAGCATAGTCTAAATAACCTCAAAACCCCCCAACTTTGAATCATCTAGCATAAAGACCTGAACTAGATCTCCCTCATGGGATCAACTCCTTGCTTACTTTATATTATCTTGTTTGTTTAAGCTAGATTAATTAATCTGTGTGATTGTGAAATTGCAACAATTATGAAAATAAACAAACACTTTTCATTTTAATCTCCAATTCTTTAATGAAAAAGTCAATTGCTCATTGTAGAAATAAGCAAGCAATTACATAATTGAAATGATAAAGTTCATCAAATCTTATATTAGAAGTGAAAATCTTATGTATCTAATCCCTGGTATAAAGTTTGACTTTCAAGGTATGCTCACACCATGCTTGTATATCTCAAATCAAAGAAAAGAAGATGAAGAAAGAAAATTTTGAAGCAAAATTTTTGTCTTCCACACTCGTATCTTGATTTAGTCAACTAAAAAAATATGTGTTCATGAATGAAGATTGACCAATAAGGTATATATCTCTTTTCAAACTCTTATTGTGAGTATTTTTAGACTATAAAAGTGGGTTACTTTATATAGGTCTATATATCTGCCTAAGTGTACAATTATATACACTTGCGAGAAAAACATGAAAACAATGATGTGGCCTAACTAATTTATAAAACAAAAGGAGATATGGTGATCTAAGAAGTTAATCTTTTTCATAAGACTGAAATGTAATCTAAGAGAGATTATAGGAACATATCACGATGTTTGATGCAAGCAAGAATAAGAGAAAAAAATAGCTTTTTAAGAAGCTGATTTAATGGTGTTGTTCATCAAAACACGAAATCATCTCTATCTGTCTCTCTCTCTCTCTCTCTTTCTCTATTTGTCTCTTGCTTTAAGGTACTCATATCATAAATTTCCAAGTAAATCTATTCTATTTACTTAACATCTTCTGATAAATATAAAAGAATTTTTTATATGTTTGTGAGTATGGATCATGATTTAGCTATTGGAAACTGGTTAAAGCATTAGCTTATTCATGGAGACATTCATTGAAAAAAAGCAAATTTAGACAATCATCGGTTGAATGTTCATTAGTTTCATAGATTTAACACAGAATTTCTTGAATATATTTTAATTTACCACTCTTTTTCAATTCTATTGTCTCGACTTTTCTAGCTAAAGATGCAAACTTGCCTTGGAGGTCATGATCTTCCCTAAGGTTGTACATTCCTACACTAAATGTATGAGGTTGAGTTTTACTTGGTGTCTCATAAGTGCCTGTAGTGTCCAAATTTTAAGCATTTCCAGCTAACAAGTCTAGGTACTCCATTGCTTCATTAGGATCTTTATCTTTAAAAGTTCTATTGCACATCAATTCTACCATTTGTCTATCTTTAAGTGTTAATCCTTTATAAAAATGTAAAACCAATCTCCACGTTTCAAAACCATAATGAGGGCAAGTATTAAGCAAGTCTTGATACCTATCCCAACATTGGTAAAATGTTTCTCCTAGTTTTTGAGTGAAAGTGGTGATTTATCTTTTGAAAGAGTTTGTTCTGTGAGATGGAAAAAACTTCTTTAAAAATTATTGTTGCATTTCATCCCAAGCATAAATGGATCCTAACTTCAGATTTTGCAGCCATGTTTTAGCTTTATCTTTTAATGTAAAAGAAAAAAGCTTTAATTTAATGGTGTTCATGCTACAATTTAAGTCATTATAAGTGTTACAAACTTCCTCAAATTCTCTCAAATACAAGTTTGGATTTTCTAGATCTAAGCCATTAAAAAAGGTAAAAGTTGAATAATGTCTGGCTTAAAATTAAAATGAGAAGCATCAGGAGAAAAAATGATACATGATCATGCACTTGTTCTTGTTGGATTCATATAGTCTCTAAGTGTTCTAACCTGATTATTCTCATTATAAAGCGATTGATTATCCTATTTAACCATGTTTTCTAAAGAAGATGAGAATACCCTACAAAGTCTATCATTTAATGTACGTGACCAAACTCTCATGCACGTGTAGAAAGAAAATAAAAAGGAAAGGAAAATGAGACAAAACACAAGAAATAAAAGTTAGATAAAAGAAAAGTGAAAAGAAAAAAATATAACAAAATTTATAATTTATACAGAAATTTACCTCCCCTGCAACGAAGCCAAAAACTTGACATGACCAAAAGATTGATGTCTTATCCCAAGTGCAAGAGTTTCGAAGTAATAAATAACCCGGCAAGACCGAGGTCGAACAACAAGGAGGTTAACTATATAAATTATAAATAACAGCAACAACAATAATAATAAGTTAAAAAGGACTTTGAGATGTAAGATTAATGTGAGGATTAATCAAAGATAAAAGCAATTGTCAAGGTTAGAGGATCCACTAATAGTATTAGAAATAAGTATAGTATAAACTCTTTTTATTAATCAATTGGAAACCACACACAAAGGAGGTTCCAATCGGATGATTTATCCATAATAGTTCATTATAAATTGTTAACATGATCATATTAATTATCTTATTTTAATAACATCATACTTTTAAATATTGTCAGGAATTCATAATGTTAACTTATGTTAACAACAAATCAAGTTTCTTTCATAGCACAGTTGTATGTTATACCATACGGTTGGCTATGAAAGTGCCAAGCATTTGTTGTACCAAGTGTTATACAATATAAATCTAGATTAACTATTTAACAAGCAAGATATTAAGAATTAAAAAGATAAGACATGTTAATAACAAATTTTATTGGATATAAACATTAAAGTCTGTGTTGAGTTTATATTATACATATTCTAACACCATTAGTGAAACCTTTTCACCTTCACATAATAAACTTAACTAAACATAACGAAAAAGAGAAACATAAATAAACAACATAAGAACATAAGTATAGTAAAGGAAATAAAATGCATAAACAAGAGATTAAGAAAAATATAACACGAAATAAAACTTAAACATTACAAAAATATAAAGAAAGAAATAAAGATCATGATCTTGATCTGAAAACCAATATGCATAAATGTATGGCAAATGCCTCCTTTTACAGGTCAAAATTTAGAACTATTGATTGATGATTAATTGTTGAGTGAGTGGCCACATCTTGACTTGGTGACAATCTTTATCTTCTTGTCTGAACTAAACGTCATTTCTAACGTCAGAATTTGAACAGATTTATATCATGAAAGTTCTAGGAAATTGTTTCATCTTTCCAACAAAAAAGAATCGGTGTATTTGGACTTCTAGAACTCGAGATATGGGTTGAACACTGAATAGTATCTAGGCTACAGGACAGATTCAGACTTCTTCATTGTTGCTACAATTTGAACTTGAAAATGGCCTTTTTGAATCTTACACTCCTATAAAAGTTTTAAGCCTATGTCTTAGCTTTCCATCCATATAAAGCAGGCCTAAATCCAAGTTCTACAACTCTAGTTATGATCCAATAACCGAATAGTGTTTCAATTTGAATTGAACCAGCATCTCTTTTCTAAGCTTGGCCCTATCTTTGTCTTCTTAATTTTAGTAGTTAAATTTATCAATCAATCCCTTGATTTATGTGATAGGCCTGCATTTAAAATGAACATTTACCATAAATTAAAGGTATCTTATATTATTAGATATGTTATTATAAAACATGCTCTAGCTAAAGAGTTATTGATATTTCAAGTGCAAAATGATGATATAAAACCTTGATAAAAATACACTTTTAAGTACTAATCATGGACCTAGCAATTAGTCTTTCTTTTGGAGTTTGGAATCTTGAATAGAACTTAACTATCTTAGAGGAAAGATCACGATCAACGAGAATTAGGCACCTTAGTTTGATGTCTCTAACTATGATTATTTGAGTTATAGGATAAGAGCATGCTTGTTTTTACAAGATATTGAGGAGTGAAATATTGTTAAAAATAGCTTTTAAATTCGTATGAAGATCGTAAAAGGTGTGATTAAGGAAAAATCCATAGAGAAATTTGTAACACTAAAAATGAGAAACTTGCTTTTAATGGTAAGGTTTTTTATGTTTTTCTTTTTGTTTTGTATGGTAGTGAATTTAGTAAAGTTTCATACTCATTGTGCTAAATAACATATAGTGAACATTAGAGATTGTACATAAAGGAACAACTTGAGTAAGAAGCTCAAGCATCAAGAAAATGAGTACATGGTTTGTTAGCATTATAAATGGCTTACTAAATCTTCAAAGTAACATTAAGGTACTTGAGATGGTGAAAAACATATTGAGATCTTTACCTTGAATTTGAGATTTTAAAGTGATAGCCATCGAAGAATCAAAGAATTTGAGGACACTCAAATATTATAAGCTTTTTAGGTCTCTTATTACCCATGAGTTCAAAGTGTATGAAGATAATATTGACATTAAAATGAAAGGCATTGCACTCAATACTTCACATGATGATGATAGTGAAGAAGATGATGAATAAATTGGTTTATTATGATAAAATTCAAAGGCATGTTAAAGAAGAAGAAATTCTCTAACAGGAAAAACTACAAAGATGACAAGTGTGAGACTAGAAAAAATGAAACAAATTATTTGCTATGAATGCAAAAAGCCTACACACATCTAGAGTGATTCCTATTACTTAAAAGAAATTAAAAGCCAATGCCAAAAAGGCTTTGAAATCCACTTTGAAAGAACATTTCCTAAGAAAAATTGATGATGAATCCAAAATCAAAGGATATAAAATCTCTCTTATGGAAAAAATATGACAATATGTATTTCAAGAAAGAACAATGTTTTATGGAATAATGTGATGATGATAAGGAGACACAAGTTAGTGCTTTTGAGCATTGGTAAATATCACGTAGTTATAAAACAAAAATAAATTTAAATTCATATTTTTATATTCCTGACTCTGGCGTCAGTGAATAAACAAATAAAATAAATTTATTTTTACGCATGCACAATCTTTTTATTTTTCTAGCTAAATAAAATAAAATAGAATGAATAAAAATAATATGAATTTAAATCGGTATTTTTATTCCCGACTCTGGTGTTAGTGAATAAACCAATAAATTTATATTATTTTTATTCGTGCATACATATTTTTTATTTTTTTTTCTACCTTTTTTATGTTTTTATTTTGAGCTGGCTGGGCCCAGCTCAGCCCACATGGGCTGGGCTTGACCCAGCCAGCCCGGCCAGGTCACTGGCCCAAGCCAGTGACCGGCTGGGCTCTGTTGCAGGCATGCGTGACTTACTCACGCATGCTTGCAACAGTAAGAAGGTAATTATATTACCTGCACAGTTACAAAATTCTATATTTGCAAAGCAGGGAGAAGGAAGAACTTACCCGGTAGCTAAAGGCGAAGGAGTGCGGTTGCTGATTGACTAGCCTCTTCTTGCTTTCCCTTCGTCTAGCCTTTTCTTTCTTGTTCTCTGGCTTTCTTTTGATTTTGCTGCTGGTGTGGTTCGTTTGTCAGTTCTCCTTGATTCCCTGCCTCCCTCTTGATTTTCTGTTCCTCTGTGCTTGCTGGGAGACAGACGAAGATGATGATATATGAAGATTTGGTGGATGACAAAAACTTCCCCTCCACCTCTGTTTCTTGGCCTGTTCCCCCTCTCTGTTTTCGTCTTACACTCGTCGTTCCCCTGCTCGTTCGTGCTCTCTGGTTTTCTCGTTCAAAATCCCCTGCGTCTTCTGCCTCCTTCCTTCTCTTCTTTTTTTCGTCTGTCTTCACCCCCTGCCGTGCATGGCTTTTTTTTTCTCCCCAGTCCCTTGGTTCTCTCCTTCCTCCTCCTGTTCGTTCGTCTCCTCTCTGCTTTTGCCTGGTGCTGGAGGTCTGAACCCAGGAGACGGTGGTTCTTCTCCTGCGTTTTTTTCTTGTTGTTGTTCGTCTCTGTGTCTTGTTTTTTTGTTCTCTGTTCTGGGTCTCCCCCTTCTCTCAGTTTTCCCCAGGTTTTAGTCCCTCTCCCTGCCGTGCATGGCTTTTTCTTCTCCCCTTCAGCCCATTTGTTATCTCTGGCTTTATAGCCACAGAATGCCACCGTTACCAGGTAATAAATTGATTGTTATTGCAGGAGTAATGGCGATGCATCCGTTTTTGTTCGGGCGAGTGAAGGAGAAGATGAACAGTGTTGATGGACATGGCTAATTGCATTTTGATCCTTTACATTTTGCATTTTAGCAGTCCAGTCCTTGGGTAAATTGTAATCGAACCCCTGCATCTCAGCGCAATTTACACATTGGTCCTTGGGTTTTAATTTCTTGCAAATTGTACCCCAATTAACCCCAAACTTTGGTATTTCTTCAATTAAGTCCTTGATTTCATTAATTAAATTAATTCCAAGCTCAATTAAGTCCAAAAACTTATCAATTCTCTAATTAAGCCCTTGCTCTGATTAATTAAATTAATTTCAAGCTCAATTACGTCACAAAACTTATTAATTCTTCACTTAAACCCTTGATTTGATTAATTAAATTAATTCCAAAGTTTAATTAAACCTCAAAACTTCCAATCATATTGTCCTTAACCCAAATTTTAATTCATTCTTCATTTATTTTATTTTTACTTGTTTTTCATCATTTTTTCAGTAATTAAAATAAAATGGTCAAAAATTAGGTTATGACAGCAATATCTTATGTCAACATCTTATTTTTTGTGATTATATTTTTCCTACTATTGAATATGTTTTGCTTGTTGATAATTTAAAGGATAATTTGCGTAGTATAAGTCAAATTCATGACAAACAAATTTAATTTATCTGGGTTTGTGTTTTTCCTTGTAGTGTAAATGGAACATAAAAAGGTTATACTTCTTATTTTACTTGCTTATACTTCTTTTTTTTTTCTATTTCAAGTTATAACAAATGGATAATGAGAAGAGCTTTTTTCAAAAGAATATAATTTGGAGAAGATTTATGTTGAACAACTATTCAAATCTAAAAATCATTTGTCTATGGATTGAAAATGTTGAGTCAGTAGTTTTCTCTCAAATGTTTATGCTATCAATAAAGTGGATTCTATTCTTTTGATCACAGAACCTACCACACGTCTGAGTCAAAACTCTACTCAACAAAATATAAATGGTAATAGTATATTGATGCACACTCCATAGCGAGTTAATAATATTTTTTGTTAAAATATAAAAAAAATCTTAAGAGTTTGGAGAATATTTTTAAAATATAACAACAATCTTAAAAGTATAAAGAATATTTTAAGTGTCTTGGGTCTGGCGACCATGCAAGACCTAGGAGCCTTGGATATGGTTGGGTCTGGCGGTTATAATAAATCCAATAACCTTAGGTCTCATTATCAAGAAAACCCGGGTCTGACAGCCATGCCTAATTAAAATTTTTTTATAAAGTTTTTTTATTTGCTATAAAAAAAACATTTAAAGTATCATAAACTGAAATGCTAAATTATTTTGTTTTCTAAAAAACTTTTAAATTATCCTTGAATTATCATAAACAAAAATCCTAATTAATTTAAAAATATATTTTATATATATATATATAAAAAAAAAATTAAACTACCCTTGAAGTATCCTAAATAGAAGTGTTAATTAATTTGTTTTATAAATATTTTTTATTTAAAAAAAGTATTAAACTATTCTTAAAGTATCGTAAATAAGTTCATTCAACAGCTTTGGGTGTGGAAGCCAAGCCAGACCCAATAGCCTTGGATTTGACGACAATACTAAACTCAAGAACCTTGGCTATGGCGGCAATTCCTAATTAAGTTTTTTAAAAATATTATTTATTTGTTATAAAAAAAAAATACCCATGAAGTATCCTAAACCTAAATGCTAATTAAGTTTTATTTATTATATATATATATATATATATATATATATAAAAAACACATTTAAACTATCCCTAAAGTATGCTAAACATAAATCCTAATTAAGTTTTTTTTTTAATTCTTTTTATTTTTTCTATAAGAAAAAACATTAAAATTATCCATGAAGTATTCTAAATAAGTTAATATAAATGTTTCCTATTTTTTATAAGAAAAACATTTAAACTACCCTTTAAGTATCATAAACATAAATGCTAATTAATTTTTTTTATAATTTTTTTATTTCATATAAAAAAAATTAAACTACCCTTGAAGAATCACAAATAATTTTTTTTTATAAATTTTTTCTATTTTTTATAAAAACAAAACATTTAAACTACTCTTGAAGTATACTAAACAGAAATCCTAATAAATATTTTTTATAAATTCTTTTTATTTTTTATAAAAAAAAACATTTAAATTATCCTTGATGTAACCTAAACAAAAATTCTAATTAATTTTTTTGAAAAAAAAATTATTTTTTGTATAAATTATATCTAAACTATCATTGAAGTAACCTAAACAGATATCTTAATTAATATTTAAATTTATTTTTAAAAAAAAATATTAAAACTATCATTCAAGTATCCTGAACAGAAATTTTAATTAATTTTTGAAAATATTTTTTGTTTTTTCTATAATAAAAACATTTAAACTATTCTTGAAGTATCCTGAACAAAAATCCTAATTAATTTTTTAATTTATTTTTATTTTTTACAAAAAAAACTATTTAAACTATTCTTGAAGTATCCTGAATAGAAATCCTAATTAGTTTTTTAATTTTTATATAAAAACAATTAAATTATCCTTGAAATATCATAAACAATAAAACATTGAAAATACCCTTGAACTATCCTTGCTAATTAATTTTTTTATAAATATTTTTTATTTTTTTCTATAAAAACATTTAAATTATCCCTAAAATATCCTAAACATAAATCCTAATTGATATTTTTATAAATGTTTTTTATTTTTTCAAAAAAAAAAACATTTAAACTATCTTATAAATATTCTAAATAGAAATCATAATTACTATTTTATTTTTTCTATAAAACAACATTAAAACTATTCCTCAATAATATTTTTATAAATTATTTCTATATTTTATTAAAAAAAAATTGAAAATACCCTTGAAGTTAAACAGAAATGCTAATTAATTTTTTTTATAAATATTTTTTATTTTTTTGTAAAAAAACATTTAAACTATCCCTAAAATATCCTAAACAAAAATCCTAATTGATATTTTTATAAAAAAAAGTTTATTGAAAAAAAAAAACATTTAAACTATCTTAGAAGTATTCTAAATAGAAATCATAATTACTATTTTTTTTCTATAAAACAACATTAAAACTATTCCTCAATAATATTTTTATAAATTATTTCTATATTTTATTAAAAAAAAAACATTGAAAATACCCTTGAAGTTAAACAAAAATGCTAATTAATTTTTTTATAATTATTGTTAATTTTTTTATAGAAAAAACATTTAAACTATTTTTAAAAGTATCCTAAATAAATTTTTTGAATAGCTTTGGGTCATTGAAACTACCATTAAAGTATTCTAAATAAAAATGCTAATTATTTTTTTTATTTTTTATAATAATAAATATTTAAATTACCATTAAAATATCTTAAATAATTTCTTTAATAGTCTTGGCCTAGCAGCCATACCCACTAGCCTCAGGTCAAGTAGTCATGCCTGATCAAACATATACTAGCAATTTTTGGAATAAAAAATAGAAAAGGATTTTTTTCATGAAAGAGAACAACACAGGCAAGAAAAGGATTCGATGTTTTTTTTCACAGTACGACCATTAGAACATGAACTGATGCTTCTAATGGCATGCCATCAAACCATATGTGATTGCTAAGACACTTACCTCTGTATCACCATATGTGGGGGGCAGCCTCTGTCACACTCAAGAAACCTTGGTCGCTACACAAATAAGATGAAAAGAAAATATAAAAGATATGATCATAAGATGACATGAATTTGGGGGGCAGAGGGAGCAGCAGAATAACCAAGGACAAAAGAAGAAAAGGTAAAACCCCCAATCCATGCTTGCACTGGTTTTGAATACATAAATTAGCATTGAAAAAGGTTAAAGTGATCTTAGCTCAACATAAAATCATAAACAGGTTTTGCTTAAGACACATGTTGTCAAATCTTTCTAAATTCAAAATTCAATTTTTTTTTTTTTTCTAAAATTGAGTGCAGTTTGTACTTTTTGGATCGTTTTGATGTGTTGATGTCAAAAATAATTTTTAAAAAAATAAAAAAATATTATTGGCATGCTTTTCGGCACGAAAAACTATTTGAAAAGCAACCGCTACCACACTTCCAAACACCCTTTAAATATTCTCAGAGATACAAAAACATGTCCTTATTAACTTTTGTGAGTTCAAACTCTACCCCTCAAAATCTAGATGGTACTAGCAGCAAACTAAAATTAATGATGCCTTTTGTATCTTTCTATATTTTAGAAATTTCAAAAACATCTGAAATATATCTTTTTAAACGTGTTTAAAAATATAATTATGGTTATTTTTTAAAAAACATTATTTAAAAATATATTAAAATAATATTTTTTTTATTTTAAAAAAATTATTTTTAATATTAACACATCAAAATAATCTAAAAATACAAAAAAATATTAATTTTTAAAAAATATATATTTTTAAAATATAAAAATAAACGATGCCTAGTATATTTAAACCATCACCTCTTTCAATTGCATGATTGACTTTAGTATATAACAATTATTCTCTTTAAATTAATATTATTTTTTCTTAATAAAATTCAGTAGTTTTTAAATTTTAAAAGTGAATTAAAATAAAAATTATTTGATGGAAAATTGAAACTAGTTTTTGAGGTTGTACCAAAATTATTTATAAAATTTAAAAACTTATTTGTTTCAATTTAAGTATATAATTAAAAACTTTGGTCTTTAAAACCTATTTGGGAATGTGGTTCTTGTTATTTTTTAAATTATTTTTTATGTTGAAATACATTAAAATAATATTTTTTTTGTTTTTAAAAAATTATTTTTAAAATTAGCACATTAAAACAATCCAAAACACATTAAAAAATTAATTTTTAACCAAAAATAAATAAATTTTCATGGAATTTCCAAACATTCTCAACTGTTTTGATAGTAGTGGTTTTGCCACTTACTATTTTTTTTGTTTCCATCTCACTTTGGTGTTAGTAGCTATAATTAAAGGTTTTATTGAGAAGGGAGTTCGTCATTGAGAAAAGAGTGCAAGAGGAGCAGATGATTTTTATAGAAAAGTGTGCGTGCGGCGAGGGAAAGGTTAGGATACGACATATTTGGAATTATTGATAAGTGTGATAACCCAGGATATTAATAAAACATTAGAAAAGCATTTTAGATCTTAGCTCAGCGATTGAAGAGACTTGTTCTTTTCCTCTATATTCTAGATTCAAATTTTATTATGCACATCTGTCACCCCCGTGATGCTTTACATGCACACTGGGTTTGCAGAATGTTCAATGAGCCGTAGGATTAGTCGTGGTGCGCGCAAGCTAGCCCGGACACCCACATAAATAAAAAAATAAATAAAAAAATAAAACATTAGAAAAGGGGAAAAAAATGCGAATAAAGTGAAAGAAAGTGTGAAGGACGAGAGAAATCTTCCAAGTAGATGAGTGGTCAAATTATCACGGCTAAGGGGATGAATATTATATTAATCAACAAAATATTTTAATAAGGTAAAACTGTAATTTTAAAAGAAGGTTACTTAACTCATCCATCCCAAATTATATAACCACCTCATCTCTCTTTTTCTCGCAACAACTCTTTTTAAAAAAACTAGTCGTTTCTCGTGAAAAAAAAAAAAAAAAGAACACTTGAAAAAGTCAAACTTCTTGTTTCTTTTAGCAGTGGCTAGTTTGTGGTTTTTTCTACTGACACTCAATTGATTTCAGTACAAGCTTCTCTTTCAATTTCCTACACCTTACAAGCTTACAATTTTATTACATTTGATGCTTTGTTACACTTCATTCTAAGAGCTTGGACTCATATTTTATTTCTTGAAAAGCTTAGAACTTTAAATTACATTACTTTCTATAAAGACTTAAACTTATTTTTATTGTAATATTTTCTTCTTGTAAGGAATGATTATTCTCTTATAAGCTATAAATCAAATTATGAAAATGCAAGTGGCATTTGAACCACTTAGGATTATCCTTCGAGTGTAAACCAAAAGGAGGTTTTCAATTCTGATCCTTAACAAAGATTATGTTAAAGGTTCTAAATATTTATCCTTGAAAAAACATTATGAGTGAGGTTTTTTAAATTTTAGCCTGTAAAAATATTAGAAGATAGGTTTGATTCTAAGCCTATAAAAAAATCAAGTTTGATCTTGAGCTCAAAAAACAATTGTGTAAGATTTAACCCTGAACCCATAAAAAGGATTGGTTTAACTTGAGCTCGTAAAAAAATAGGTTAAATCCTAAATTCATTAAAGGATTGGAAAAGGCCTTCAATCTTTGACCTAAATTTAGTCTTACTTGCTAAGAAAATCATGTGATAGTAAATACGTGATTCAAAAAGTATAGTAAGCGAATATAAAACTGGTATGCATCTCTTTCCTTGTCTCTTTAAATTTGTGATTATTGATATTGTTTGGGTGTTTCGGCTACTTGGCTTATTAAGAGCTAATTTATGCATATTATTATTAATTATTTATTTCAATATTGTTAAAGAAATTAGGATTAATTTTGGCTATCTTGATTTAATTGGATATTAAATTTTTAAAGTTCTATAAATTTAGATAAAGTCCTAATTCACCATCTCTCATTGGCTTTAAAAAAAATATATATATATATATATATATATATATATATATATTTTTTTTTTTTTTTTTTTTTATTTTGATAGTAACACCTCAAAATAATCTAAAAATATCAAAAAAAATATTAATTTGAAACAATGATATTATCTTGGATTTCATAAATACCCCATACAATCTATCATCATTCTTATAATTTAATTTATCACTTTCTCTTTTTTTTTTTTTTATAATCTTGACTTTTATTATTATCAATGATATTATATAAGATTTTATAAATACCTTAATTTTCAAATAATAGCAAAGGTTTTTAATGGTAATGTTAGCAATCAGTTTTTAAATAATTATATATTAAAATAGAATTTATAATTTTTATTTTTATTTTTATTTAAAATTCCTTGTTGATATTCAATAAAAATAAAATATCTGATTATAAAAATTATCAAATCATATATATATATATAGACTTTTTTAATAAAGACTTTTCATAAAAAGAATCTTTTCATATATAATCTTTTCATATATATATATATATATATATATATATATATATGAAAAGATTCTTTTCATGAAAAGTCTTTATAACAAGACTTTTTTAATAAAGACTTTTCATGAAAAAAATCTTTTCAAGTAATATATATATAAAAGAAGTGATTTTTTGGGAAAGAGACTTTTCTATACAATTCATAAAAATAAAAATAAAAAGAGTTTTTTTTTCTGGGCAATTGCATTTCGATAGTTTCTAGTAGAATTTTTTTTTTCCATGCAAGAGAAACATTGTTCTCAATCTTATCATAAAAACAATAAATCCTGTTCTCAATTTTATCATAAAAACAATTTATCCTTAACTTATGATGATGGAATTTCTCTATAAATACACTAATTTTTTTAATGCAAAAATTTATAATTTAGTTAGTAAAATAAATTTTCTTAGCTTTCAATTTTTTTTATAAAAGCTATTATTAATAAAACAAAAATGCAGGGAAAGAAAATTGTTAGCTGGATGCTACTATTTAATAATTTTTTATATTTTTAAAAGTTTTAATATAATATCAAAAATAATTTTTAAAGTAAACAAAATATTTTAATTTATTTCTAAATAAAAATCACTTTTAAAAAACAATCGTTTATTCTCAGAACAGCCCCATTCAATTCCAAGCATCTACTTCTAATCCAACATAATTAACAATTAATTCAAAACAACTACAACAACTTGCTAAAACTTCTAGTAAGCAGGTGAGCATGACACGGCAGTTCTTTCGTCTCTACTCGCCACCACCCTTGGTGTTTCTTAAATAAAGATAGTGCAATCTTCTCTAAACGACGCAACAATTAAACTACTCCCAAACATTACCCTCCTATATGCTCATCCCCTGCAACGGCCTGTAGATTTCTTCCCTCCGGCAGCACAGAATGACTCGCTAAAAAGATAACCTTGCTTTCTCCTCTCTCTAACTTGCTAAAACTTGAGATTTCAGAAAGAGAGAGACAGAGAAGCTCCACCTTCTTAAAGCAAATTATATACTTCGCTGACAAATTAAAAGGATATCGAAGAAAAGGAAATGCACCTCATTTTTATTACTACTATTATGTTTTTTTACGACGCAAGAGAGATTCCAGCCTCTGCAACTTCAACTGTTGCTTGAACCTGTTGATAAAATCATCAGCCTTGGCATCAACCTCGGCATCAACCTCTTCATCTCCAATCAACACTGTTTTCTCTGAAGCCCTTGTCGTTGCAGGCCTTCTTCTTTCAACCTCCTCCCTCTCCACCTCCTCCGCTAAATCCAAGCTCACCGCCTTTTCGCTTGCCGACTTCTTCATTTTCACCTGCCTCTTCGTAGCTTTCACCATGTGCTCCGACTGGGTCCTCTTCACATGATGATCATGACCCGTACCCGGATCGGCATCGGACCCGGTTTGATCTGGGGGACGTTGGGTTGTTCCTTCCGGTTCCGAACTGTAGTATAAAGAAGAGAAGTTGATGGACCTGACCCGTTCTAAAAGTGAAGGGGCTCTTTCGAGCTGGGGAGGATCATGTTCCAGGGTAGTGTTTTCGGGTTGTTGAGTAGGTGGGAATTTGTAGATGGAGAAGTAGTCGATGGACTTGACCCGTTGTAAAAGAGAAGGGGCTCTTTCGAGCTGGGGAGGATCGTGTTCCTGGGTGGTGTTTTCGGGTTCTTGGGCAGGTGGGAATTTGTAGAAGGAGAAGTAGTCGATGGACTTGACCCGTTGTAAAAGAGAAGGGGCTCTTTCGAGCTGGGGAGGATCGTGTTCATGGGTGGTGTTTGCGGGTTCTTGGGCAGGTGGGAAGTTGTAGAAGGAGAAGTAGTCGATGGACTTGACTCGTTGTAAAAGAGAAGGAGCTCGAGCAAGGTGCTGGCCTTCGTGTACTGGTTGATTGTGAGTACCATAACGGGAAGCAAGAGCAATGGTGGCAATCATAAAATTCAGGAGGAGGAAGAGCGAACCCGGTGTTAACCAGCTGCTCACGAAAGAAAAGATCGAGATTGCCATGGATTTCGTTTCTTTTTTATTTTCTTTCTTTTCCTTCTCGTGGTTTAATGTGATGTCAGGATAAAGAAGACGAGTACTTATCCTGCCCTAAAGCTTAATTATTGAAGAGAGAGAGAGAGAATAGGTGATGTTAATTTTATTTTTTAATATATATTCTAGGAGTATATTCTAGGAGCAGTTATTGTTTTTCAAAATTATTTTATTTAAAAATATATAAAAATATATAATATTTTAAAAATTTTAAAAATATATTTTTAATATTAACTAATTAAAATGATTTAAAAATATTAAAATATATAAATTTAAAATAAAAAAATTCAAATTTATTTTAAAATATTTTTAAAATAATTCTTTGTATAATTTTTATGTTAATTGAAATTATATTTTATAATTTAAAAAATATATTTTTATTAATATCGTTGGTGTAAGGTTTTAAATTACATCTAGAAAACCAAATAAAAAGTAAACTGTAAGCAAATATTTTTAAAAGACTAGTAGTTAACAGGGATGGTGGAAGGTTTGTTTTTAGTTAAAAAAACAAAATAATTTAAGATGTATTATTGCTCTGAGAGACACATGAAAAGGAAAGTCTTGTTTATTTGTTAAGTATGATTATGATCATTGCTACTGTCATATCTAGCTTGAAAGTTGGAGGAGCTTTCCCACGGCACATCGATGAGTCACTGAGTGGAAAAAAACATGTCAATTATAAATTTAAATTGATTCCTTGTTTGTTTCTGGAAAGTGGTTTCGGGAAACCATTTTCCAAATTTTTCTGTATTTGTTTGTCATTAGAAAAGTTGGTCAACGGAAAACAATTTCCAGTCAGCAGAAAACACTTTCTAGTCAACAGAAAACACTTTCCGGTCAACGAAAAACACTTTCCAGTCAAATTTAGTAAAAAAAAAAAAATTGACTTGGTTTTCAGGAAAATGTTTTCCTTTTAGCTGTGTTTGTTTTCCGGAAAGTGATTTCCGGGAAAGTACTTTCCAAACTTTCTTGTGTTTGTTTGCCAGTAGGAAAGTTGGTCAATGGAAAACACTTTCCAGTAAAAAGAAAATTTGGCTTGGTTTTCAGGAAAGTGTTTTCCTGAAAAATTTGAGGGGAAAACACTTTCCGGAAGTTGTGAAAAATTTAGAAATATCATTATTTGCTGATTATATCAAATTTGATCCTTAAACTTTTGATTGCTATATATATTTTGTTTTCAATATTTATTTTTCAATTTCATCTCTTAAAATTTTATTTTTATATTAACTTTGGTCCTTATTTTTATAATTGCTATTTGTTTTTTTTCTTATCATTTTTTTATTGAAATTTTTTATTTATCAAATTTGATCCTCATTCTTTTGATTGTTACTTATTTTATTTGAAATAATTTATGAAATGTTGATTATTATTATTTTAATTTCTTCATTTTTTATTTTTCTTTAATTTTTTAGATTTGATCCCTATTATTTTGATTATTATTTGTTTTATTTGAGATAATTTATGAAATTATATTTTTTTTTTCAATTTCATTCTCATTCAACTTTTTAATTTGTAAGATTTGTTCCTCATTATTTTAATAAACTTAAGAAAAATAAAATATTAATAAGTTATTTTCCAGTTCATTTTCCATGACATAACCAAACACTGTAAAGTGTTTTCCAGTTCATTTTCCATAACACTACCAAACATCGGAAAATACTTTCCCGGAATTCACTTTCCCCGGTGAATTCCAGGAATTCACTTTTCAAAAGGAATTCACTTTCCTGCAAACAAACGGAGCCTGAAGTAGTGTTTTGGAACGCGGTTGAAACTGTATTTTTAAAAATTTTAAAAAAAAATTTTGTTAAAATTTAATGTGGTTTGTATTTTTTGGATCGTTTTGATATGTTGATGTTAAAAATAATTTTTAAAAAATAAAAAAATATCATTAGCATGCATTTCGGCATGAAAAAATATTTGAAAAGCAACCGTTACCACACTGCCAAACATGCTCAATATCTAGTAATGGAGGTAGATTTGTTACCCGCAGCCGGTATAGCTTTTTTTCTAAAATAAAAATATATTAGGATGTAAAAAAATTTAATTTTAAAATTTTTTTTGAAAAAAATTATTTATTATTTATTTTTTAAAAATTAATATTTTTTTTTTAGTGTTTTCAGATCATTTTGATATGCTAATGTCAAAAATAATTTTTTAAAAAAAACTTTATTTTGGTTCATTTCCGAATAAAAAATATTTTGAAAAGCAATCGCTACCACACTCTCAAACACTCCCTAAGTCTTGACTAATTGTTTAAAATGGTAATTTAAAAAAATACAATAAAAATAAATAAATTGATTAAAAAAAAAAGTAAAAAGAGCATGCCTAACTAAGCATATTCGGATTATTAAACAATCTAATGTTAATCTAATAAAAAACAATTCTTAAAAAATAACAAAGTAAAACTTAAAAAAAAAAAACATAAGCTTTAAAATAAAATAAAATAAAAACTCAAGCGAACTTCTTAAATATTGTCTAATCTCTAAAACTTACAACTCGTTAAATTTTAGATCCAATTTCAATAAAAAAAACTTAACTTTCAACTAATATCATTGTGAAATCAAAAAAAAAAAACTTGCTAAAGCACAAAAAATTAATAACAAAAAAAAATATAAGGATACAATTTGAGAGATAAAAACCTAACGATGATGAAATTTGAAAAAAAAAACAATTTTAAAAATGATTCAAAATAAAATAAATAGCAATTAAATGAATAATGAAAAAATTCGAAAGATTAAAAAATCATAGGAGATGAAATTGAAAAATATTTGTAATTTGATAAATTATTTATAGATTAACAAATAGTAGGGGTGAAATTGAAAAAAACTATAGAGAGCTAACCCAATAAAATCAAACCGCAAAAGAAAAACCCCAAAAAATAAGAAAACATTAGCTTAAAAAAAAAAAAAAACCAAGCAAACCTAGGTGAATCTCATAAACCTAGTATAATATCCAAAATCAACAGCTTGTGAAATCCTGAATCTAGGCTCCGGTGCTTGAATAGCATAGGTAGAGAGAGATAAAAGAAGAGAGGGGAAGAAATCATCTTCAATGCTTGAATAGAATAGGGGTCATCCACATGCTGGCTCGTGCAAGTTTTTTAAAATAATATTTAATATATATTAATTACAATAATACTCCTAAACAACTACAAAATCTACAACATAACCAATATAAAATGATCAAAATATCCTTATAAGAGAGTTATATTATTTTTGTCTCCAAAAACATTAAAGTAACTTAATTATTCTGAAAATAATGATATGACAAAAACACACATAAGACAAAAGCAAAAGAGTTTTTTATTCCAAGGCCAAAGTAGAGATATCTAGAGTTGATAATTGTGGAGAACGAGAAAAAAAATTTGATTAAGGCTCTAAAGCTGTTAAAAGTAGAAATATCTAGATCTCTCACTAAGCTCAAAGCATTGGAGAAAGAGTTGACAAGGTATAAACAATAAAAAAAACAATCATAAACATAGAAACTTTATGGATTGCTAAAATCACAAAAGATCAACATTGATCGTATATGTTTAAGATACACGACATATGTAAATTCAATTAATAAATAAGTCGATAACCTCATTTTTCAAAGGAATTAACTTGTGGTACTGAGATAGTGGTTGTTTTAGATTATGTCAGGAGATAAATATCATTCAAAAAATTTGAGTATTTAAATAGAAGATTAATCATTTTTAAAGATGGAAGCACAATTACTGTAAAAGGTAGACATTCTTGATTTATCTAAACTTTATAATGTTTTGTTTGTAAAAGGTTTTAAAGCTAACTTACTAAGCATAAGTCAATTTTATGATCATAATCATAGTGTGCATTTATTTTTTTAGATGAAGCAACATCTACAATCATGCTGCAAAATGGATTATGAAAGGTACCAAAACCTTAGAAAACTACTATAGAGTTTCAATTTTTACCACCTTAGGTTGTCATAAAGTAATACTTGATGATACTGATCTTTGACATCATGACCTTGTTCATATTAATTTAGAGACTTGTTAAAGATCTCTAAAAGGGAAGCAGTACGTGGTCTATCAAATTTATGAAATGTGTGTATCATGTTAGAAAGGAAACTAGGCTCAACATAAGAAAACTACTAACAATCTGACCTCAAGGCCCCTTGAATCGTTGTATATGGACCTAATAAGTCCACCTCAAATTGAGATTATGGGTGGAAAGAAGTATATCATGTTCATTATAGATGATTATTCATGATATATTTGGACTCTTTTGCTAAGAAAAAAGTTAGAGTCCTTTGATCTTACGAGGAAATTGTTCAGAAGACTACAAACAAAAAAGAATCTTTATATCCCTAGAATTTATAATGATCGTGGCAAAGAATTTGAAAATACTAACTTTTCATATTTTTATGATGAACAATGTATACATCAAGAATTCTCTCCTCCTATCACTCATCAACGGAATGGTATAGTTAAGAGGAAGAATAAATCTATACAAGAAATGACTCAAACTATGCTAAATAGTAAGAAAGTTGCAATATACTTCTAGAGAGACGTTGTCAACACTATTATACACAATCAAGAAGCTTAACTCAACTAATTTCATTTTGAATGGTGACATCATTGAAAAATATTAATAAAAAAACTTGTAAAAGCACAAAAAATAACAACAAAAAGAATGGTAATACAATTTGAGAAAAAAAAAAACCTAAGGATGATGAAATTTGAAAAAAAAAAATTAAAAATGATTCAAAATAAAATAAATAGCAATTAAAAGAAAATTTGAAAGATTAAAAAGTATAAGGGGTGAAATTAAAAAAAAAATACAGAGAGCAAACCCAATAAAATCAAATCGTAAAAAAAAACCCCCAAAAAAAGTGTAAAAAAAATGAAAACATCACCCTAAAAAGAGAGAAAAAATCAAGCAAATCCGGACGAATTTCATAAATCTAGTCTAATATCTAAAATCGACAACTTGTGAAATCTTGAATTTAAGTTCAATAAAAAAATTTAACTCTCAATAAATTAAATTTTAAAGGATAAAATCATGCAACAAAAACAATGGATATAAAATTCAATAGAAAAAAAATCTGAGGAAGATGGAATTTGTAAAAAAAAAATAAAATTAAAAAACAATCTAAAATAAAATAAATAGAAACTAAAAAAAATAAGAGCCAAATTTAAAACTAAAAGCTTAATGTCTCCTATGTGGACTCCTCCAGCATGGTTGCATCAAATTTTTGTAATTAACAACGAGCAAGAACAAATGGTTTAGTATTGGTGGGTTGCTCTTTATTAGAAGCTAGACTTTGAGAGTTTAGTTAATGTCGAGGATGCTTTGGGTATTACAGTAGTTTATGGAGAGGATACGTTGAAAAGTCAAGTTCAAGACATGGCTAATACCGAAGAAGCGTAATGGGTGAAGACAACATGATTCATTTACTATTTTCTCAATTGAACGTAACATATTAGGGATAGACTGTAAATGACAATCTGAAATATTTTTTAATTTGTTGGATTTGATTTTTATTTTTTTATTTATAAAATTTATATTTTTTAATTTTATTATCTTTTAATTTTTTTTTATTTATTAAATTTATTTTTTATTCTTTTAATAAACTTAAAATAATTAAAATATTATTAAATTAATTTTCAATTTATTTTTCATAATATATTCAATTCATTTTATAAATATCAAAGAATAATTCAGAATTTATATTTTATAAAAACCAGTGTTTTCAAACTCAATTTGGCTTGGCAAGTCGACCTAGGATCCGGCCGACCCGGGACTATAACCGAGTCGGGTTGAAAAAAAAAAAAAACCTGATATGACTCGGCAAAACTCAGCTGCAAACCCGTTACTTTTATTTTTTTTATTTTATCTTATTAAAATAATATTATTTTAATTTTTTTAAAAAAATTAACTCGACCAATCTTAAAACTAAAATTAAGATCCAGTTAACATCTGATTAAAATCTAAAATTCAAATTTTAAACCAGACCGGTCATGAGAGCAGATCTTAAAACTATGAAAAAAACCATTTTCAAATAAAATCTATTTTCCGCGGGTAATAATGAAACCGTGACCAAATGTGAACTATTGATCTGAAATGCATCGAACTTATCTTTTCCACGTCATTCAATTCCAGCTGCCAAGTCGTTTTTTAAGTCGTCGACAGTGACACCATAGAAATGTGAACGACGTGAAATGACGTTGACAAGACATCTTATCTGCTCCCCACAGAAAAAACAGAAAAGGAGGTGAGGATTCATAACATCCTCTAAATGGTTGAACCGTAATTTCATTTTCTTCTTTTCTTTATAGCATAAAGCGTTTAAAAAATTGGAAAAAAGGTTAAAAGAAAAAAAAAAGGAATTTGAAATTAAAAAAAAATGAAATTAAAATGTTAAAAAATCTCATTTGGTTCTTTATAAAAACATTTCCAAAAATTAAAAATCAATTTTAATTTCATTTGGTTCTTTATAAGTATTATCACTTTAACTAGTGAATTAAAGGTTTGATAAAACTAGAGGTTGATGTGATATCAATTTTTCACAAAGTCTCTTTATTTTTGTTTATAGTCAACCCAATTTTTATTAAATTTTTAAGAAGAGGGGAGACATGTGGCATCTTTTTATTGGTTTTAATTTAATAAAACAATTAATTGAAAATTTGAAAACAAATTAAATTGCTTTTTGACAAAAAGCCTCCTTGTTTATAGGAAACCCAATTTTTATTAAATTTTTAAGAAGAGGGGAGACGTGTGGTATTTTTTATTGGTTTTAATTTAATAAAAAAATTAATTGAAAAATTAAAAAATTGAAAACAAATTAAATTTTTTTACCAACTTTATATTTATATATAGATAGAAATATTTTTTCAAAACTCTTCATTTACTTTGGAATTATATATTACTTTATTTTAAAAATAGATAGACAAATTTAAAAATGATCCTACTTTGTTTTGTTATATTCTTATTAATTTATGCTGGATTTTTTATAATATCTTAGTGATATTTAATTTTCTTAACTAACTATTTATTGATTTAACACATAAAAGTATTTTTTATTTTTTACTTTATTAAAAAAAATGTTACTGCATCAATAAAGGATTAAATTACCGAGTTATTGGTGAAACATGCTTGATTCAATTTGTGTCTTTTTTATATGCATGATTTGTCAATCTTATTTTTCATGAAAGTTTTAACTTTATGTGTTTGAGATTTTATATCTTTATATAAATTTTATTTCTTTCCTAACAAATTTCTTTTACTTTTAAAATAAAATAAAAACTTAGCTAGAAAAACGAAAACAAAATCAAAATCAAAATCAATCATAAATAAATTAATATAAAATTTAAAAAATTAATATTAGTCTACTTTATTTTTATTTTTATATTTATTTTTTAACATAAATTAAAATAAATTTATAATTTAAATAAAAAAATCCATCAAGTACACTGAATTGACCCAATAAAAATAGTATATGGAGTGATTATTCATATCTATAAAAAAGACTAACACGCAATTGTATAAGCGATCATTAAAACTTGAGATCATCAAGTTATATTATATAAAGAATGCTATGTTTTGATATTTATTATACATTATCTTAATCAAAGGTAACAAATAAATATATATTAAGTATAACATAAACTATATTGAGATATTTGAGTGACTAAAAAAGAATTCATTACCCTTAGTGAATTAAAAAAAAAGTTTATATATGATCTCAAATAATATTAATTATAAAATTCCTGCACAACATAAAATGATATTTTAAAGGGTTTCAAATCTTATTAAAACAATTAATGATAATGATGTTGAGAATAAATATGATTGAGCTAGCTACCAAAAGATCAAGTATATCTGGACTTGAAAACTAATTAATCATCATTATATGAAATGATAAAATTAAATAAAAAATTTATTCATAATAATTAAATGATGACAAGAATAAAAAAAATTAAAGAATAAAAAAAAGTATTATAGTAATTCACAATAATTTATGTCTTAGTCCATAATATTTTCTTGGTACCCTTTAGTTTTTATTTTTAAATAGTTATAAACGCATGTTGCTAGACTTAGGTCTCATGCAGTCTTAGTCGTGCACTTCAAAGGACTAAGATTCAAAGTCATTAATTTTCTTTATTTGTTTTTATTTTCTGATCTGGTCAAGATATTTTCTTTACATCGCCTTGGAATATCTAGCTACATTTCCGAAGAGAAAGATATTGAAAATTGAGGAGAGAAACTACAAGAGAGAAAAGATGACATTGATAACATTTTTTTGACAAGATTCTAGTCATAAGGTGTCGAAAAGGACATAAAGATGATCATCAATGGTTAAAAATGGATATCCAAACCAAGATTTATTTTAATTTTAAAAGTTTTGATTTCAATTTAAGACCATTTAAAGTGGGTTATAATAGGTTTTAAAGTTGGAAACGTTTTTATTGACGTTGTAAGACCGCATCCATGACGCCTTGTACGAGCTGGGCATACGTCTCTTACTTGGCGTCATAGCCATGACGCATGGATTCCTTGCTCTTTTACGTTCTCCGTGACTTGATGATGGCTCCACAAAAGAAGCAACGACGGAGCTTCCATCTTTTTCTTTTTTTTTATTATTATTGATAATTAAGGAAGTGAGAGATTCCTTATCTGTATTTTGATGACATTGGCTGCTATGAACACATAGAAAAAGAGTGCCTGCATTTGACACGTCAGATTCGGTAAAAACTCCATGCACTTTGTACTTGTATATAAATGAAGGCAAAAGGTTTCAAGTAGGATGTCAAGTTCTACATCAGTCAACTTTTATGTGAAAAACAAATGGAAAATTTTATTGCAGTAAATGGCTCTCATCACAGTACAATAGCGCTTCTAATCTTAAATAATTTGAGTCCATCTAACATGTTAAAAGGAACAAATAAAGCAAAAAATGACATTTTGAGACATTAAAATATAAATAAAATACTAAAGACAATACTTGACAATGGGCTTACATATAAAAAGAATGCCTTTTGAAGTTATGAAAACACCAGCATCTTGTATTTTTATTTCAAACCTGAGAATATATTTTGGATAAAAATGGATCGATAAAACACTTTAAAATAAATTTACACTCAATCCTGCTAAAAAAAGATACAATTTGACAAAAAGTTTCAGGGATGGTTGTTGATGTTTATTTATTTGACTAAAAACATTGCTACAAGTAAATATAAGTTTAGAAATAATGGCGACAATATCAACATGGATATGAAACAAGCTGATTTTGGGTTCATTTAATCATGTTTGTGGAAAAATTGACATATCCTGCCACCAGTTTACACCAATCTGTATATGAAAAAAGATTGACATGTTGCATTACATGAATGAGGTTGACAGATTTATAATCCATGTATATTTGCATGTTAGATGTTGTGCACACATTGCAAAAGCAATACACTCACCTTCAACCATAAGTTTCAAATATTCTTCTCATGCTCTCTCTTAACCCTCTTCTCTCTCTCTTTATCTGTCTCTGCTTTGCTCCTTAGTAAGATTATCTACTTACCTCTTAAATGGCTAGGTGTGTTTACCATGTTTGGAAGGGACTGTAAGCTTCTTAATTCAATTATGATATGGGTTATGTTTTATATAGTTTGTTTTTGTAAGATTTAGACTGATGGGTTTTGTTGGAGTGAAGTTTTTATGCATTTCCAATGAATTAACGAATTGGTTGTTGTTTGTATTGTACTGTATTGAGAAGCATTTTATATAATTTCTTTCATTTTTATTTTTTGTTTTAATATTAAATAATACTTTTATTTTTATATCTTTTAATATAATTTACCATGTTATAATTCTATATTTTTAATTTCAGGTTTTGATGGCAATGGTATTAACTATTAAGAAATCAAAGCACAATGTTCTTGATGTGCTTTTTGATTGAGACGATGTGCAAATGAAGATTTATTTTTTTGGCTTGGAATGTTTTATGATAATGTTATGTGTTGTTTTTGCTAAGCCCTTTAAAGGTAATGTTTTGTAATTTGTATTTTAACTTGTGTGTTATTTAAATTTATTTGTAGACAAAACAAATGAAAAATAAAAAATTATTAGGAAGGCAACAAATGAATATTTAGTGGCACCTAAAAAAAGAATTGAATTAAAAGCCCATCAGAAATTAAATTAAAAGCCCATTAGAAACATATTAAAACCAACCCCTAAAAAGTATAGGTTTTCTCGGTTTTTTTACATTAAAAACTGAACCGAACCGAACCGGTTGGTTTGACTCGGTTTCAATTTGGTTTTGGTTTTTTTTTTAAATCGGTTTGGTTGTTTTTTATAGGTAAAAACTGAACCGAACAAAAAATAATCACCCCTAGCTCTCACCACCAAACTCCAAATATTTTGTCTACTTCTATGAAATTGATACATGTGGTTTCCTCGGTCAACACTTTTTATGTTTGTTGAGCCTTAGATTAATCTTGTAGTTATTTGGGCTAAAAAGGACATTTTCAAAACCATATTTAGAGCTTACCTATGCACTTATTGCCAAGTTATAAGAGGCAGGCTTGACATGATTGAAACCTTGGCTAAGTTATTGTTCATGTTATAACCCAATTTTTGACCATTTTATTTTAATTATTATTATTATTATTTTATTTACTGAAAAGGAAAAAAATGATGAAAATAATAATAATGATGATGATGATGAAAAAAAAAAGTAAAATGAAATAAATGAAGAATGAATTAAAATTTGGGTTAAGAGCAACATGATTGGAAGTTTTGAGGTTTAATTAAACTTTAGAATTAATCTAATTAAGATTAGAATTAATTTAATTAATCCAATTAATGGTTTAATTGGAGAATTGATAAGTTTTGAGACTTAATTAAGCTTGAAATTGATTTAATTAATCCAATTAAGGGTTCAATTGGAGAATTGATAAGTTTTGATACTTAATTAAGCTTGGAATTGATTTAATTAATCCAATTAAGGGTTTAATTGGAGAATTGATAAGTTTTGAGACTTAATTGAGCTTAAAATTAATTTAATTAATCCAATTAAGGGTTTAATTGGAGAATTGATAAGTTTTGAGACTTAATTGGACTTGGATTTAATTAAATTAATGAAATCAGGGACTTAATTGAAAACTTATCAAAGTATAGGGCTGATTCTTGTCAATTTTGAAAAAAATTAAAACCTAAGATGCAGGGGTTCAATTACAATTTACACAAGGTTTGGACTGCAAAAATTCAAAATGTCAAGGATCAAAACATAAAACACAAAAAACGGTGCCGTTTCTCAGCACTGTTCATCTTCTTCAACGCTTCAGCTGCCGGCCGCCACCATTACTTCTGCAATAATAGTCGATTGATTACCTGGTAACGGTGGGATTCTGTGGCTATAAAGTCAGAGAAAACAAAGAACGCGGGGGGAAGAGAGGAGAAAAAAAAAGAACCACGAACAGGGGCGAAAAAAATACCCAGGGGAAAAACTGGGCAGAATAGAGAGTGGGGAGAGGAGAAAAACAGACTTTCGTTCCTCTATTTCTTCTCAAGGAAACAGAGGAGGTTAAAGAAAAAAAGCAACGAACCAGGGGAAAAAAGCAGAACCGGAGGAGAGGAAGAAGAAGACAGGAGAGGAATAGAAACCGGGGAGAAGACGCAAGAGACTAAAAACCAGGGCAGAACCGAGGGGCCAATGGAGAGCATGAACGACACATAGACGAGGATCAGCCCCACCATTGTCTTTGTCCCTCCATCTTAGAACAGAAGGTGGTAGAATCTGAAACCAGGAGCAAAGGAGACGCAAACTCAGCCCATCGGACGAAAGCGCAGAGACAAGAACCGGCATTGACCATCGCCTTCACAGTCTTCAACAACCAGCCTCCAGAACCAGAGGCAGTAGACCAAGAAACCCAAAAACAGGAGAACAAAGACACTGGAACACGAACAGGGGAACCAAGAACCAGCAAGAAAAAACCCGAAACAGAGGAAGAACAAAAGGACAACGCAGGAGCATAAAAAGGAATCGAAGTAGAGCTTTGGCCAGTCATCCATCACGCCTATTTTATTTAGCTAGAAAGATAAAAAAAATATATGTACATGTGTAACAATAAATTTATTTTATCTCTTTATTCATTAGCGTTAGAGTTAGAATAAAAATATTGATCTAAATATATTTTATAGCTACGTAATAGTTACCAACACCAGAATTAGAATTATCCGTAGTTGAATATTCACTAGTGCCAGAGTCAGGAATATTGCGAATAAACCATCAGAACATAAACCGATAAAAATTTAGCAATTTAAGACAAAACCAGCAATGCAGTTTGCCTTAGGCAGAATATTTAAGGGGTGATAATATCTTTCCTTTTACGTAACCAATCCCGAACCATAGAATCTTTGTTAACCAGTTAGGGTTTCTAGTGACCGTGACCGTGATCATAATATTAGGTGGCGACTCCTTAGACAAGACAGTTTCCCCTAAAAGAACCAGATGCCAGAAATCTGTTCTTTTTTCATAATTAATTTAGAGAATTATTTTTAGGGCTGCCGCGATATTGAGTGCGACAGTTCATAAATATTTCAAGATCAGTGCCCATATGTGTAGCATTAAAGTTCCAAATAGAGATTTAACAATAAATAGAAGGAGATTTATTAAGACAAGGGTTTTAGAGTAACCTTTAGAAATTGGCATATTTTTATGCTAGTTTATATGCCCGTGAAACTATTTTATTCATAAAATAAAGGCATTATTTATCTTTAATATTTAATTATATTTAATTTATGAATTTAATGTTTAATAAATAAATCTAGAATAAAGATAAAATTCATGGAACAAAAAACACTTTGCAAAGAAAATTATAAATATGTTATAATTATGCGATTCATATTATATCAAAGTATTGTTCCTAAACGTTCATAATCAATGATATCTTAATAATAGATATTCATTAGATATGTTAAGACTAATATATAATATGTTCTTTTCTTTATGAAAAAAAAATAGCTGATCTCATAAGTTTAAGTATGAGGGATACTTAAAATTAATATGTAAGTGTTTGTCAGATGACATGTACATAAATGATTCTTAGACTTGAAATCACTAAGTTATCTTATATAGGCAGTGTTATGTTTTGATCATATTACACGTTATCATGGTAAAATGTAACAAATGGACAAATATTGGATGTAACATAAACTATATTAGAAGATATTTGAGTAATCAAGAGAGGATTCATCACCCTAGGTGAATTAAAGAAAATGTTCCACGTGTTCTTAAATAATATTGATTATTAAATCTTTGCTAAAAGATAAAATGAGAATTGAAAAGAGTTTCAAATCTTATTCAAATGACCAATAACTATAATGTTGCGAACAAATATCATTTAACATGACAGATACACTCCATGCTAAAATATCTAAATTAGAATATTATTGATGAATAGATAACTTATTGTTTTGGAAGTAGAGTAAGTGGTTAGTACCAAAGCCATATAAAATATATATGTATGTCTCTTTCCTATCTCTTTATATTTTTGCATTATCATCTACTTGTTATTGCCTTTTGGATAAACTTAGTTTTATTGTGTTAACATGTGTTATAAAATCTATTACCTTACACTAGTGTTGTTGAAAAGGTTATTGTGTGATGTATGGTGTGCTTGTGGTTATTTAGTATAAATTGAATTGTTGGGTTTAGTTTTAGAATGCCTAATTCACCCTTCTCTTTATGTGTTTCAGCCTTTCACATTTTTTTAAAATGAGTTCTATGCTTTATTTATTTATTTATCCAATCTTATAAGTTATTCAGAAATTATATTATGGATAAATAAACAGAAGATATTTAATATATCATATATTATTGACTTTATTTGGATTTTCTTGTTCAATGTTGCTCTGGTTATATGCTTTTAAGTTGCATCTCTAGTTTGTTAAGTTGCTACGCCTTGATTGAATATATTTTTATTTGTTTTATTATATTAAACAAAAAAATTATAATATTTATAAAGATAATATTCTTTTATCTTATTCTTGTATTTGAGATATCTGTTATTATTTCCTGAATTATAGACTATCATCATTTGCATACACACACTTACACACTCACATATATTGACTATATGAATCGATAATTTCATGAACAATTATAGATAAATTAATTGTTAAGATTTGCTTTAGTGCTGAATCCTTATTATAGCAAGGAAGAGAAATAAATTAGAGTAATATTTTATTATTAATGTCAAAATAAAAAAAAAACAAAATAATATGAACATACTTTCAGTTTTCTAAGATGAAAACTAAAAAAAAAAATATTCAAGAAATGAAGAAGATTTTTTATTTTCTATTAGAAAAGAAAAATAAGAAAAGGAGAAGAAAAATGAAAAAAATAAATTACTAAACATAACATAAAATATATTAGCAATGCTTTTCAATTAATATTGGTAAAATATCTATTTTATATTTAAAAATAAGAATGTATTTAGCATGTGATTGGTGCATAGTATTTTTTTTTTAATTAAAAATAGATCATGATTTTTTAAAAAAAAATTTATAGTAATATATTAAAATTATAAAAAAGTAGAAATAAATTTAATATTCTTTAAAATGAAAAATAATTTGAAAAAAAAAACTCAAATATTTTTATAAAAATATGTTTGAAATGAATTTTAAGATTTTATTATGATTTGAATTTATCAAAATCATTTAAAATATATAAAACTAATACTTTACTGCCCAAAACATGATTTGAAAAAAACCTTTTCTCGCACTATTCAAGAGATTCAAATGAAAATCTGGAGGAGGCCCGTTTCTTTTAGTACGACTCGATCAGGCTACTCTTAACACGGTTTGCTTCTCACCTGCTTCAGCTCTTCCCCCTCTTCAGCATCATGTCTCCTCCGAGAATTCTTCTTTGCGGTGACGTTTTAGGCCGGCTCAACCAGCTCTTCAAGCGTGTCCAATCGGTGAACAAATCGGCGGGCCCTTTCGATGCACTCTTTTGCGTGGGGCAGTTCTTTCCTGACTCCGCTGAGCAATTGGAGGAATTCACGGACTACATTGAAGGCGGCGGCGGCCGCTCTCAAATTCCTCTCCCCACCTACTTTATCGGCGACTACGGTGTCGCCGCTCCCAAAGTCCTCTCCACTGCTTCCAGAAACTCCGCCAATTTAGGCTTCAAAATGGACGGCTTTAAAATTTGTGATAACCTTTTCTGGCTTAGAGGCAGCGGCAAGTTCAGTTTCCACGGTATGGTAGGGTAGGGGTAGGGTTAGGGTTTTCTAAAACAAAAATTTGGTATTTATTTTCTTGTAATTTACATTTACTGTGTATGTTATTAGGTTTATCTGTTGTGTACTTATCCGGTAGGCAGTCATCAAATGGCCACCACTTTGGAACATACAGTCAAGATGATGTTGATGCGTTGCGAGCATTGGCCGAGGAACCTGGAGTTGTTGACTTGTTTTTAACATATCCTCGATGATTTCATTTGTTATTAGTGATTATCTATGTAAACATTTTGTTTGTTTGAACGATTGATTTCCTTAATGTCATTTTACTAATGAATGGCCCAGTGGCGTCACAAACAGAGCTTCTGCATCTGATATTCCTGCAGGATTCTTGGATACTACAGGTTCTGATTCTTCCGTATCTGAATTAGTAGCAGAGATCAAACCACGGTATGCAATGATTGCTGATGAATCAACTTCTTCAATTGCATGCTTCAATGATGTTTATTTCTTTTTGTCTCTCTGTCTGTTGGATATTAGAATGGAGCATGTGCTTACTAAATACTGTTTTTTCTCATTAAAGGTTGTTCTTTGTGGCAGCTACCACTTTGCAGGTACTAAGGGTGTTTTCTATGCTCGTGAACCTTACTCTAATGTTGATGCTGTGCATGTCACACGTTTCTTTGGTCTTGCTATGGTTGGAAACAAGGATAAGCAGGTTGAATATGCGTTCTCAGCATGATTTATCAATACTTTTCTGCCATTTTGATGTGTTTTGGGACTACTTGAGGATACTCGTAGTAGTTTCTTTTTAATTTGAGTGGTTACATAAAGCTCCTTCGTTTTAATACTGAACTTGTTCAGCATGAATTTTTTACAAGATGCTGTTGTGACTGACTGACTGACTGATTGATGTGGATTGATCTTCTGTATGGTGCTCATTTTATGAGTGATACTCTGACTAGCTTGCAGTTGTTATTCGACCTACTCGATTTAGAATTATCTTCTGGGCATTCTTTAACTGTTGGTTCCTGCACTGCTTTTCCCAGAAATTTATCCACGCCATTTCTCCCACTCCAGCATCTACAATGTCTGCTGCCGAGATTAGCATGAAACCTCCAAATACTACCTTATCTCCATACACATTAGTAGTAGATAAAACAGCTCTCGAAGAAGTCACAAAGAGGTCTACTGCTAGTGTGTCAGATTCACAATATTGGAGGTACGATGTCTCCCATAAACGACATAAATCTGGATCTGGGGAAGGCAATAAGCTGTGCTTTAAATTTATATATTCCGGTTCATGTCCACGAGGAGAAAAGTGTAACTTCCAACATGACATGGATGCAAGGGAACAATACTTAGGAGGTGTTTGTCTTGATTTCCTTATCAAAGGAAAATGTGAAAGAGGTCCAGACTGCAACTTTAAGCACAACTTGCAGAATGAAGGTGAGAGCCATTCTCGTAGGAGACGCGGCTCTGAAAATGATAATGGTAACAGGTTGGTTTTTTTTTTTTTACAATTAATTGTTCGTTGCTTAATGATGTTTTGTTTTGGTTCAAGTTATTTGAATCATCCTCTTTTGAAGCATTTTCTTGTTTTGTTCTGCTATTTTTCTTGATTTTCCTGAAGTTTAAGGACTTCAATGTAAGTCATTTTTGTAGCAATTAACCCTCTAATTGTGTTTCAGGTCAAAAGAGTGTTGGTTTTGTTTGTCAAGCCCCAACGTGGAATCACATCTAATCATTAGCGTAGGAGAATTTTACTATTGTGCACTGCCTAAAGGTCCCCTTGTTCAAGATCATGTTCTGGTAATACCCATTGAGCATGCACCGTGTACCCTTTCACTAACTCAACAAAGTAATTCTGAGCTGGTAAAATTCCAGAACAGTCTCAAGTTATATTACAAGAACCGAGGAAAGGAAGCTGTTTTATTTGAGTGGATTTCCAAACGGAGTAGTCATGCTAATATTCAGGTAGTCATTGTTAATATATTCAGATGCTTGATGAAATAAAATTGCTGAATTGCTTTCAAGGATCCATGCTTCTATTGTCACTTCTACAAGAACTCGTTGCTGTGAAAAATCCATGGTTATCTCTCCCTTACTCCTCTCTTTCTCTCAGCTTTTCTTGAAATATTTTTGTGACAAGTGCACAAAGATCTTCACCATGTGTTTTACTTCTTGACACAAGAAATACTTGCTAATTACTTTTTGACACAAGAAACACTTGCTAATTTTATTTCATCCTTTATTTCTCATAGGGTGTCTAGATCTTTTTGGTTGAATGATACAATAGCAAAAATGAAAAATCTACTTCCATTATCACTACTATTTATTTTAGTATTGTTTTTATTAATCCTTGGTCTTTTACTTTTTTTTGTTCTTTTCTCTACTTTTCCATAGGTTGTCCCTGTTCCATCAACCAAAGCAGCAGCAGTTCAAGATATATGTAACTTGGCTGCAGAAAAGTTGGGTTTCAAATTTGTGGTCATGAAGTGTAAGTTCTATCATTCTAGTTTTTAATGCATGTTATTACAGTAACTGGATGATGATTTGCATATTTTTTATTACATGTACTCCTGAGCTTCATGACATGAATATGCATATCTTTTGGTTAAGTTTAGTTTCAAGTTTATTTTGAAGTTCAAGGTGCAAAACAAGCTCCAATTGTCTTTGGTTTTACTTCTGCATGATTTTAATTTCCTGGTCTGTAGTATCTTTTTTCTAGTATAGGTGTTTAGTATTCTGTTAATGTTGACCTCAGCCACCTTGAAGATGGCTTGTATGAGTAATTTTGAGTAATACTTGATATTCCTTGGTTGGGTTTAAATTTGTTTTTTGATATTCCTTGGTTTCAACAGCATTTTCATTCAGTTATCCTTGCAGTCAATAACAGTTCAGATGGGAGAGAATGGTTAAAGACGCAGTTCGATAGGAACTTTAGTTTCTTCTATGTGGAACTCACAGAAGGCACAATACTGTCACATTTAGTTGAGGAGAATGAGAATTTTCCAGCCCAATTTGGACGCGAAGTAAGATGCTAAATCCAATTGCTTATGGTTTGATTTTCTGACTTTTGCAATGTGCATTTTTGTGAGAAATGGCAAGTTATGTTTGCTAATGAAAATTGGCTAATAAGCTGCCTATGTCAAACTAATTTACAGGCAGTAAAATAAATTCCACTATCCATTCACCTGGTTTTGCTATTATCTAGTCAAACCTTTATGTTCCAAAATAACTTTGATTTTACTGCTTGCATGAATAATCCTTTTCTTTTAGGAAGTAATGAATGTGATTTCTAAGGGCATGAAATTATGAAATATTTTGCAGGTTCTAGCAGGCTTGCTGAACATGCCGGAGAGGGCTGATTGGAGAAATTGTGCACTTGGCAAAGATGAGGAGACGAAAATGGCAGAAGAATTCAAGAAACAATTTGAAGAAATGGATCCAAATCAATGATTTTGTCAAGCAGATGACGGAACATGCCGGGGAGGCTTGCTGAATTGGATTCAACTAAGTAATTTACCACCAGGTTCTTTAACTGATAGCGCTACCCACCTAAGGTACTCTAACCAGTTCCATTTTAGGCCGCCGGAGGTCAGTTAGCGTCATACCTGACATGCATTAGAAGATGAGCATCCACATTTATACGATAGTTTGCCAGGTGTATCTACTCTCTAAAATTATTTCATTGTGATCGGCTTGTCGCCCATTTCTTATAGCCCTTGGATTAAGAGTGACGTTTCTTATAGCCAATATATTTAAGATTGCTGGGATTTGGTGGATAGTGATTACTGCTTCAGTGGCTTCCGTTCATATAGGCTTCAAGTAACATATTGGTTAGTGTCTCGAGACAAGGACAGAAGATGAAGATGACGGGGACATTGGGGATATATTTTTATGTATTTCCTATTTTGAAATAATAGAAATTTATTCAAAAACTGTTTTAAAAATAAATTTATTTTATATTTTCATCTTTATATCTTCTTCAATTAAATATATTTATGGCTATTGGGTTTTTTTTTTTTTTGGGTCTTGAAACACTAAGGGTATCTCCAAGGAAAGCAAAAAAAATTTGGTTTTTTTTTTAAATGCAATAGGCTTTTCTAAATGGTTTTTTTTTTTTATTTGATTGCATATATTAAACAATATTATATTTATATTATTTTAAAAAACTATATCTTTAATTGGCTTTTCTAAATATTTTTTTTTTTTATCTGGAGATGCTCTAACCAAAATCAATAGTTTTTATTTACTCTCAAATATTTGACTATAAACTGGTTGACACGTGTTGAAATATTATTTTAATTAATTTCATTTAAGATTTAAATTAGTCAAAATTAAAATTAAATTGACAAGTATTAATATGTTAGATTAAGGTGAATGGATTGCATCTTACATTAATAAATCATATATTACAGAATCAAATAGAATTCAAAGTTTTTCTCAAAATTTGTAACATGTATTTTAGCAGTTGGAAAATGGATGAACTTTTTCTTAACAGGTAATATATTCTTATAAAATTTATCTACTCATTAAAGCTCTTCCTCCAAATTAGCGTTTGACAAATTATTATTATTATTAAGTTCCACTCATAATTAATAATGCATGCATGTATGTTTTTAACATTTTAGTTTTTAAAATTCAAAATCAATAAAAATTAATAAGCTTAATATATTCAAATAAAAATATTATTTAATAGTCAAATGATTATATTACCGTGCAGCTCGAAATATGGTAATACTAGTTTATTTCTTGCACTAACTTTACGAGTTGGAAAAAAGTTTTTTGGAATATATAAAAAATAATATTGAGATTACAAAATTTTTTGATATTATTATTAATTTCGATACAATGGCTCAAGTCTAAACACTTTCTATTCAATTTTTTGTTTAACTATTATTTTAAATTAAATTATATGAAAATTATTGAGAAGATTTTATTGACTAAGCATGTTTAAAAATAAAATAAATAAATTAAAGTTAATTCTAGTTAACTTATCAAACACACTTTCTGGATTATAGATTTTTTTATATTAAATTTTTATTTTATTTTATTTTAATATATGATAAAAAAATAAAAAAATAAATTTATTATTAATTTAATACTAAAAAATAAAATTAAATAAAAATTTTATGTAGTTAAAAAAAAAAATAAAACAAAAAGGAGCGATCTAAAGAGCCAATAAAAAGTTCAAAAGACTTGATACAACGAAGCCTAGCTATGTAGGCTTAAGGAGGGGTGCAAGCCCTGACCAATATATATATATATATATTTTTTTTTTCATGTCAAAGTTGTCATTCATATGAAAGAAAATATTGTTGCTGCCAGCGAGAATTAAATCAATATTAGGTTATATGGTTATTTTTTAAAATATTTTTTATTTAAAAAAATATTAAAAAAATATTATTTTAGTTTTTTAAAATTATTTTTAATATTAATATATAATCTAAAAATATCAAAAAAATATTAATTAAAAAATATATTAACCTGGTTCATTGTTCATGTAAGCAATTAAACCAATATTTAGCTTTTTTTAGTAGAGCAGAAGTAATACATAAAATGTCATCTCCAGTTATATATGCCTATTGCATGATTTAAATTTGCTTAAATAATAGTTTCATTATTTAGTATTTTACCAAAAACAATATATTGAATTGAACATGAACATTCTTTTTTCATTTTGTTTTATAATATAGTTATCAAGATTTCCATTTAATTAATTTTCCTTTTATTATGAATTTTCCTCTTCAAAATAAACGGTTAAGTTTTACTCTTTTTTTTTTTAATAAAAAATACACTATGATTTTAAGAGAGTTTCAACTAGAAGATAGAAATCATGTCTTGATCAATTAAAGCTTGTATAAAAATTTACTTATTCTAATTAAATATCTAGGTGACAAAATTTTTTCTAAAACTATCAGGCTAACATACTATTTTTCAAATAAAATTTCTAAAATTATGCACATTGTTAATAAAATATTTACTAATATTTGTTTAAAAAAAAGTATATGAAGGGTATTAGTAGGTGTTTTAAAAACATTATTTCAATCTTCAATTCTAAGATAAATTAATATATAAAAATAAATAAATAAATAAAAATAGCCTTAAAGTTAGACTTGATCTAGGTGTGTTTGTGCTTGGTAGGTCAGACATACACTCATGGATTGGAAATAAATTAAAAAACAAAGGTGAATGATGCATAACCACCTTGGCAGTGTCCATCGGTTGGATAATCATAACAAAAATAGAGTGATGATTTTGCCCCTCGTAAATCCAAACTATCAACTTTTTTTTTTTTTTTTCCTCTCCAAACAACTTAAAAATTAAGGGTGGTTATTTTTTGTTCGGTTTGGTTTTTATCAAAAATAATAACTAAACTAATTTTTTTTTTAAAAAAAACTGAAATTGGTTCAAACTGACCGATTTCGATTCAGTTCAGTTTTTTAGGATAAAAACCTGTTCAAACCGGTTTGACTTGCTTTTTTCCGGGTTTTTTTCGGTTTGGGTTTTCCGGTTTCGGGCTTATAAAATCAAAACCAAACTGGTCAGTTTTTTAAAAATTTTAATCGATTTTTTTTACTATTTGATTTTTTCAGTTATTTATTTTCTAGTTTTTTTTGGTTTAATTAGTTTTTCAGTTTTTTTCTCATCTCTATTAAAAAATATGTAACAAACTTGGTAAAATTTACTTTCAACCTTAAAACATGATTTAATTCGCCTAAAAAGCTCAATAAAATTCAAGAACTGAACTATATTTTGCAGCCTTTGATTTCCTTTCTTTCATCATGTCAAGGATTTTCACACCAACAAACCTTCCTTGTGAAATCGAATACGAGAAAACCAAGATTAACTATTTATGCAAATAAAAGATAAGCTTTTTAGAGTCTTCCTTCGTGTTATTGTAAGATTGAGGTGAATATTGAAATTTGTAGATGATATCCGTTCTTCTTATGATTTTGGATGCCAATGAATCATGGGTTATAATGTAATTCCAGGTGCATGACCAGTATCTTCTATGAAAAAGATATTCGGGGAACGTTGTAGCGATTATTTTTTTAAATGGTTTTCACTCAAAAATATATTACAATAAAATTTTTAATTTTTTAAAATTATTTTTAACATTAGAATATCAAAATCATTTGATAATTCTAAAAAAATAATTAATTTAAATTAAAAAAATTAATTTTTTAAAAAATAATTTTAAAATAATAATAAAAAAACATGATAGAAATCGCTAAAGGCTCATCATAGCTGTTCCAGGAAACTAATGAGCTTTCTTTGTCATGAAAGTTTACGTGAGAGAAGGGTTGGTTCCTTTGAGTGTTAGAATGGAGAGAGATCGGACCAATGCTCCTTATTCTTTTCAGCCTTAAAAAAGAGAAAAGCAACGAAGTTAAATATATGAGAAATAAAACCTGATGATCGAAATGGTGATCTCTTATTGCATATGTGCATATAAACAAAGTAGTTGGATCTTTTTAGGATGGTCCCAGGCCTTTATAACGTTGAGCTGCTTCAAACAATGGAACCAAAAAAAAAAGGGAAGATTGAAGAGTGTGTGGCAAGAAATCTATTGGTTACATATCATGTTTAGTTTAATATATTATCTAATACGTATCGTATTATTATATTCATTTAATATGTATTTATTATCAATAAAAACTTAATTTATCTTTAATATTCATATAATATTATATTAATGAAACTAATATTTAATTTATGAATTTAGAGTAAAGATAAAGTCTTTGGAACAAAAATATCCTACAAAGATAATTATAAAGTTGTTATAATTATGCTAGTTTTATCATATCAAAACATTATTTCTAAAATGTTCTTGATCAATGCTCTATTAAATACTGGTTAGTGGTGGTGCTCCTACTAGTGTTGGTGGTGGTACAAGGTGCAATTGTTGGTGTTGACAATGAGGGCAAAAACAGTGGTGGCTCACGGTTGTCACGATAAAATAATTGGTTTGTATGTTTTTTGATATGGGTCGTGTTTAAATTTAAATTTTAATTAATATCGCACTTTCAAAGCACGACATCTTAAGTTGTCGCGCTTTCAAAACACGAGAATGTCAAACTATGCTATTTCATCAAATCTTTTAAAAATGGTGCTATTCCTTCAAATTTTTATGTTTGCCATGCTAATTTTACAAAAATAAAAACTAGCTTTACCTTCTAAGTGTTTGGTGTTGTGGTTGGGCAACGCTTTTTAAAAAAATTGATTTTTTCATAAATGTTTTTAGTGTTTTTAGATTTTTTTGATGTATTGATGTCAAAAATAAATTTTATAAATAAAAAAAATATTTTAATGTGTTTCTAAACAAAAAGCACTTTGAAAAACAACATCTATCATTGTTTCAAGCACCCCTAAATCTAAATTATACAACTTTATTTTTTCTTTGAAACAACTAAAAATTATCATAACATCTATAAAACTTATTTTTAGCCTCAAAACATATTCAATAACTAAATTATATTTCTTAGCTTCCAATCAATAATTGAATTATATTTTATTAACCTCCGATTTCTTTTCAATAATTTGAATCACTTATGATTTTTCTAATATTTAGAGGATCATGACATGTTACTACACGATACACTTAATCTTCAAATATAAATTAATCAATTATTAAATTGATAATAAATTAAATTGTTTGATTTATTTAATTCTATTTATTTAGAATTATAATTTATATTTGAGCCAACATATTAGTAACCTAATGTGTCACACACATTAAGAATAATTAGTTATAAATTAAACTGAGATAATTAATTAAGTGTGACTTAATTAGAAATAATTTTAGAAATTAAGCACTAAAATGTATTTCATTCAAGGAATATAATTCTCGTTTTAGAATAATCAAGTAAGGATTTAATTAATTAAATTTCTAAAATTATTCTTAAATAATATATGGATATTATTTAAGGGAAAAATAAATATTTGATCATTTATAGGGTTTTTAAGATTTTCTATAAATATAAAGTTATACTTTTATTTTTTCAAGAGGTTGTTTGTTGGACATAAAAACTATGTAAATCACAAAATAAAAAGTTAGCACTCTAGGCATAACAATCTTTCTCTTCTAAATAGAGATTTATGAAATTTTTCAATTAGTGATTTATGTGAATTACAGTTGGAGACCGGACAATTAAACAACTTGTGATTTGCGATAACTCAATTTTTTAAAAAATTATTCAAAGCAAAAAAATTAAATTTTTAGATAATAAATCTCTAAACAACTCTACATCAATTTAACATAATCCTAAAAAATTCTAAATAATTTTATTTTATTCCTTTCACTGAATATATATTCCAACACATGACTCACGATGACCCTTTTACTTTCCAATCAGGAATGGTCCACCAGAAATACTTGTGGGGATAATTTGTGGTTTGTCCACGCAAAACAAGGACATCCTTTAATCGCTGAATCACGGTGGCAGATCTGGGGGTTATTATGCTTATTCCCTTTTCTTTTTTATCTTTTGAGTTTAAATCTTAGGATTAATTTTTTTTTAAAAATTATTAAAATTGCCTTTTCTTTTTGTATCTTATAAATTTCTCTACTCTTTGACAGTTTATACATGCCATGCTTAATTCCTCACAGAAACGTGTAAAAACTACTCATGGGGGTGGGGGGTTGTTTGCATAGATGACAGAATCTTTTTTTTTTTCTTAAAAAAAAAAAAAGAATGGCGAAGAAATAATTCATTTTGGACGGTATAGGTTCTTGGAATAAAGAAAATGGCACCATGTGGAAAAGAATATGTACATATGCATCCGGACAACAGGCAAATAGTTGTCTCCTTTTGTCAAAGCCTCTACGACCTCCTCTCTCTCTCTCTCTCTCTCTCTCTCTTATATATCTATCACGTGTATCTTTATATTTTAATTATTGTTGAAAAACAAAAAGTAGAAGAAGCTATTAATTATATTGGTTACAAAACCTGCTCTCAGCTAGCTAGATTACACAGAGTAAAGAGTTACAGACTGTTGGTATTAGCTTGCTCAACTTTCCAGCTTCCTTTTGAAATGTTAAGTTTTTCCTCTTTTTTTTTTTTTTTTTTTTTTTGGCTAAGACTAGCTTAGTTGCGGGTTGGATACAAAATTTTTAAAATGTTGAAAAACCACATTTAGATTGTTAAAAATGTTCATTAATTACAATAGGAATAAATGAACTTAAGAGGAAAAATAGTGATTTGTCACCACCCCACAATGATTAGGAGACTATGGGCATCACCCCCACACTATCAAAAGTAATCTTGGATTTGTCCTCCTCCCCACAATGAGAGAGGATCACCTGGAGTCACTGAGTTTGCAAAGCCATCGATAAAGAATCCATAGCAAGACACAGAGGCAACTCCAATTACAAAAGACATTTTGATTCATTCAACATAGTCAGTGAGAAACAAAACTCTTCTGGCAATGGATAAATGGCAGCTTTATTCACAATGATGCTTGATGAAGTTCATCTTTCATCAATGATTCTTGATGAAGGGTTACTAGATAATCCTAGAGATCAATGTCTTCTTGAACATCACCTACTAGGTTAATTGAAGATTATATTTTCAAAACTCATTTATATTCTTTTACAAAGCTTAACTTTGCCACACTCAAAACATAAAAAATCTTTCTGCTAGGCTCTTGCATCTTTACATTTTTTATTTTTATTTTTATCAAGATTTCCCTGCCCTCTCTTCCTCAAACCTTCCCTTGTTGCATCTAAATCTTCTACTTAGAGAATGCTCTTTACAATAACGAGAATGATTTTTGTGATGGTTGTGAAAGCGATAACGCTGTTTCATGCTCTCTTACATGTCAGGTTGCTTTTCCTCCTCCTAACATGGAGTTGCTTACACACAAGAGGGTATAAACGATGGTGCTAACAAAGAGGTCATTACCATTATAGGTAGAAAGAAGGTGAAAACAGTGAGGTTTAAGATAACATACATCTTCATCAACACTGTTTATATAACTTTGAACTCACACATGTGTCCACGCTGACGATAGAATATTCAACGTGCGTATCTTATGGACTATATACTGTCTTGTATCATGTGCCATGAATTAGAAGGTCAGCAGGTGGAGGTCCCAGCCCAATCACATACATGTGGGTTAAATAATGCATTTATGTGTATTAAAATAATCTTACAATATATATAAAAATTTAATTTTTTTTTAAATGCCTTTACGACACATGCCTAGCAAGTAAAGAACACAGGTGAAGTCATGTGTCAGATTTGTTTACTCATTAAAACACCTCGTTCTCTCACTGTCACTGTCTCAAAGGATCAACGAAAAAGACAGAAACCAAGAAAATGGAGTTAAGCAACTCCACTTAACACAACCCTGAAGTTTAAAAAAGGTTCCATTTAATTCCCATCAACATACCACTCGAATCTAATCTTCCCCGTTAATTTAATTTATACATTAACCAAAATTCACATTCCCCCCCCTCTCTCTTTCCCTCTCTGCCCCACCTAACTACCCAAGCCTTTTTCTGCCTTCTGTTGCACAGCTCCAAGTTAGCATGTTCTGTTGGGTTTATTTTGGGGTCAGTTTAGTTTTAACAAGTTTATGAATGAATGCTAAACTCATGTCAGTGAAAGCAGTTTTTTATTCTATTTTATATAATTTTTTTTACTATACATGTCAATCTTCAAAAGTTTGGAGCATGAACTTCAAATAAATTTGGGTTCTTTTGGGTTTTTATGAATAATTTCTTTCCTTACAAAGCTTGTGTGTGGTTGCTAAATAATCCAATCTAACCTCCTTTTTGTTATTGCTTCAAGTTATCTTTCACTCCATTGTCTTATTATCATAACCATAAAGAAAAAAAAAAAAAAAACTAGTCTTTCTTTGCCATTTAGTTATTATTGTTTTAATTTCAATTGCTTTGTGATTTTTGAGGAGGGCCTTGTAGACTTTTTGAATTTTGGTGCTTGATGGGATGGGGTTGGTGATGGTGCCAGCCATTCTTCAGCTGCTGCTCAAACTCTGTGTCATTGGCTTTGTTTTCACAGTTCAAGGATCTACTGGTAAATTTATGATCTTTAATCTTCTTTGTTAGAATTGGATTAGATTAGGATTTTTTTTTTTCATCAAGCCATCATTTTGTTTATCTGGGTTTATCAAACTTCGTGTTGCCAATGGTAATGTGAAGAAGCTGACAATAGATATAAGAGTTTATAGGAACCAAATTGGACTGTGGTGTCTTTGTTGATCTGAGATTGTTTACTAGTAGGGAACCAAAAACTCAATAAAACTGTTCCCCCCCTCAATCTTGTAACCGTAGATCAGAGCTTGTAGATGTTATTGAGACACCAAAGGGAGCTAGCTAATAGTTATACCAATCTGTTCTCTTCCATAGTCCCGCTCACGGCTCAACTATGGAAAGGCATTACAACAATTATCGTGAGCTTCTTCCATAGTTTTGATGGTTCTTGAAACTTAATACAATTCAGCGGCATTTCTTCTGCTGCATTGATATGTCATCTTGCTTTGATCCCCTTGCCCGCAGTCTGATTTGTTAAATTTTTCTCATATAGTATAATACTTCTCTTCAAGGACAAACATATCCAAGTTATGGAGTTTTAAAATCAATACAGTGCAGATCTAATGAGTTGTCATTTGAATTCTTCCTATACATAGACTAGAAAAACATGGATACTTAACCCCATAAGAAAAAGAAAATTCTGCTTCATGATACTAGCTGAAGCAAATCATATGTGCTAATGCTGTTAAGAACTCTGCTCTTGTGTTTTTTCTGGTTGATATTTTTCAAATTGAATATTTTAGTTTGAAACTTACAATAAATGCCGAAGTTTCATATATGCTGTTTTAAATCTGGTACTCAATCTTTTTTCAGGTGACAAGATATCCCCAACTCCAGCAATTGTTTCTGATATTCCTCCAATTGACGGAACGCCTGGTCCCCAACTCCAGCCATTCAGAAGCAGTGCACCAAGCTCGGAGTCTCAGACAAATGGTAACTAGCATAAACTATCACTGTAAACTGTTACTAATTTCGAGATCATTTTATGATACTTTTGGTTTGAAAATACAGGGTCACATTTACCCTCCCCACTTGCATTGCCGCCACTCACATCTGCCCCAGTTCCCCAAACAATCACAGGGCTTGTACCATCACATTCCCCTAGTCCTCCAGTAGTAACATCTCCCTCGATTTTTCAAGGGCATGTACCATCCTTGGCACCAAGTATTTCAGTTATATCTCCAACATATAATACAGCTCCTCCACCCATGCTTAATCAAGGGCATGAGCCACCAAAGCCGCCAAGTGCTCATCGAAGAGAGGCACCAGTTAGGCAGACTCCTGTCTCTGTGTCGAGTGCTCCAGGCATATAACTTTCTAATGCTTGTTTTGTTGAGTAATTTCAATTTGACTTTGGTTCTATAACAACTGCCTTTGTTACAATGTCTGGTTCTAGCTGCAGTACCTTCAGGACAGTCTCCAGAAAATTCAACAGTCAGCCAATCAAGTGCACCCAAAGCTTCATCACCAAGTTCCCCTAAAAAAGATATATTTTTCAGCGGTGCTCCCATCCTAAAATCAATTGCTCCAGGTATAGATTTAGTATTGTTTTGTGACTCTTCTGGTAGAATCTATTTCAACAGGTTCCTAATTCTTTTTCTTGTTCTCCTTTGTTTTTTTTTCCCCAAACTTGATATCAGCTGTGTCTCCATCAAGGAAATCAAAACAAAATCATCCAGCAGTTCCCCCAATTGCACCAGCACCAAGGCCATCTGGTGTGCTTTGATACATTCTATATATATATATGAATAAGCCCTTTCTTTCTTTTAATTTTTCCTTCCAAAATTTCAAATTAATGAATTATGTTGGTTCTTTTATTTTGATAACAGCAGTTCCGGTTGTATCACCAATTGGAGCAATGCCACAAAATTCATCTGCAACCCACCCAGTTATGCCTGGAGAACCCCCTTCTACATTATCAGGTTCTACTAGAGAGAAAAACTGCAAATTTATTTTCATTTGTTAAGTTGTTCCTTTAGCATTGAACCATTCCACATCTTCAGTTTCAATGTCTGCTGAACTTTGTAATACAATGAATGTGTCAATTGAGAGTCCATGGCCGAAGGAATGGGCAGAAGTCTTCTCTCAGCAACCTTCCTTTGCTTACTTTATAGTGATGTGTCACTAAGGCCTGTTATAAAACATGGTCAATGTGACTAAAATGATAATGCTGCTTTAAATAATAGTTTGAAAATTGCCATTACAATCTCCAAAATTGATGGAATGCAGCTTTATTCCATGATCTTGGAAAACAATTAATGTGTATTTGGAAAAAGCCACTAGATATGTCTTTTTTTGTTTTTTTTTTTTTATTTTTTCAACTCACATTCAATAAGGTCACTTTGAGTACCATGAAAAACTCATTTTCTTATTCTTTTTGCTTTTATTAATCATTCTTCCCAATTGAAATGACTAATTATTTCAAATGCTGTTGCATTGTATGAATTTAATGACCGTGTCCTTGAAAAGTACTTGGAAAAAGCTACTAGATTATCTTCTATGTTCTTGTTGTCATATCATAAATAAGGCCTTTTTGTGCAACATGAAAACTTAATTTTCTCACCTTTTCTCTTTATTTTAATCATCTTGCCATTTGAATGACTAATTTTTTGTGCTGATGTGGCACTGGCACTGCATGACTTGATGACTATCACATGGATTACAAAACTAGCTGCCATTCCAGATAGTTTTGCTGGAACTATTTTCATATATGCAAACTCTTTAGACTTGGGCAATGTTACACATTATTCTCTCTCATACAACATTGCAGGTCCAAATGTCTCCCACTCCTCCTCTTCTACCCCAAGCATTGACCATAAAAAAAATGGAATTCCAGTGTCTGCACAACCAAATGGAACTTTACCTCCCTTGAGTCATTCTCCAGCTAAAGGTATACTTTCTTGCAAGAAACTTTCACCAGAATCAATTATTTGAAGCACTAGTATGAAGTCTTGGAATTTAACAGTAAAATTTGCCAGTTCTTTTTCTGCTGTAGCTCCTTCACGAAAAGCCGTGAGGCACACTCTAATGAGTCTCTTATTTCACCTTTGTTATCCCCTAAACCACCTCTAGATAAATGGCATCACTCTCTTGCGCCTTCACCTTATATCCCCTTTCATAAGCAAAACTATGAAAGGAGCAAGATAAGTGACTTTGCTCCTTCATTCCATAGTTTTGAAACCCGACCCGGTCATTGACCCGGTCAAGTGATCGGGTCACGGGTCGGATGGGTTAACCCGGGTCAACTCAAAAAAAAAAATTACAATGCAACAAAATTAACACCGCATTCACATTTTTATTGAATCAACAAATTTATTTCTTCTGCTCACATCACCACTAACTATTTTAAAAAACCCTAACAAACCTAATCCCCAAATCTCTGCTTCCAAATCTTTAGTTGAGGTGGCTCCGCAACAGAGCAATTATGCTTGCTATTTGCCTTCTCTGCTCATCCAAACTCCTCTTTAATGCCATTAAACCCTCTAACACTGTCTCTTGATTAAAGTCCTCAACGATTCCTTCTATTCTACTCATGTTTTCACCAGTACGATCCTCCGCTGAGAAAGGAAAGGGAGAAGGATAGGGACACCCATATAAGAGCGTTCGTGAGCAAGTTATTCTAGCTTCGCAAATTCGGCAAAGAGACAAGCCATGAAGGATGGGCGCCGTCTTTGAGAAGATTGTAACGTATTATGATATTAGAATAATTCGATTAAGCCTCAAGGCTCTTCTGAGTCGGATGGGAAAGAGAAGACGTTTTCCGGATATTGAACAAGATCGGGATATTCAAACTCGAGAAGACAAGCTTGGGTTTTGTGAGAAACGGTACAGTTTGCGTTTCTTCTTTTGCCTTCAAATATGAGATCGGAGGAAAGAATTTCTGTTCATTGTGAGATTCTTGGTTTTGCTTCGCTGCTCGGAAATTCTACTCATGTTTGCTCATTAGGCAGCAGGTGCAATAGGCCGGGATGCGGAGGTCGAAGGAAGAGAAGAGGCAGCGGTAGCGGCAGGAAAAAAATTGACCGGGTCTCACCCGGGTTTGACCGGGTGGACCGGGTCGACCGGGTTTTTCCGGGCCAATTCCCAAGCGGGTTTTGGCCTCCACCCGGACCGGTCCCATGCCAGGGTCGGCCGGGTCCCGGGTCGACCCGCCGGGCCGGTCCGGGTTTTAAAACTATGCTTCATTCTCTTATACAACATTTACTCCCTTTTTAAAACAAGGTGTTAAGTTTCTCGAAATACATATACACAGTGGAAATGATAAATTTTAAATTTTTTTGGGAGTTCTAAGATCTCATTAGACAGATCTAGAGTTGTTTAAGGTTTATACGAAAATTATCTGAAGATTAAATGCTCTTTTTGGCTTTGAATAATTGCTTCAAGGTTCGATTGTTGCAAACCACAAGCTGGCCAAGTGTCCAACTTCTAACAATAATCCACACAAACCACCAGTGGTAAATTTTTTAAACCCTTTTCAGAAAGAGGGATTGCTATATCTTGTGTTTTTCAGGAGTTTTTTAACCTACGGAGTTTCTGTATTTTTTACTATTGTATAGAAATTAAGAGGTATAAAATTCTATTTATAATAAAACCTGAAAACCATATATATGGTAAAATATCAATTTGCTTCCTGAATAATATCATATATATTATTTCAGGATAATTTTAGAAATTTATTCAACCAAGTCTCTACTTGATTTTTGTAGGTCTAAAATTGTAAATTCCTATATAAATTACATTATAATCCTCAATTTATAAAATTTATTTATAATCAAATTACACTTGATTAATCATTCCATTTTAGTTTTTAACTAATGGTTCTTGTGTGTTTAACTCATTAGGTTATCTAATAAGTTGGTTTAAATATAAATTATAATCCTAAATAAAATAGGATTAAATAAATTAAACAAATTAATTTATTATTAATTCAATAATTGATTAATTTATATTTGAAGATCAAGTACAATGTCTAAAAACCTGTCTTGATCTTCAAATATTAAGAAAGTCATAATTGGTTTGATTTAATCCTTCAATGATCAATTTCGCAGTGTAATTATTATCTCTTCATCAATAATGTGTCGATTTAGACTTTATAGCATCGAGTGTGTCTACTATGTTAACTCATGTTTGTTATTAATATCAGTCATTAATTCTTTGAATAAGATTTGAAACTCGTATTCCACCTTGCACAATGATATACAATCAATGCTAATTGAGAACAAATGAAACATTTTTTTCAAATTCACCGGGGGTGATAAATCTTTTCTTGACTGCTTAAATATCTTTATATAGTTTATGTTATACCTAATATTTGCTCATTTGTTATTTTTTATTAGGACAACGTGTAGAAAAATCAAAGTATAGCATTCTCTATATAAGATAACTTAATGATCTCAGTCTAAGAATCACTTACACAATCATCACGGGGGAGTTTTCATAGGCACAAGTAATCTCTCCCTATGGAATCCTTATGCCGGTTAGTCAGTATACATGTTATTTGACAAACATCTATATATTAGTTTTAAGTATCCTGCATACCTCAGCTATGAGAACAATTGTTTCTTTTCATAAAAGAAAGAACATAATATATATTAATTTTAACATTTCTAATTAATGTCTGGTCTTAATAGAGCATTGACTAACATTTAGATGTCGAGTCTTAATAGAGTATCGACTAACATTTAGAAACAATGTTTTGATACAATATAAATCTCATAATTATAACAACTTTATAATTTTCATTGCAAAACATTTTTGTTTCAGGAACTTTATATTTGCTCTAGATTCATTAATTAAATAATATATTTGTTAATTAAATATTTGATGAATATTAAATATAAATAAAGTTTTTATTAAAATTAAATATATTTACATGAATAAAATCAATATCATGTGTAACTAACTGATTAGTTACAAGACATATACACTAACACAAGATCACTTGAGAAGTTCTTAAATTAGATAATCATGTGGTTTGCGAGTTTCTTAACATTCAGATATTTGGTTTGATCGTGTTTTGAGCCCTTTACAGGACCAGTTATCCCACTGTCATTTCTTCCAATAAGCCGGCATAGACAATATGCTCCTCCACCTCTTAGCTCTCCAGGTATCATAATAGTTGACTGTTTTAGTAGTTTATATTTACAGCATGTAGCTTGAAGGTCGATTCAGTTTCTAATGCAGTTCCTGTATGGTAAATTCTTCAATTAATGCATCGCATTACCCCTTTCCTAAACCAGTGACCAATATCTCACCTGCTCCTTCACCCACGCCAACTGCAGTATCTGGTTGGACAAAAAGTAAGAAAAGCTTGTCTTCATTTCGTTTTGTTTTCCCTTTTTAGTTCATTATGCATTACATTTACTTATTTCATTCATTACATGCTCAATAGCTTACCTTTTGATTATCTTTACATTTCCAAGTGCCAGTTCTTTCCCCTGAAGCTACTCCTCTTGGGTTTTCTTCAAGGACTCCCAAGATGCCCCCCCTGCCACCACTCCACACATTGCCACCTCCCCCTCCTAATGAAGGTACACAGATATGTGCTTACGTGCTTCTCTTCTTGTACTTTAAAGTTTGTTTATGTTGTCCCTATAATGTTCCTCATCGATTCTTAAATGTAATGCATATGCTCATCGATTCTTAAATGTAATGCCCGTGCTCATGGAATCTGCAGATTGTTCAGCAACTGTGTGCACAGAGCCGTACACAAATACTCCTCCTGGGTCACCATGTGGCTGTGTCTTGCCCATGCAAGTAGGACTGAGCGTTAGTGTTGCATTGTATACCTTTTTCCCTTTAGTTTCAGAGCTTGCTCAGGAAATTGCCACTGGTGTTTTTATGAAACAAAGCCAAGTTCACATTATTGGGGCCAATGCTGCCAGCCAGCAGCCAGAGAAGACAATCATCCTCGTTGACTTGGTTCCCCTTGGAGAAAGATTTGATAATACAACTGCCTTTTTTATTTATCAAAGATTTTGGCACAAACAAGTGGTTATAAACCCTTCCTTTTTTGGTGACTATGAAGTATTATATGTGCGCTATCTAGGTATAAGAGTTCTTTTTAACGTGAACAATTTTTTCTTTTTCTTTTCATTATTTTTTTCCTAGATATTTATCTAAAAGTGCTTCATTTATAGGTTTACCTCCATCTCCACCTTTGGCACCTTCTGGGATTGCTGTAATTGATGATGGGCCATTTTCTGGCGATGACAACAATGCAAGGACAATAAAGCCCCTAGGGGTTGATGTACATAGGAAGCATAAAAATGGGCTTGGTGGTGGCATGATTGCTATTATTGCTCTGTCAGGTTTTGTAGCACTGGTTTTGTTCTCTGCTGTTGCTTGGGCATTGCTGTTTAGACATAGAGATCGTGCTAGTCAATCAGAAACAGTCCTGCAGCCTTTGCCACCCTTAGTTGTGAAACCATCAGGTAATACTTGTATTTAAAGCCTGTTGCAGTTTAGCCTATCAGCTTGAGGAATCAATGATTTTAAGGAGTGAAACATTAAACTTATGGAACATTCAGAATTTGACTGATTAGGTAGCACAGTGATGGAACTTGACAAGGTAAAACAGAGAAAAAGAAGTTATGGAATGTTGAAAAATTCCAAGTTTATACAAATATGTTATTTATATATTGGACTTCACATATCAGTTTCATATTTTACATGTTTTCCTTGTGCATTTAACATGCTTTAGTAGATAATCATTGTGCTTCTATTCTAATACGTTTAATTTAGTAATATATGGAAATATGAACAATTCAAAAGTCTTGCTTCATTTTGAAATGAAAAGGGAAAACACAATTTCCAGGTATTGCTGGGTCATTGGTTGGAAGTGGTCGTAGTTCTGCCTCATTATCCTTTGGATCTAGTATTCCAGCGTATGCAGGATCTGCTAAGACCTTCAGCACAAGTGACTTAGAGAGAGCCACCAATAGCTTTGATGCTTCAAGAATACTTGGGGAGGGTGGCTTTGGGCGTGTTTACAGTGGTGTTCTAGAAGATGGGACCAAAGTTGCAATAAAAGTTCTAAAGAGAGATGATCAGCAAGGTGGTCGAGAATTCTTGGCAGAGGTTGAGATGCTTAGCCGCCTTCATCACAGAAACTTGGTCAAGTTGATTGGAATATGCACAGAGGAGCGTTCACGCAGCTTGGTCTATGAGCTAATACCAAATGGCAGTGTGGAATCTCTTCTACATGGTAGCACCCTTGCTCTTTCTGAGCACTCATATTTGGATAGAGAAAGTTCTCTTAAAAAAAAAAAAGGGTCAATGTCCTACAACATGAATATGCTTGTCTGTATGTTGTTTATTTATCAGGGGTTGATAAAGGATCTGCTTCTCTTGATTGGGATGCTCGGATCAAGATTGCACTCGGTGCAGCTCGAGGTCTAGCTTATCTACACGAGGATTCAAGCCCTTGTGTGATACACAGGGACTTCAAGTCTAGCAACATTTTGTTGGAACACGATTTCACACCAAAAGTCTCAGACTTTGGTTTGGCTAGGACTGCCTTGGATGAGGAAAATCAACACATATCAACACGTGTCATGGGAACTTTTGGGTAAGAATTCATCTTCCAGACTTCATGAAATCCTATCATATCACTTTAGTTAAATGACTCCACCAGACACATAACACTAAGGCCTTACAAGGTAATGCCCATGGTTGGTAGCTTGTCATACCTTAATCATGAATTGGGTGGTAACTAGCTCTGAGAGAACAATAGATGGAGATGACATGCTCATTGTATACTATCCATGTATCTGCATAATTGCTCAGCATTCTGTATGTTGCTGGGTGTCCCGGGTTTAGATTCTGCTGCCAGAAGTTCTATATGACCATATTATGGTCTTAGAAGGTACAACTGGTACAAAACGAGTTAGCTTCTGCTCCTTGTTCTAGAAAGTACTATAGTTGCCACCACATTGTCTTCTAACTAGATGGTTGTAGAACATCTATGAAGCACAGCACCTGTGTCTAGATCTCTGCTGTGCAGGATCTTCTCTTAAGCTCTTCTAATGACTGGGATGCTAATCCTGACCCACCATACATACAAACAGCTATTTGGAATTCATAACATGTCTTTGGGAAAATAGATTCGAATGTCTATAAATTACATGTATCCGTATCAAATAAAATTAAAGCTCGTTGAAATGATGCCAGGTGAACTTCTGAATTTTGATGTTCTTCAAACCAGACATCTTGGTTGGTAATGATTATATTGACCTGCATGAATTGTAACTATGTAGCTTTTAGTTTCCCTTTTTAGGGGAAAAATATTTCTTGGATCAGCTCAATTTTGTTTTTTTAAATGTCAGACAGGGATACGTCAGACACTGTTTTAATATTTAAGCGACCTCCAAGCTGATCTATAGCTTACTTTAAGTTCCTCCATTTGAGTTGTGTTGATGTTTTATTGAATTTGATGATTCAATTTGCTTAATAAATATTTCATCCAGGTATGTCGCCCCAGAGTATGCAATGACTGGCCATCTTCTTGTGAAGAGTGATGTTTACAGTTATGGTGTGGTCCTTCTTGAGCTCCTAACAGGACGCAAACCAGTGGATATGTCCCAGCCACCTGGTCAAGAGAATCTAGTTACATGGGCCCGTCCGCATCTAACAAGCATAGAAGGGCTGAAATTAATAATAGATCCGTCTCTAGGATCTGATGTGCCTTTTGATAGTGTAGCAAAAGTAGCAGCTATTGCATCAATGTGTGTTCAACCAGAGGTATCAAACCGTCCTTTTATGGGTGAGGTTGTTCAGGCCTTGAAACTAGTATCTAATGAGTGTGATGAGGCAAAGGAACTGGATTCCAGAAGTTCCAGTCAAGGTTTGTCTATTGACATGGATGCGGAGGTCAGTGCTGTCTCAGGACAGCTGCGAGGTTCTTTCCAAATTGACGCCCTCGTCCTTAATTATGATTCTGAGCCAGATATTGAAAGGGGCCTCTCAGTTTCAGATCTGCTCAGTACATCAGTCGGGCATGGAAGGGAAGGCTGTGGATCATTGAGAAGATGCTCATCAGGTCCATTGCGAAAGGGAAGGGGCAGAGAGTTACTGAGAAAAATGAGATTGACAGGGGAAAGTGTGAGTGAACGTGGGACCATCTTCAAAATGTGGCCAGGTTCACATTGAGAGCTAGATTTTCCCTTGTGTTTTGTGAACATTGACTTCCCCGGTTTTTAATCTCAAATTCTTAACTGTAAGCAAGCATTTAGTCCTCCACAAGAACAGCAATGGTTGGTGGCCTTGCAAGAGCCTGGAATTGAAAAATAAGCGATTATCGTGGAATGCAGAATGCCAGAATCCATCACTTTAGGACAGTTGCAGCATTGTTTTAAATAAGGTTCGAAGGTAACAGGACATGATCCCATACAAGACATTCATTGTCTATACTCAATTGCAATGGCGGAATTGCGGCCATAACACGACGATGTGAACCATGGGATATATATGAATTCAATGGTGTAACAGCTTTAATTCTTCAAAGTTGCCATGCACCGGTACAGGTGATTTCCTGCTTTCCCGTCTGTTTGACTACTTCTTTTTTTTTGGTGAAATCAAGTTAAAAAAGCCCATAGTTGTTTATTTTAAAAATAAATATTCATTTGTCTATTAAATATGTTAAATAACCAGTTTAAGCAAGTGTTTGTTTTTATGTTTCAAAAGTATTTTTAAAAACATTTGAAATTTTTTTATTTTTTATTTACTTTAAATTAATATATTTTTAGTATTTTCAAATCATTTTGATGTGTTGATGTTAAAAATGATTTAAAAAAAAATAAAAAATCATTGATATGTATTTTGACACGAAAAGTTATTTGAAAAGCAACCGCAAGTGAGATTTCAATAATAATTTTATATTACTCTAATAGGATGCCTAAGTGAAAGTATTTTTAGATTTGAAACTTGCATATATTCAACATTATTATGTGTTTAATTTTTTTTATTAATTTAATTAATTAAAATTGGTGTGATGAGATTTGAATTTGTGACTGTTTGGTTATTAAGACTTTGATATTATATCAAAATAAACTCAACCTAAAAGTTTGAGCTGCTAGGTGAAGTGTTATAAATAATTCTATATTACTCTCTAATAAATAATAACATTGGTTGTTCATTATCAAACAAGAAAAAAAATGCTAAAATTGATCTTTAATAGTAAGATTAACCAGTTTAAGAATAGTTCAAGTTGATTAGGGAAGATATGAAGCGATTAATTAAGAAAACTAGAAGTCATGATCAACCATGAGAGTTAGAAGTTACAAGTTATGATTGAAAAAAAAACAATTGATTATAGAGATAAGAGTTTGTGTGATTGATTAGAAGATCAAATTTTATTCTAAATATTAGTCTTTAAGTAATTACATTGGCAAATATTATAAATTAGTTGGGAAACATATGATTGTCTTTGTATACGCATTGTAGACAATCGATTAGTCAGATAAAATATTTATTTTATTTTATTTTATGTAAAAGCATATTTATTATTAATAAAGATTTTTTTATATTTAATATTTATTTATATTTGATTAAATCTAATATTTGATTAGTAAAGATAAAAGTTCTTAGATCAAAATTGTTTTGCAAAAGAAATTATAAATTGGTTATAATTATGAGATTCTTATTGCATTAAAATATTGTTTCTAATTTTTTTTTTGTCAATATTCTATTAAGACTAAACATTAATTTGAGTTGTTGAGATTGATACATATGTTTTTTTCTTTATGAAATGAAGTGGTTGTTCTTGTAAGCTGATGTATGAGAGATATCTTTATGAAATGAAGTAATTGTTCTCTTAAGCTGGGGTATAAGAGATATATAGAGTAAATATATAGGTGCTTGTTAGGTGACATGTATACCAAGTTGATCTATATGAGAATTTCATACAGAGAGATCACTTGTGTTTATGGAAAGGCTCACGTGACAGTTATATAAGTGATCCTTAAACCTGAGATTACTAAGTTATCTTACATAGAAAATATTATGCTTTAATCCTGACTATTTGTTGTCCTAATCAGGGGTAACAAACAAGTAGATATTGAGTATATCATGAACTATATAAAGGTATTTGAGAAATCAAAAGAGGATCCATCACCCTAGGTGAATTAGAGAAAATGTTCCACATGTTCTTAAATAATATTAATTATGAAATCTTTGCGTATGGTGGAATGAGATTTAAAAGAATGAGATTTGTAATGAGTTTCAAATCTTATTCAAATATTCAATGGCTATAATATTAAGAACAAACATGATTTGACAAAAGTAGATACATTCCATGCTATAACATCGAAATTAGAATATTCTTGAATAAGAGATGATAATTATACTAAGAAAGTGCTCATTGAAAAGTTATATATCAAACCATTTATTACTTTTCTAATATTTAGAAGATCATACATGTTATTTGACGAAGCACTTGATCTTTAAATATATACCAATTGATTATTGAATTAATAATAAATTCAATTATTTATTTTAGCTTATTTATAATTATGATTTATATTTGAGTGAACTTATTAAGAATTTAATGGGTCATTCACATGAAGAACTATTAGTCATAAATTAAATTAGAATAACTAATCAAGTGTGATGTTATTCTTATAAATAGATTTATTAAGTTTATAGGGTTATTAAATTTTTCATTTTAAGAACCTAATGGACCACACTTTTAATTCATAAGATTTTTAATTTTTTTTTTCTATAAATAAAATGTCATGTATAATATTTCTTTATAAGTTATGAGAGATTGTGTATTATACACTCTTAGTAAAAAAAAAAAAAGAGATATCACTTAAGGAATAGTGACCCCTCTCTCTTAAAAATGTTTTAAGATATTTTTTATTGATGTTTCGTGTGGATTATTGTTAGAGACAAGAAGACACTTGGATGATTTGTGGTTTACGACAACTTAGCTTTAAAAAAAATTGATCAAAAGAAGATCTCATCTTTAGGTAATCTTCACATAAACTCTAAATGATCCTATTGTCTAACGAGATCCTTAGAAATCCTAGAGAATAATAATTTATTGTTTTCGCTGTATTTATATGTTACGGGAAACCTAATAATATGTTGATAGGAAGGTAAATTATAGTAGGATGCATATTGTGATTTTATGATTTGCTTTAAATAGTTTATGTATGAATAAAAATTGAAGTTCACATAGGATTCCATCTTTGTAATAATATTGTTTGTTTTTGCGTTTTAAAAATGCTTTTGAAAAAAATTAGAAAGAATCCAAATCAATTAGAAAGATAAAAAGTGACTGACAAAAAAAATTAGAAGTAATGATTGATCATGAGAGTTAAAAATAATGATTGATAAGGAAAAAATATTAATTATAAAGATATCAGTTTGTGTGATTGACTAGAAGACCAAATCCTATTTTAAATAAGAGTCTTTAATATATTATATTGGGAAGTATTATATACATTAGTTAGAAAATATGTGATTGCTAAGAAATAGACATGTTGATAGGAATACTATTTATATTACAAGTTTTTAATTTACTATAAAGAGTTTCTATAGGACTAAAAATTATATTTCATATAGGATTTTGTTTTTGTAACAATATAAAAATGTCATCGAGTTATTCAAAACAATAGTTTGCTCCATATGCACAATTTATATGTACAATTTATCTTTTATTTTTTTGCAATTTATTTTTCTTTACAACTTTTAGTACTTTTATTTTCTTTTGTATTTCTTTATGTTTTTATCTAGATTAGTTTATTTTGCATTATTTGTTTCTTATCTATTAAAGCCAAGTAGAGAACCCTATATTCTATTTGATTTACGAGCCTACTATATGGTAAAATAAAGTTTTTAATTATAGTTACTCTTGTTGGAATGAAAAAAATAATATATTGATCAAGGAATCAATGAATGATTAATAAATGGGCATGCGATCGATCATCATAATTATTTATCAAATGTAGCCTTTTTACTTTTACAATAATTTTGACTGACCAAATAATTTTTTTTAATTAACATGTATAGATAGTTAATGTAAAATGTTTCCAAAGTTTCTAGCAACATTACTTGTATCAAGGAAAACTCTAAAACAATCCATTTAAACAAATTTAGTGGATGAATGGTTTGGTGGCTCATGAAGTTTATTCTACACCTTATGCTCCTTTAAGTTTTAATATTTAAGACCAAAGCAATACAAACCAGACCATGAAAAGTGCTTATTTGTTGGAGATCATGTCATTTATATTTTTTTTTTTAATTTTTGGAGTATTTTTTTCTATAGCTTCCCAAGCCTGTTGAAAAATAATCAGGGGAGAAAAAGTACTAATAATTTGGAATTTTATATTGCATATGCTTGATTTGTTTATAAAAGGTAATTTAGTTTTATTAAATTATATATTAATTTACACTATTTTTCTTGATTTTACATGGGTTCGAGATAGATTTGACTAATTATCATAACCTATTTTTAAACCTCATTTTATTAACATTTAAAAAAAAACCAAAAAAAGTAAAAAACAACAAAAAATCAAAATCATTGATTTTATTATATTTTTGAAGTATTTGCATCATTTTTGGTATTTTCAGTGTCTTTTTAAAAAGAATTTAAAATTTAAAAATTTATTTTTTTCATTTTCAATTTTTAACGTGGTCATTTCAAAATCATTGATTAATTTTCTTAACAAGTCAAAGTTGACATTATTTTTTTTAAAAATAATCAAAATACAATACAATAAAAAATAAAATAATATAAAAATAGACAGGGGAACCAAGAATACAATGGAAAAAAAATAAGGAGACAATGGAAAAAAATGAGGAACCAAAGTAAATTTAAGTTGCCTTGTCACCAAGTTTACTTGTGGACTAAGCAATTAGAAAAGAAACAAAATTATCATACCAATAAATAGTGAAGGAATCTCATAAGAAAGACAAAAGAGAATGAATTACTTGAAGAAAAAAAAACACACAAAATCACAAAGTTACTCTCTCTCCTATAAAAAAAAAAACAATAAAAAACCTTCTCTTCTAAAAAAAAAAAAAACACTCATCCTCATATGCTCTCATATACACAAACTTATAAACATGTGTAAAACACAAAAAGAGAAAATTGGCCTCTCTCTCACACCTAATAAAAAACTTGGCACACCTCCCTCACTATTGAAAAAGTACGAAAACTTGTGACCCACACGACCCTCTCTCTTTGAAAGAAAAGAAAACAAAACCCATCATCTTCCATATGCAAAAATACTAACAACTTATCTTCCGCCATCAAAGAACCCATTAACACAACATAATCCCCAATCAACCTTTATAATCATATAAAACCTCCTCCTTTAACCTCATTGACTGTCCATTGGTTTTTCTCTCAGTACTCCTTAAGAAAACAACTTGTGACCTCCTTTAGCTTAGAAGCCTCTCCATCTCCACGCATGCCAGCACCCTTTTTGTTTTTCTCTCCTAACTAGGAACGATAATCTTTCTCTCCATTATGAGAAGACCCAAACCGAGACCCATTTCCTCCATTTCACTCAGCCTTTCGATGCCAGCCACATATCCTTTCTTCTTCTCCTTCTACCATTACGACAACTCATAAAACCTCAAACCAACACGAGTGACAACCCCTCACCCATTCTTCTTCATTTTTGGTCGAAACAATATCATCGTCATCTTCCTTTTAGCTGACCTAACAACTTATAACTATCATGAGTCACCATCTCATGACCAACAGTCTTGCTCCACTACATGTTTCCATGCTTCTTCGTCCTCATCAATGGTCCAACAACCATCAGTTGTCAACCAACCACACTAAGAACCAACACCAAAACCATCATCAAATAGCCTCCATACAACCTTTAAATCTAGATTTGAAAACCCTTTTCTCTCATTAAGCCAGATTCGGCCAAGACACCCACCATAAATTTATCTTTTTCACCAACAATATTATATCCCTCCACCATGACTCATAACCATAACCACCAGTACCTCGAACAACCATGCATCTTCTTCTTCTCAATTCCTTTTTTAAGATAACAATGACACCATAAGGTTGAGTGGTAAATAGAGAAGCATTTATATAGGTAAAAGAAAGAAAAAACTAAAGCTTTATTGCGTGAGATTTTGTTTTTACAGGTGATAGTGACTTTCACCACTAATTTAGGAGTGAAGAGAAAAGAAGATCTTCTTGATTGACTAGGTTTCAGCCTTTCACGAGTGACGACATATGAACCTATGCACAGGCAATGATGGGGACATGTAAAGACCATATACTGTTCCTTCATGTCTAGTATTGTTTCCTTTGCTGTAAGAACTTCTCCAATCTATTCTCAGTTCTTGAAAGGTCGATCCTTAACTTTAGTTTTCTTTTTTGATAAATTGCTAAAATGTAGTGAAATTTGGAAGAAAATGCTCATTGTTATGTATAAGTTTTGGACTTGTTTGGACATTATTGATTTAGGTTGATATGTGTTTTGATTTGAGATGATTTTATGATTTGTGTTGGATTGTGAGTTTATTTTTTAGAGTTGTGATTACTAATTGAATATTAAATGTTAGTTCATGAATTATGATTGAGTTTATATTGATTTGAACATTAAATATTAATCTATGAGTTATGTTTGAGTTTGAGTTTGTGTTGATTTGTTTGAATTGGTATGCAATTTGAATGAAATTCATAAAACTAACAAGATTTGAGTTCATTTTTGGTATTGTAGGATTATTAAGTTGGTGAATGATGAATAAACAATTTGTTTTGAGTTGATATCTTGATTATAATAGTTTGATTAAAATACATCATTGTGTTTTTGTCAAACATAACCTTAGTCTAATTTTAACAAAATTTTAAATTTTTGGAAGATCATTTTGCAATTAATTTTGGGTCTGTCATACCTTTTTTATCTTCTTATATTTAATAATTTTAATTGTGACTTACATGTGAGGCGCCTTTTTAGTGTTAAATAAACTAGTTTCCCTCATAAAAATAGCAAAAAAAAATTCTTTTTTTTTAAATACATTTAAATATTATAATTGTATATGACCAAGTTTCTCAAATACAAATCACATTTTTATTTTAAATAAAAAAAATGCAAAAAAAAAAAAATACATGGCATGATTTAGCATTTCTTGAAAATACAAAAAAATTCAAAAAAATTAGTTTTTATATTTTTGCATGCATTTTGGATTTAATAACAAGTTTATTAAAGCCATGAAATGTGGCCTAAATTCCATAAACACCTAAAAAATCAATTTTTTTATTTTAATACAATGAATTATGAACTTATACGTAATATTTATACCAAATATTAAATGAAATAAAACAAAGATACAATCAATTCTTGTTCTGTATTTAGAATAGCTAGGATTAACCCATAAAGCAATGATTCACTCTTCTAGGGTGAACTTGCTTTGACAACTAGACAAACCAATGGTTAGAAAAACAATCACCTGAAAAAAATAAAAGTCTTTGTAATTGTTGCGATGTCGCGGTCGCACAAATTAATTACCCTAGCTTAAAACACACAAGATAGTATAGAGCAAGCAAGGGGTCGATCCCACGAGGAAGTTTGAAGTTAGATTTTTATGTTGTACGTTATGTAATTGGGGGGGATTGATTTGAAATGATTTAAACTATGACAGAAATTAAACTAGCAAACAAAATCAATTGAAACTGAAATATATCAAGAAAACAAACCTTGGTTGCAAGCACACATCCACCAACGGAAATTAGAACCGATCCTTGAAACGAAACTTCAGTTTATATTATGAATTTTATCTTTTCTTAATATTGGTTAATTAACGGATCCGCCGTATAACTAACCCTAACCAACAAACAATCACAGTGTCCGCACTAATGATTTAATCCAATGGCAGCCTTAAGATCCAGATAAATTCATTAATCTTAACAACCAAGTTGTCAATTTGTGTTGCTATGATCGAATGTTCTCCCTAAGTTTAATAACGTAGTTCCGCTACAATTATCAAGCTTAGTTGCTTCGCAAGTTTATATACCACAACTCCGGTTTTGATATCAAACTTAGCAATAGATTGTTCACAATAATAACTTAGAGTCCGCTCTAGCAATTAAGATAAACAATCATAAGAAATATGCATAGGAAAACAATCATACTCATTCATAACATAAACTGAAAATAAAAGGAAGAATAAATCTCACGGTTCTTGAAATACGAAGGTTTGTTGTGTCCTTGCAACCAAGAAAATGAGCTTAGCCTTGCATATCTATTGAACAACTACTCCTAAAGATGAAAGAATACATAATTTCTGATTTGTAGAGAGGAGAGTTTGTGTTTCTTCACTTCTTCTTCTTCTTCATCTTCTTCTTTTTTCTCCCTACCTCCTTCTACTCACCCTCTATTTATACACAAATTGTAAGTAAGAAAATATCAAAGCTCAAGTGTGAACATCAATAGATGGTGGTAGTGTGAAGGCTGCTGGCTGCTGGCTGCTGGCTGCTGGGTTGAGGTTGGTGGCTGCCATGAGGTTGGTGGCTGCCTTCCTTGACCTTCTAGGATATTTACTAGAGGAGCTAAATTGCTGGTCGGTTTGGATGCTTCTAGATGAAATTTGGATTCGTTTCTTCACGCAACCTGCTTGCTGGCAGAATTCAGCTGTCATCTTTGAAAAATCATATATCCCTCATATGACATCGTTTTTGGCTGAAATTTGGAGCGTTTATAGATCTTTGAGTAAGGAATCCAAAAAAATTGAGTTTGCATCAATTGGACTTCTGAAGCTCCAGATATTGAATTTTGAATGGGCAAAGGTCAACATTGGCAGACTGCGAGATTTGACTTTGAAGGATGTGATTTCCATGATCTTTCTCTTTTTATTTTTCTTGCATTACATTTCCAAAAAGGTATGGATGTTAGCTTTTTAATGCCACTGGAATCACTTCATTTCGATCTCTGGAACTCACGCTCTGCACAAAATACCGACTGAACGTCAAATCTGCCAATTACCTCCAATTTACTCCTTTTTGCATCTTTCATCCAAAAATGACTTCAAAACATAAAACAAAGAATATCAAGGCATTTTATATAAATAACATATGCAAAACACTAGTTAAATGCGGGTGAAACTATCGAATAATATGGTTACATCAAATACCCCCACACTTAGCTCTTGCTCGTCCTCGAGAAAGGATAAATAAAATTAAATTGAAAATAACTATGATCAATTTCTTAATCTCCCATCAATGTCTAAGAGTACAAGCATTATAAACAAGAATACAATCATGAAGGATAAATAATATAATTCTCATGAATTTATTTACATGCAAACTTCAAAACTCAATCAATCGTCTGGATTTAAATGAAATCTATGCCATGCCAAAGTGATAGGTCCTCTCATTGATATACACTCCAACACTCATGTGTTTAGGGTTTATGTGTTTAAATCTCTCAAATTCAATCAAAGAGTATGTTCTACCATAAGCTTGCTTTTCAATCTCATCTCCATTAGCAACTTATTACAAGTATTACATGAATCAAAAGGTCTTATTTTCCGGTTGTAATAGGGCTGAGGTTAAGGTGAGGTAAAAGAAAGTAAAAGGAAAGGTTCAAACCAAAGAAAGTAGAGCATTTTGAAAAATAATACTTCAAACAATATAATTCCATTAAAGCACATAAATTTTTCATCTTTAATCACAAATGCTTAACTCCTTTTGATTTCAAGCTCTTTCAACATAAAACCTTAAGAACATAAAGGAATACTTTTTTTTTCTTTTTTTTCTTTTTCTTTTTTTTTTCTTCGGCAACTTTGCCATTTTTTTTATCAAGCATCACTTCTTTGTTTTCATATAATTTCCAACCATAATTCCATGAAATATTACAAGTATATGCTCTACTAATCCTTGGCCAGGGGAAAAGAAAAACATATATAAAGTTAAGGCTTATACATGGATAAAGCAAAAAAAGATAACCAAGCTCAAAACGGGTTCACTAAGGATAATATGCTTTAGGTTGGCTTTTTGGCTTGAGGGGTTAAAATTCCTAATGCCTTTATCATCTTCATGTATATTTGTAATGGGATATAATCTCAATAAGATATGAAGCAAGTTCTAGAGATACTTATCATTGAAAGAATGCACACTCAAAGAATATAATTTTGAAGGCTCAAAAGCTTGCATTTGTATAACACTATAAAGTCAACATGGCATATTCTCAAAGTCAATCCCTAAACCAATTAAACCTTAAAATTTGAATGCATACTCCTTCATTTGATTTATATCTTCATCTATCTCAATTAATTCTCATACATAATACTCATATTCTCAAAAACCAATGGGAGTTAAAAAGATCAAAATTTGTGTTTTTTTTTTTTTTTTTTTAAGAACAACAAAGAAAATTAAAATAAGAAAACCAAAATTCTCTCAATACCCCCACACTTAAAACACAACATTGTCCTCAATGTTGAAATAAAAGCAAAGGAACATAAGAGAATGACAAAGATAAAGTAAAATACGAAAAATAAAAGATAAGGAAAAAGAAAGCAAATCTGATTTTTTTTTTTTTTTTTTGCTGGGTTGCCTCCCAGTAAGCGCTTTTGTTTTATGTCATTGGCTCGACATGTTGCATGCTCATTCTTCATAGATTGGTTCAACTAACTCTGCAGAAGCGGTGAGTTCTGCCGTCCAACCTTCATAGAAAGGTTTCAAACGATGCCCATTGACTTTGAGTATGTTGTTCGTTTCTAAACTTGTAATTTCAACTGCACCATAAGGAAAAACATTAGAAACAACAAATGGTCCAATCCAACGAGAGCTTAACTTTCCAGGAAAAAGTTTCAAACGCGAATGATAAAGAAGGACTTTGTCTCCAACATGAAACTCCTTTCTTGTAAGCATTCGGTCATGAAGATTCTTAGTCTTTTCTTTGTAAATCCTTGCATTCTCGTAAGCATCATTTTGAATCTCTTCCACCGTAATTCCAATCTTTTTAGGCACCAAAAGGATAGGCGCCACCCATTCACTATCCGTGATGGGGTAAATGACTCCTGCATCATGAAGGACAATTTGCAAAGCTTGCAAATCCAATGTTGATTCATGCATGTTTTGGGGAACACATATATGCCTTTCCATCTCTTCTATCTTGGTAAAATCATAGTCATTGCTCAAAGCCATGCTTAATCCATACTCATCATCAAAATCACAAACTTGCTGCACACACTTATCAACTTGGTCATAACATGTGATAGAATAAACATTGCTATAAGGATATGTCATTGCATCATGAAAATTAAATTCAATTTTTTCATCTCCTACCTCCATAGACAAGGTATCCTTACCACAATCAATCTTTGTGTTGGCAGTTTTCAAGAATGGTCTCCCAAACAATACATGAGTGCTGGTTGATGAATCACAAGAATCATGTTCCATATCAAGAATATAAAAGTCACATGGAATAACCAAACTATCAATCTTGACTAGGACATCTTCTATCACACCAAGTGGGTAAACAAAACTACGATCCGCAAGTTGCATTACAATACTAGTTTTATTCAAAGGCTCTAGACTAAGAGAATCATAAACATGTTTAGGCATAACACTAATGGATGCACCTAAATCGCATAAAGCACTTTTAAAACTAGTATTACCAATAACACATGGGATAGTAAACGCACCTGGATCTTTTTGTTTCAAAGGCAGATTCTTTTGAACAACAGCAGATATAACTTCACCCATACTTACCGTTTCATGACCTTTCAGTTTGAAAGTTCTCTTGGTAGTACACAACTCCTTCAAGAATTTTGCATACTTGGGAATTTGCTTAATAGCATCAAGCAAAGGAATGTTGAGTTCTACTTTCTTAAAAACCTCTAAAATCTCTTTTTCTTTGTCCTCTTTCTTTGACCTAGAAGAACTCACGGGAAAGGGTGGAATTGTTGTAAAACTGGAATTCATTGAGTGAGGAGTTACCTTTGGAGTGTTGGTCTTTATTTCAGTTTGTGGAGGAGAAGGATGATGTATCTTCTTTGTACTCAATTCAGTTTCTATCTCTTCTTCTTCCTCCATCTCAATTTGTTTTGACCTTTTCTCTTCAATTTCTTTCCCACTTCGCAACATGATCGCACTAACATGCTCTATTGGATTCAATGCTTGGGAGGGCAACTTTCCATTCATTTGTGCTTCCAATTTCCCTACACTTGAAGCTACTTGCCCCATTTGCTTTTCCAAGTTGTGAATACTTGATCTTGTTTCCTGTTGAAAAGACATGACATTTTGTTGCAAAGTAACAGTATTAGAAGCCAAAGTTTTCATCATCTCACGAAGATCATCATTGGATGACGATTGTCTTGCTTGATAGGGTTGAAATCCATTGGGATGGAATTGTTGGCCTTGATTGCCTTGTTGAGGTTGGTTCCCATATCGTAGGTTAGGATGATCTCTCCATCCAGGATTGTACGTGTGGGAAAAAGGATCATACTTACGCTGAGGTTGTCCGTTGAATGCTCCATCAATTGCATGAGCTTGTTCAATGTAATCTTCTTGCATTGTTGGGCACATATTCGAAGCATGTCCTTGTGAGGAGCATATGCTACAAACTTTCACCTGCTGCACATTTCCACAAGCCAAAGAACGCACAAGAGAAGTAAGATCATTAACTTTATTTTCAAGGTTAGAAATACTTACCTCATTTACTCGTTTGTTGGAGAAGTCTCCACGAGTGCCAAATTGTTTTGAGTTGGCTGCCATGTTTGAGATCAATTGGCGTGCAGCCTCAGGTGTCTTATCTACCAATGCGCCTCCACTTGCAGCATCAATGATACTACGGTCAGTAGGCATCAATCCTTCATAGAAATATTGAATGAGTAGCTGATCGGGTATTTGATGATGAGGGCATTGAATACACAATTGCTCAAATCTTTCCCAATACTCTGAAAGTGTCTCTCCATGAGATTGCCGAATCCCACATATTTCTTTCCTTATGTTGGCAACTCGAGATGCTGGGAAATACTTCTCAAGGAAAATCTTCTTCATGGCGTTCCAAGTTCTAATAGATCCTGGGAGAATAGAGAAAAGCCATGCCTTTGCTGCCCCTTTTAAAGAGAAAGGGAAAGCTTTCAACTTAACTTGTTCTTCATCAACTCCATTCGGTTTCATGCCAACACAAACCATATGGAACTCCTTGAGATGAGTATGAGGATCTTCTCCTGCAAGACCATTAAATGTTGGTAACAAATGTATAAAACCAGATTTGAGCTCAAAGTTTACATTATTGTCAATGTTTATGCACAATGGTTGATTCTCCACGTTAGGAGCAGCAAGCTCCTTGAGTGTTTGTTGTCGTGCAACCGCCATGGTGTTGAGGTGAACTTCCTTTCTTAACTTGCGTAAAGTGCTTTCTATTTCAAGATCAACCTGCACTAGACTCTGATTAGTAGAACGGGTTACTGGCATCAATCGCTAAGAAAACTCAAAAGAAAGCAACCACACAAGCGAATAATAATAAAAAAAAAAAAAATAATGCAAATTATATGAAAATCCTACGCTAGAAAACTAAAACTGCCTAAAAACCTTAGAAAGCAGCAGAATTTGGCCTCGATGGGGTGGGGCTAGTGGTATACCACTAGTCTTGTTCAGAACGTCATTTCACTTCAGAAAACGAAGGTTAGAAACCTAATTCCACAAACAATTCTGTCTTCAACAGTACCGCTGCGGCAAGTGAACAGTAACACCGCAAGCAAAAATTCTGTTTTTTTTTTTTTTTTTTTTTTTTTTCAGAAATGTAAATAACAATCACAGAAACTAAAAATAACAGTACAAGCACAAGAATCAACTAAAATTACCTCCCCGGCAACGGCGCCAAAATTTGTTGCGATGTCGCGGTCGCACAAATTAATTACCCTAGCTTAAAACACACAAGATAGTATAGAGCAAGCAAGGGGTCGATCCCACGAGGAAGTTTGAAGTTAGATTTTTATGTTGTACGTTATGTAATTGGGGGGGATTGATTTGAAATGATTTAAACTATGACAGAAATTAAACTAGCAAACAAAATCAATTGAAACTGAAATATATCAAGAAAAACAAACCTTGGTTGCAAGCACACATCCACCAACGGAAATTAGAACCGATCCTTGAAACGAAACTTCAGTTTATATTATGAATTTTATCTTTTCTTAATATTGGTTAATTAACGGATCCGCCGTATAACTAACCCTAACCAACAAACAATCACAGTGTCCGCACTAATGATTTAATCCAATGGCAGCCTTAAGATCCAGATAAATTCATTAATCTTAACAACCAAGTTGTCAATTTGTGTTGCTATGATCGAATGTTCTCCCTAAGTTTAATAACGTAGTTCCGCTACAATTATCAAGCTTAGTTGCTTCGCAAGTTTATATACCACAACTCCGGTTTTGATATCAAACTTAGCAATAGATTGTTCACAATAATAACTTAGAGTCCGCTCTAGCAATTAAGATAAACAATCATAAGAAATATGCATAGGAAAACAATCATACTCATTCATAACATAAACTGAAAATAAAAGGAAGAATAAATCTCACGGTTCTTGAAATACGAAGGTTTGTTGTGTCCTTGCAACCAAGAAAATGAGCTTAGCCTTGCATATCTATTGAACAACTACTCCTAAAGATGAAAGAATACATAATTTCTGATTTGTAGAGAGGAGAGTTTGTGTTTCTTCACTTCTTCTTCTTCTTCATCTTCTTCTTTTTTCTCCCTACCTCCTTCTACTCACCCTCTATTTATACACAAATTGTAAGTAAGAAAATATCAAAGCTCAAGTGTGAACATCAATAGATGGTGGTAGTGTGAAGGCTGCTGGCTGCTGGCTGCTGGCTGCTGGGTTGAGGTTGGTGGCTGCCATGAGGTTGGTGGCTGCCTTCCTTGACCTTCTAGGATATTTACTAGAGGAGCTAAATTGCTGGTCGGTTTGGATGCTTCTAGATGAAATTTGGATTCGTTTCTTCACGCAACCTGCTTGCTGGCAGAATTCAGCTGTCATCTTTGAAAAATCATATATCCCTCATATGACATCGTTTTTGGCTGAAATTTGGAGCGTTTATAGATCTTTGAGTAAGGAATCCAAAAAAATTGAGTTTGCATCAATTGGACTTCTGAAGCTCCAGATATTGAATTTTGAATGGGCAAAGGTCAACATTGGCAGACTGCGAGATTTGACTTTGAAGGATGTGATTTCCATGATCTTTCTCTTTTTATTTTTCTTGCATTACATTTCCAAAAAGGTATGGATGTTAGCTTTTTAATGCCACTGGAATCACTTCATTTCGATCTCTGGAACTCACGCTCTGCACAAAATACCGACTGAACGTCAAATCTGCCAATTACCTCCAATTTACTCCTTTTTGCATCTTTCATCCAAAAATGACTTCAAAACATAAAACAAAGAATATCAAGGCATTTTATATAAATAACATATGCAAAACACTAGTTAAATGCGGGTGAAACTATCGAATAATATGGTTACATCAGTAATGTTTTGAAAATAAAAGCAAAAGAATTAATAGAAATGACAACAAAACCCTTAAGGGCTTAGACAACAAGTATAAATGAATGAGGGGTATTTTAATAATTGAACAAAGAGTTGATAAACATAATAAATAGAAAGATAAAAATAGAAGAAGAGGGATCTAAAATTAAGAGAGAATCAGGAGGAGAGAAAGAAAAGAGAAGAAGGAAGGGAAAATGGAAGAGAATTAGAAGAAATAAGTTGTTAAGATAAGATTTACACTTTGGTCATGTATAACTATATTATTTAGCTTTGATTTTCTGTTTTATTGAAGATTAGTTTTTTGAAGATTTTATTTTGGGTTTGATTGATGAATTGATTGGAATATTATAGGTTAATTGTTATGAGTAATGGTTTATTTAGTTGATTTTGTAAGATTTTAGGTAAGGATAATGATTTTGAGTTATGGTTTATTTAAATGATAAATTTGAGTTAGATATTTTGGTATATCAATGGGTGATCTGTGTAAAAATCTGGGTTTGAGGTTAAAGATGATGAATTTTTTTTTTGGTCCCTTCATTTATGAAAATTATAGTTTGGTCTTTGAACTTTGGTAAATTACAAGTTGGTCCCTAGAGCATAATTTGAGATTCTTGACAAAATTGAGGATGAATTATGAGAAAAATTCTAATATTGTTATGAATTTATGACATTTCAGTTTGGTCCTCTAATTTGACTTTTAAAAATATGATAAAATTCCATATTGATACCTAGATATAATCTTAGTTTTTTTCATATTAGTTTAATGAATAATTGTTGGTTATTTGGTGAATTACTATCAAGTTTTATAATTTGTTTTCTTTTGAATTAAATTTTGGGAAAACCACTTAATTTTTTAGTTTTTGAAAAAAATGACTAGTTTGGTTCATAAACATATAGGGTTATAGTTAGACCATTCGTTAAATGTATTTAATAGGTTGTATGTTATTTTTAAGTCGTTTTTTAGTATGTCTATTTTTATATTCAGATAATCTTGATATTATACCTACGGAGACATCAATAGGATTTCATTCGATATCTACTTTCAAATTCTATTCACTTTTAAGTTAGGTGAGTGAATAATTTTTCATATGCATGAAAAATAATATAAATATTTGAATTGTTAATATGAATTGAATTATGCTTCTTGATATACTAATGTCCTGCTATATATATATATTGATTATTATCATTGCTATAATAAAACATGATCAATTGTTGAATATGAATTCTTGATATGAGTCGATATATACTTTTAAATTGATTTCTGAATTGATAACTTCTCATTTGATTGATGTCATGAGTTGAGCATTGAGATATGAATCTGTATGTTTGATTATGATATGAATTTATAGTATACCAGTCAGAATACCCGTATTAACAAGGTAGTGTTAGTCTTTGTGCACATCGTATATGAAACCCTAGTTGATAAGGGAAGTCACTAACTTGTGTGGACTAATCATCTCAAAGTACAGAGCCTCATGCTTATTGCATTTTGATTTTTGACGAGCTTTATTTGATTATATTCTTGTTATGGTCTATTCGAGAAACTTTCCTTTAAGAACCTAAAGCCATATTTATATATATATTCCTCATTGTTGTATTACCTTGTGTATGTATATATAATGTTATCTACTCACTGAATTGTTGAACTTACCCTCTCATTATTTATCTTTTTCAGGCTTATAGATTCTTAGTAAGTCATTTTTGTTGGACTTTTATAACATACTCTTTTGGTTGTAATTAGTACTTTTCCTTTATATATAGTTAGTTCTCCATAATTATGAATTTGTATTAAGATAATCAAATTATATTATGAAGTTAGTTTTATTATTATTGTTGCATTGAACTCTGGTTGAGTTATTTAAAAGATAAATTTGTATATAAGATTGGGTTCGTATATGTATAGAACCTTAGAGAAGGGACTTTACTTATGTGCCGGTCATGAATTTAGAAATAGGATCATAATAGCCTCAAAGTTGAATGTTTGTTTAATCGCTACATAGACACAATACAATTTCTCACTCTCAGAGTGGCCCTTGAGTTCATTTGCTTTCGATTTAGTGTGTATTTGATATTGTGGTATATACTATTTTTTAAAAGTGTTTTTTATTTAAATATATATTAAAATAAGTTTTTTATGATTTATTTTTAGTTTTTTGACGTAAACACATTAAAATTATTTAAAAAACACTAAAAAAATATTTATTTAATTTTTTTTCATGCTAAACACACTTTTAATACATACTTAAACACATGTAGAAGAACAATGCTAAACATTCTCTTAATGGTATCGATAACAATAACTATTTTTCTAGTTTGTCGATCCCCAATTATAAATTCTAGTTGACCATGACCTAGAAGAACCAAACTATCTATCACTTTTAACCCTATTTGCACTTTGTATAAGCTCGTGCTCATATTTACATTCAATAATCTCAGGGCCTTTCACTTTGACAAGTATTCGCTCGTGATCACTTAAGTCATGCTTGTTTCATGTAAAGTTGTTTTCTAGAAATTATTTTTTAAACTTTTATGTGTTTATTTACCATTTAAAAACTTAGTTAACAGAAAATATTTTTTAGTCAAAGAAAAATTTGATTTAATTTCTAAGAAAGTGTTTTCCTTTTATTTTGGGCAGAAAACACTTTTTAAAAGTTGCAAAAAAACTCAAAAATATCTTATTATTTATTAATTATATCAAATTTAATCATCGATCCTTTAATTTCTATATATTTTATTTTGATTTTTTTTTTAATTCGTCCCTTAAAATTTGATTTAATTTGATTTTTATATCAATTTTGATATTCATTCTTTTGACTGTCATTTGCTTTTCTTTTATCATTTTCTTAATTAAAATTTTTTATCTATTAGATTTGATCATCAAATTTTTGGTTGTTATTTTATTTTCTCTTATCTTTTTCTTGATTAAAATTTTTTATTTATCAGATTTGATCTTCATTCTTTTGATTGCTATTTATTTTATTTGAAATAATTTATGAAATGTATTTCTTTTTAATTTCATCATCTTTCAACATTATATTTGTTAGATTTGGTCTCCATTATTTTAATTATTATTTATTTTATTTGAAATAATTTATGAAGTTAGCTTTTCTCTATTTCATCATCCTTCAACTTTTCTAACAGTCAGATTTGGTTCTCATTCTTTTAATTAAACTTGAAAAAATTAAAAAATTTATTTTCCAGTTTATTTTCAATGACATAGTCAAACACTGAAAAATAATTTTCAACTTATTTTTAATGACATTACCATATATCAAAAAAATAATTTATTTTCTAAAAATCTATTTTAAAAAAAATCACTTTCCACCAAATAAATAAGATCTTAAAACCCCTCTTTCATTAATAGATACACTAAAATATATTTAAACTAGCAATCACGATGATCAATATTTCTTCACCTTATATTTTGAAAACTTTGCGAAACTATTTGAATTTATTTTAATTCAACATGTTCCATTTAGAAATTTGTTGGTAGAAGAATTCTCTTTATAAAATTCTAAAAACTCCTTTTTATCTATTGGGTGGTGCAATTTAAAAAAAAAAAAAAAAAAACTCATTCGATCTCTCTTTCCCCCTCGAAATAAGAAAATGAAATTTTAGCTGAAATCCAAATTTTCTCAAATTGAATCAAAGGGCCCGAATCCCAAATTCTTCAAAACAAGAGAATTCAAACTTTTTCAACAGCGAAATCAAGATCAATAGAAATTAGTGTTTGGGGCTGCCTTTTTACCTGTATTTTACAAAATTTTGAATTTTTTTTTACTAAAATTGAGTACGGTTTATACTTTTTGGATCATTTTGATGTGCTGATGTTAAAAATAATTTTTAAAAAATAAAAAAACATCATTGGCATGTATTTCGGCACGAAAAGCTATTTGAAAAGCAACCGCTACCACACTGCCAAACACATTCGAAAAATAAAAGAGAGAAAGGGAAGCTAACCTTCTTTGGATAATCTCTTGATGCATCTTCTAGATTTTCAAAACCCACCCCAAAACAATAAACACAAATAAGAAAAGACCTTGTTCTCTTTCTATCTCTCGTTTCCTGCACTTCTTTTTCCGCTGCTTCACCTCTCCACCGACACTACTTGAGGAGTGCTACAGTGCTCACTATATGTAGTGAGCATTGTTTCTTTAACTAGTAAAAATGCTATAGAAAAAAAATCACATAGACTAATTATTATAGCTTAGGACTCTTTAGAGAGCAAGAATGTGGATGCTCTATTGTTGTTAAAATACCGATACTTTGATTATCATGCGGATATTTATAATTTGGATTTTGGATTTTGAATTTATAATAAATTTCTTTTATTACCAATTTGATTACTAGGAAAAATTTCAGCACATCTTTACAAGATTGTGAGTCATTGTTACAAAAATTTAAAATATTAAGTATTTATTAAAATTAAAATTTCAGTAATTGAATACTGGAATTTGCATAATAAATATTAAAAATTTATATTTTCATAATTATTTATCAATCTCTTCCAATTAGTAATTTAATCTGATCATAATATTTATTATGTTAATGTTTAAAGCATGGATATTTTAGTAAAATGTTCAAAAAACTGATCCTAATTCATATGTAATATTTGTATTATTTAGTCTGATTTAATCCATTAAAATTAGATAATATAAATACTACAGATAATAATAAATAAAAAATCTAAAAATTAATATCATGTTGGATAATAAGTCAAGATTTTTTAAAACTTTATCAACCTATATAACTAATATTGTCTATAACAACAAACTTAATTTGTTATTATATGTTTTTTCTTTATTTTTTAATTATTTTTTTTATTTTAATCAATTGATTCAATTAACATTTTAATCATAAATTGTTGTTTTAGCTTATAAACGGTTTTTAGCTAATTTATTAAGTCAAAATCATAATTCTAATTGAACTTAACTTACGAAAACTAGTAATATAAATTCAATCTATTTAGGTTAAAAAAATTGGATTAGATTTATAATTTATAAAATATTAAAAATTGAATTGAATACAAAGCGACCCAAAAGTTACACACCTACATTTTAGGATCAGTTCATCGAAAAAAAAAGCTTCGGTTGGCAAAGCAATAAAAGGATAGCCTAGCTGGTTCTAGTCTTTATACTAGTAGCAGACAGGACAGACCCTCCCTCCTCTCAGGGTTTTAGCTCTCACACCCATACTAGAAGAGAGAAAGAAAGTCGTTTTTTCTTTGAAATGGAAGCTGCTGCTGCTGCTCCTCAGGTGCCAAAGAAGAGAGGCCGAAAACCCAAGCCCAAAGAAGATCAGCAACAGCAACAGCAAAGTGCTGGTCCCAGAATGAAAGAGGGAAAGAAGGCACACCAACACTCTGTTGATGACAAGTACACTCAGTGGAAGTCTTTGGTTCCTGTTCTCTATGACTGGCTTGCTAATCACAACCTTGTTTGGCCTTCTCTCTCTTGCCGGTTTCTCTCTCTCTCTCTCTTTTTTCTACTAGGGTTAATACTTTCCTTTCAGTTCCTGATTGATTGATGCTTTTCTTTCTGTTATGTATGTTTAGATGTTCTTTCTTGTCTAGCGTCTTTATTTTCGGATCCTTAACGCGTTGCATCTTTTTATTGAAGACGAAACCCCAGCTTGCGGACACATTATTTATCAATGCTTCATTTCCTTTCGGGTTAAGAGAGAGTGAGAGATTTTAGGGTATTATTTCTTGGGCATGTTTTATCTCTTTGTGAACCAAAGCTAGGGTTTTTCAGTTTGGTTACTTTGTTGCTCCATTTCTATGGCTGTACAATGATTAAAGTTCAATGATTTTATTTTTTCTTTTCTTATTGATTGATGATTCTGTGATTAGGTGGGGTCCGCAGCTTGAGCAAGCTACTTACAAGAATCGCCAGCGCCTCTATCTTTCCGAGCAGGCTAGTTTTTTGTTTATATTATATGAGTTTTTTTTTTCCCTGGTCGAACATCTGAAACTTCTATAATCTTATTGGACAAAACGCTCTTATTTTTGTTTTGGCAATAAAGAATTGCCAAAGAGAATCATTCCGAACAAAATGGCTTAAATCTTACTGCTCAAATGGGTGTTGAAGGCTGAAGAAATCAGCCAAAACAACATCCTTACACTGAAACAACATTGAAACTTCCAAGGTTTTACTGGTGATAAATGGAGCCTATGGGTTTGGTGTGAAATTGGTCAGTAGCCTTGGGAGGGGCATTTGTTATATACCCTCTGACATCTCTTTCTGGTTGATCCTATGTGAAATTGTGGGCGAAATGTCTTAGAGATTTTGGTACTCTGTTGATGGAGTATGACTTGTGGTGCTGGGTTTACTTTGCCAATATCTTCACGCAAGACTTTTTTTTTTCATGTTGAGATTCCTGTTTTTGTGTACTGCATTTTACCTTTTTCCCTTGAGATTCATTCCCTTGTTCCCTTGCCAATGAATATTACCTTCTATGATAACTTAGAAATTCATTTTTCTCATAAAAAATATTTTACTTTATAATGGTTATTTTTCTTTATTCAACTTCTTTTTTGTGGTCAGACTGATGGTAGTGTTCCAAATACTCTGGTCATTGCAAATTGTGAAGTTGTCAAGTCTAGGGTTGCTGCTGCGGAACACATTTCTCAGGTAATTCATCATTGTTTGTTGTATTCTACTTTCTTCTTCCTGCTCTTAACTTTTACTCTGTGTTTGGGAATCAAGTATGAAGGGAAGTAAAGTGAAATAATTGAAAATGAAGGGACAGAAAGTTACAGGAGAGAAATAATTTCCGCTCTTGTTGTTTTGATGGAAGGAATTTGGAGGGGAATTGATCTGTAGAGAAAGTTTATAAAATCCTTTTTTACCCTTCATTTTGTGGAAAACAAAATTTATTATAAGGGTGAATGAGCAACTTTTTTTTAATTATCTTCCCATTTTCTCTCCAAATTGGAAAGATTGAAAGGTGGGCCCAAGGAAAATCTTCACTGCACTTTCCTCTCCCCTCATTTTCTCTCTTCCATCCAAACAATTTCAAGTAACTGGCCGCCATCATATATCTCCCTTCTAAATTCTTTCCTCACTTTCTATCATCCAAATACACTGTTAGGTTCCTCAATTGTTCCTAGAACTTAAATTTATTTAGTTAACATCCATTTGCTTTTTTATTTTTTTTCCAGTTTAATGAAGAAGCACGCTCTCCATTTGTTAAGAAGTACAAGACCATCATACACCCTGGAGAGGTATAAATCTCATGTAGAACATGTACACAACCATAGTGTATGTAGTTATTTACAGTTTCATGCAGTGATGCAGATATATACGCTGATTATAAACTTTTGGCACTTCTTGTTTTTTTCTGTATGAATTAGATTTCTACTTGATCTCTCTATTCTTGAGTTTGTTGTAAATTTTTACCTTTGCATTTCCTGTTATAAAAGAAATTCTTCTTACATGCACTTAATCTTTGCCTCAATGGCTCTTTATTACATGTTCTCCCTGATCTTAATTTTTTGCCCTTCTTTCTAAAAGGTGGGAAATCCCACTTGAACTTGTTCTTCATGGTTGTACTTAATATACCTTTTCAGGTAAATAGAATCAGAGAACTCCCACAGAATAGTAAGATAGTGGCCACTCATACTGACAGCCCTGATGTGAGTGTCTTAAGAACCTATTGATTTCTTTATTTAGGTTGATGTTATGCTGTCTTTGGTTTTACTTAAGTTTTGTTAGTTTCTGTTGTTTAATTTTTCCTGGACTGGACTTGTAAAACTTCAGGTTCTTATATGGGATGTTGAAGCACAGCCTAACCGCCATGCTGTTCTTGGAGCTACAAACTCTCGTCCAGATTTGGTATAATTTGATTTTGAAATGCAGCATTTTTTTATGTTTTATTTACTTATTTATTTAGACTATGTTTTTTATATTAATAAATGAGCAATCCTAGTAGTTATTGTTCATTGGTTTCATTATAATGGAAAGTCAGGTCATGTTGATATAAAAGAGTGTTGTAAATTGTGAGCAGGCACATGCCAATGTGATTGTGTTCAAGTGGTTCTCACATCAAACATTTTCTTGCATCACTGTAGCATTCCAGGCATTTCTATATCATCATGCATTTGCAGACCTTTTTTGATATTACCAGGGATTGATAATTTGTTACCAAAGTGACCCCTTTTTGCCTGGGGCACTAAATCATATTAACTTGGAACTCTTTCTTGCAGATTTTGACCGGACATCAAGACAATGCTGAATTTGCTCTTGCAATGTGCCCAACTGAACCCTATGTGCTTTCTGGAGGTTAGAAAATCACTTTTCAAATTTGTGCTATTATGTGCTGCTTCTTTTTGATATTTTTTTTTTGAATACATATCATGGTGTATACTTGTTGAAAAGTAACTTTCTTAAAGTTAGGGTTGTGATTACTACTTGCACCACACAACATACTTGTCTTATTATGTGTTTTTTTTCCTTTTGGTTGAGCTATGCATTGTGGTGTGTACTGTTATGCAGTGGCTCTGGAGTTTTGTTGGATGTTCATTATTCTTATGTACATGTCTAGATTGCTTGGATATGGACTAGGACTAGATTTGTCTTGATGAAAATTTTCTTCTAAATAGGGGGTGTTAATTGCAGGGAAGGACAAGTCAGTAGTTTTGTGGAGTATCCAGGACCATATAACATCATCTGCCACTGACCCAGCAACAAAGTCTCCAGGATCTGGTGGATCGATCATTAAAAAGGCTGGGGATGGCAATGATAAAGCCACTGATGGCCCTTCTGTTGGACCACGAGGTATATATCAGGGGCATGAGGATACAGTTGAAGATGTGGCATTCTGTCCATCCAGGTATCTCCTGTGGCCCTGGCTAAATGCATGTGTACTCATCTGGTTGTTGTTTTAGTATTCAATGTATAATATATCTTTCATGAAAATTCTGAGTTTTTATGATTTTAGTTATCATTAGTGATATGTTATTTTATTCATTGTATAATGCGTATGATTGAAGATGCAGCCATAAAATTGATCTCATTAATATGCTGTTGTGTTTATCTTTAATTATAGTGTTGGAAACCATGTAAGTTGATGTTTTTGATGTGCTTTTTATTTCTGATTACGTTTATATTTTTCTGAAGTGCGCAGGAGTTTTGTAGTGTAGGAGATGACTCTTGCCTTATATTATGGGATGCTCGAGATGGCACTAACCCAGCTATCAAGGTTATGCACCTCTGCTTTATATTCTTGGTCTTTTAAGTACCTGGTATCTGTTTTTGCTATTTTTTCTTGGACTATGGTTGACAAATTGTGCAATATTTATGAATGCATTCCCAGTATTGATGAACTGAAAACCTGATCTGATTGTTCTGAACGGTGAGGAACTAGGTTATTATTCATTACTCTCTGCTCCAGAATATATTGACTTTTTCTTGTTTTGACAATCTGTTCACATTGATTGGATGTAGTGTTTTGATCTTAGAAACTGAGTAATAACTTGTATTTTATTTATTTTGTGTTTCTTTTAATATCTACTTCATTGAATCAAATTATCATTCATGTTTTGCATGCCTTATTACATTTTAGCATTCAGTGGTATTCTGTGAATCGTGCTTGTTCAATTTTAAACCAAAGAGCTCAGCTCTGACTATCTATGTTTTTGTGTCCTCACCCTATTTTTGTTTCTGGTCAACAGGTTGAAAAGGCACATAATGCTGATCTTCACTGTGTTGATTGGAATCCTCATGATGATAACCTCATTTTAACTGGGTATGTTTCAATTTTATGCTTCCTCCAGTTATGTTATGCTGCCAAGATGTGAACAAGATAATCATATTTAGTTTGGTTGATTTTTTTTGTGATTGCAAGGAAAAAAAATTAAATGATTCTTAACTCTCCCTGATTTTTCTTCAGGTCAGCAGATACTTCTGTTTGCATGTTTGATCGACGGAACCTCACTTCTAATGGAGTTGGTTCACCTGTCTATAAATTTGAGGGTCACAATGCTGCTGTTCTCTGTGTACAGGTACTAATCAACCTCTTCCTTTTATTCTTCTCATCCCCAGGACCTTTTCTTCTTAATTTTAATTGGAAGTAGTCACTTGTTGTCCCTGAAGTGCTAGCTGTACATGTTTATTTTATTAATCTCTCATTCTTTTTCAGTGGTCTCCAGATAAGGCTTCTGTGTTTGGGAGTTCTGCGGAGGATGGTCTCTTAAACATTTGGGATTATGAGAAGGTTTGTGTGTCCAATCTCTTCACACATAATTGAATATAAAACAGATGGCTCTTGGCAATGTAGACCTATTTGACAAATCATTCGAAAGTCAACAAATCCTCAAGAGAAGGGGAAAACGAAAAGGATTGCATACACTTTTTTTCTAGTTTGAAATGTTCTCAAGAAATATTTGATTTCCTTATGGTTTCATAAGACGCTGGAGCAAGGATCAAACTGTTTGTCTATTAATTATTGCATGCAGTAAAGATAAAATTATGTAGAGAGGAACTTCTCTTCAAGAATGCATGCTTTTGAATGTGTACATGCATGTAACTTGTCTATTAGAAGTCCTATTTGGGTTGCTGGTTCTTCACTTTGAGATAAATTAAATGTTTAGTGTATGAGGATGCTTCTAGGAAGTTAAAAAGCTAAAGCTGATAAAACTGAATGTAATTAGACTCCCACCTAGTATTTGTTACATGGATGAGGGATTTCTTAACACAGTTGTTCTTGATCTCGACCCAACATTCATTATGGTGCTTTTAAGCTAAACCTCTTCCTTATTGAGGAAAAGCTTTCCCCCCAGCTCTACCTCAGATTTCAAAAGTTCTAATTAAAGCTGCTTTGCTTGTTTGGTTCCAGTGGTGCCTGCTTTCCTGTTTGATTGGAACCTTGGTGATGTTTTACTAGCATGAATCCTCAATGATGTTTTCTATTCTTACAGGTTGGCAAAAGGTCTGAGCGTCTGACTAGAGCCCTGAATTCTCCTGCAGGATTGTTTTTCCAGCATGCTGGGCACAGGTTTGTAAGATTGTTTTTCTCCTTGAAAACAGTTCCTTAGTTGCAAGAAACTCTCAATGGGTTGTGATTCTTTGTTAACTCATATTAAGGATTCCCTTTTACGTGTTTGTTGTACCTGGAATATATGTTTATTAAACTAGACATTTATCACTGGATTGACAAATGAAAATCTTATCATTCAAGATGATTCCTTAACATTTGTCATTGTATGGTTGCCTTTATCATTTTCTTGTTCTTGCAGTTAATGCAACCATCTTGTCTGATTGTCCCTTAGCCTTGATTGCCTGCTACCATGTCTATGTGAAAAACATATTAATTTTTTCTAGTTTCAGAATATGGCCTTCAGTAATTAGAGGCAACCCAACACTTGTTTGTGATCCTCTAGATTACATACAATGTTAAACATGCTGTGAAAGGATGTCAAATCAGGGAAAACTCAAATGGTTTTTACCTGTTTGTGTTCAAGAGCTCGTTAAGGTCATATCTACCTTGGTGTAAATATTTTTTTGGTTTAACAAAATCAACTGGGACATTTCAAGCACAGATGCAGGATGTCAACATAAAAGTTCTAAATTCACTGTAAATAAGCATTCATCTTATCTTTTGTTCTGGTTTTCACATGTTTAATGTGTATATCTTAGTCATATTTAATCCTACTTTATATGTTTGATTGATAATAAAGCACATCTTCAATATTTGAATGCTCCATTCTTTTTTGAAATTCTTTTGTATTTTCTTTGGCCAGAAAAGTCTCTCATAAATCTGCTTCTTTCTGTTCGTTCAGGGACAAGGTTGTTGACTTCCATTGGAATGCATCTGATCCTTGGACAGTGGTTAGTGTGTCTGATGACTGTGATACAACTGGGGGAGGAGGGACATTGCAGGTAATAATTTCTTTCCGAGGAAGTGTCTACTTAGTGATTGTGCAAGTGTATGGATAATTTGGTAAAACCTACTGTGTTTATGAAGATGGGAATGGAGTCTTAAAAGTATTCTAGAGATACTTCTACATTGGGTCATTTGGATAATGCTTAAATTTGATTTAATAAAAATGTGTGCAGATATGGCGCATGAGTGATTTGATCTACAGGCCAGAAGATGAGGTTTTGGCAGAGCTTGAGAAGTTCAAGTCACATGTGGTTTCCTGTGCTTCGAAGCCTTGACATGGACGTGAAACGAAGAAACTTGTATGATGATGGGAATCAGCATTAAGTACTAGTTTATCGTATGGATTTAGCTGTATTCTGTTTCTTGACGAAGACTGATAGCAATTGGAGGTTATGTATTTGCTTCATTAGAGTTTGTAGCTTTTTAGATGACACCTGTTCTGCCCTTTTCAGGTTAAAGGCGCACTGAATCTTACTTTTGACAAAATTAAGGTAGATCGTTTCTGGATTTAGACTCATTAGTAAATAATTTAGCATGGATGACGAGATAAGGAAAAAAGGGACCCAGACAAGTTTGCATGGGTTCGATAATTGTTTCTTTTTTTTTTATTTTTTTTTAGATTTTCCTTCCATCCTATTTAATTTACAATTCAATCCCTCTCACTATGTTTCTTAATGTATTTCAACACTAATTTTATCATTATCCACATTGGCATTCCATTCTTTTAGTTCTTTCCTCACTTTGCCAAATTTCTTAGTTTAGTAAGGATGTCATTTTTATTTTATTTTTTTCTTTTACATCCTACTTAGTCAAATATAATTTTCCTCTTCTTTCATTTAGCCTTGCTGATTTTTTTTTTTTTATTTTTTTTAACATCCAATGAGGGATCAATTCTTCTTTGATTCTAGTTTTCAAAACTAGGGTTAATTTTATTCATTTGAGCATGATAATTTTTCATTTCATCAATCACATACATTATTTGTATTTTTCTACCAATGCCAAAATTTCAAGTAAGGATATCAAGAAATTTCATCAACTTTTTACTCAATTAAACACTAATTTATTCAATTTTCATGCCAACAAATAAAATTTCATAGCAATATCACAAATTACTTCAACCAGTATGCTAATAATATGCTAATCACAAAGTTCCATAATCAAGCACATCATCACTCAAGTATACATGTATGAAATTTCCTCAATCAACACGATAGAATCATATTTACTACTAACATAACAGGAATTTAATTAGAAGAAACCTCAAGGTGAAATCATATTTCCTTTCTTTTTCTTTCTCCACACTTCATTCTTCCTCCACAAGCTTTAAAACCCTTAGATCACTCAAATATTTAGTGTAGCTCACAATAAACCTTCTTAATTATCTCAACTCTCCATAATCATACATTATTTTCAAGAATTGAGAGAGAATTGTAGAGAAGATGTAATAAAATCCTTAACGCCCCTTTCTCTCCCTATAACTCGCTGCGCACCCCAAGCAAATTGGGGTTTATATAGTAAAATTTTCATTATTTGCATTTAAGTCCTTGCCTTTTATATTTAAATTTATCTAGTCCCATAAGTCATTTTCTTTCCTTTTTTTGGTCGGTTGGAAACAACCTTTTGAAGGCTAACATTTCAACTAATTAATACCATCTTTCTTTTAATTATATTACCATGTGCCTAGTATATTATTATATTACCGGTATTTTTTCGTGTAAATTTTAAAAATCATCAGATATTCTAAAAATTCTAAAACTTTATCCCATTGTAAAATAATTTATTATAATGATCCACACAAAGTTTTAACTCAATTTGTCAATCATATTAAAATTTTTGAACCATGACATTTAAAAATATGATATTTCATCAAAACTTTTTATTATTGTGTTAAATTGCCAGTTCTTTTGATTTTGTATGCTAATTGTCCAATTTTCCTTGATATTTGTCACTCTTCTCATTTTTTATCTTAGACTAATTTTGTGTAGGTATATAGCCTATCTATGACCTAATTGAGGAGAGATTAAAACTCATTATTTGTCCCTCTTTTCTCTTTCCTGCAAGCATTATTCTTCCCTCTATTGCATCCTAATTAAATAAAAATTGCAATAGTACTTATTATATGTAGTGTGTACAATTCACAAAGGTAAAATAATGATTATTTAGCTAGCAACAATGCTTCGAAAAAAAATCTATACATTTTATTTTAGCTAAAAAGATAGGATAGCATGTAAAAATATGGATGCTCTATGAGCATCCACACCATTGCTCTTTAAAGAGAGTCCTTCACTATAATAGCTAACTAGTGTGGTTTTCTCCCATAGCATCCATGCTCTCTAAAAGGCTTTCCACTCTAGCTTTGTGAACAATGCTTACTACATATAACGAACACTATAGTAGTCCTCAATTGGTGATGAGGGATAAGGTGTGGAGGGAAAAGTATGTGGTCACAAGGAAAACGTTTGGTTTGAAGATGGAGAATCTACTAGAATTGGGTTTTGATTCTATCTTTATAAGGTGATTATAGTATTGAAAAATCCAATCTTTTATCAAGATTTATAAAAAGTAAATTTAATTTGGAATTCAAATCCACTATTGGTGTTGGATTTTCCACTTGTAATATCCATGTTGATGATAAAGTTGTCAAGGCTGAGATTTGGGATATTGCTAGCCAAGAAAGGTATAATTTATTTTATCTCTAAATCAAGGATCTTTCTAGTTTTCTATACATGGGTTTTATATTATTTTGTGAGATTTTTATTTGGGTCCATTAGATATATATGTCTTTAGTTCTTTAAAGAATTTCTGGTCAAGATATTAGAATTTCTAGTCATGGTTTATCTCTAAATCATGGATATTGTTAGCTTTGAGATGTAGGTGGGGTTATATAAAGGGAGAAGATCGTGTCAATGTAAATATATCATAAAACTATCTAGGTTGATTTGGGTCTATTTGATTTATTTCTGTATGACATCTTGATTAGGGTTCTTGGAAAGAAAACATGTATCATTGCCATGTTTATATGGATCGAAGATATAGGTTCAAAGTTTGATTCTCTTCTTAATCACAAATTTATACATACATGAAAAAAAGAAACCATCAATTGTTTCTCTTTTTTTTTTTAAAAAAAAAAAACTGCTAGTGATTCATATAGAATCAATGAAGTACTTTTATATACAACTTTGTTTCTATCAACATATAGCCCTTTTGGAAAGCAATTGAAGTTAGTATTAGAGGTGATTAATGATGGGTTTTCCATGTAAGAGAAACAATGGAAGCTTCATGTTTAATGTAAACAAACCATTAATTGTTTTGCATTTCATGTTGTTAGATTTAATTGTTTAAATTTTATGAAGGAATTCCAAAAAAGTTTGCTAGATTGTGTGGAAAAGGGTTTGTCAAAGGTCCCCAATGTTACAATGTTGGAAGTAGGATTGTTGATGGAGGCTAGAGAATTGTTAAATTAAATGAAGGGAAGAATCTAGTTTCTTGGAATACCATGATTAATGGGAATGTGAGTTTGGGTCTAATAAATGATGCAAAATGATTTTTTGATAAGATATTGTGGCAAATAAAGAATGTAATTACTTTTAACTTCATGATTGATAGATATGCAAGAGGGGTAGATTTACAAAGATATTTGAGATATTTAAAGAGATGTGTATGAGTTTTAAATTTGAGATGTCTTGTTTCATGCCATTCATTTTGTGTGTTTATAACGAGTTAAAGATTTTAAGTTCAAAGGCCATTGCTTTAATTTTTTAATCTAGTTATGTATAACTTGAAATGAGTTATGCTTTTAATTGAGTGCTTAATGATTGAAATTAAACTATAAGCTTTCATATTTTTTTAAGCCAACATCCTCTCTTCTCCCAAGTGTAATGGTTTATGTGATAAATAATAGGAATTGTGATGTGGAATTGGTAAAAGGCTCTTCTTGCATTACTAGAAGAACATGCATTTTGGAACTTTAGTATTATGTGATATGGCATTTTAAATTCTTTTTTTTAAAAAAAAAAAAAAAACTTGAGCTTTTATAAACATTACCTATTCTTGTTGTAGATATACATAAGATCACTGTTTAGGATGCTCAAGGTTGCAATTAAAACTTAAGTAAGTATTATGCAATGTGGAATAGTTTTCTTGAATTGTTTTGTATTTTAGCAATTATATTTTATGATGAAATCTTTTGGCAACATTGAAACTTAGTATTTTATATATATCAAAAGATGAAAGTGTCCCTTTTCCAACTTAATAATAATAAAAAAACCAAATTAAAAATATGAAAACACCCCAGCACAATAGTTTATTAATTTTCAATCATGTCATTTTTCTGTGCTTAAAAAAAAAAAAAAAAGATGAATAAGCCCCCATATGTCAATTTAATATTATATGCTTTTAAGGATATTTAAGTAATTTTACTATGCTAAAAAAAATATATGAAAAGACAACATTGTCATAATCGATTTGGTAATGACCAATATGTCATGTGAAAAATAAAACACTATCCCTATCAGGAAGGCCATTATTTTTTGTTGAAAAGGGAAAAAACATAAAAACATTCTTTCAATCCACAATATTGTGTGTTTTGGGGTATATTAGATTCCTAAAGTATTTTAGATTTTTTTGATAATGTTGAGAGCTTGGGTGTGAAAACTCTAATAATTGTTTTTAGCTAGTTGGATAAACATGGCTATTTAAAATTAAAAACTAAAGAAAGCCCGAATGTTTTTGAGCTTTTTTTGTACCTTAGCATAGTTAAACAAAATTATCAAATAATATAGTCTATAAAATATTTAGAAAAGTAGTATAATTGAGTGAGTCGCAACTGACATTTACGAATCATGAGTCGCATGTGCAACATGCAACTCTCTAAAAATATAAAATGATTTATAAATACTTAAATTGAGGAGAGAGAAAAAGAAAAGCAAGAAAGAAAAGACCTTAGACACATAATGAAGCTTTGATGATGACACTACTAGTATCTTCAAAAAAATATTAACGAGATAAATCCAATTATATAAAAAAAGATCACTAATGGAGATTGGAATGAGCCTCATGAGCTACCCAAAGGTGGTGGGACTAACTTGTTTTTGGACGGCTCGTGTGGCCCGCTTCACTGTTAGTGACCTTCTCTAATATCGTTTGATTTATCTCATTGAGATCTTTTTTAAAATACTGATGGTGCTGTCATCGAAACTTTGATATGCCTCGGAGGTTGCTTTTCTATCTCTCTTTCTCTTAAGTTTCTTAATAAATTATGAGAAGAGAAAACACAAAGAAAGAAAAAAAAAAAAGAAACCCTGGAGGCACACCAGAACTTTAATGATGTCACTATCGGTATAAAAAAAAAATCCCGACGAGACGAATCCAACAACATTAGAAAAGGTTACTAACGATGATTATAGAGAGCCATATGTGCCCCTAAATACAAGTTAGCTCTGCCATTTTTGAGCAATTCGTGTGACCCTCTCTTGTCTCCATTAGTTACCTTTATTGATGTTGTTGGATTTGTCTAATCAATATTTTTCTAAAAATATCAGTGATGTTATCATTAGAGCTTCGATATATCTCAAAGGTCTTTTCTCTCTCTCCTCTTTTTTTCTAATTTAATATTTTACGGATTATTTTATAATTTTAGAGAGTTTCATGAGATTCATAAATCATAAATATCATTTTCGATTCTCTCATCTATACTAGTTTTTAAAATACTTTATGAATTATGTTGTTTTTCTTAAAAAATAATTAACCGTGCTAAAATTGAAAAAAAGCTCAAGTTTCTTGCGGTGGCATGGTCTGTTTGCATGAAAACCAATATGTTAGGTAATGAATATCGCTCTCTCAAATAAAATAAAATAAAATAAAGAAGGAAAAAATAAGATCAATAATGAGCTGAAGTTTCGGAACTCCTCTCTCTCTCTCTCTCTAGACAAGTTGCAGAGGGGGACAAAGGCCAGTATGCGACGACTACAGCAGCACACAGATAAAATGGCCCATTGGAGACCTATGAGATCGCATCTTATAATTTCGCCCCCGTTGTTTGCACTGCCCACAGATTTGCTAAAACAAACGAATGAATGATTCTAGTCAAAGAAACTTTCCTCAATATATATATATATATATATATATATATATATATATATATTAGTTGACATGTTAATTCAAGAGAAAAAAAGTATACAGGAAATGGGGATCCATGGCTCTTGCGATACAAATCTTCTTTCACTTCACGATCAAAATAATTTGACGTGAGAGACATCATTGGATATAAAATGTGTTTCTCAATTAAGTTCAATAATATTATTGGCAAATAATTTACAAATACGACTAATATATTTTCATAAAATGAAATAATATCAGTAAGTATTACATAGACCAATTATGTCGATTTCTTGATAACGAAGAAAAAAGTTGCCACCGCCATGCGTCGTCTACAAGTGACCGAGCGTCAATATCTGACTCACATGGTGGCGATGAATTGAATTTAGACTTCGACTGGATTATTTGAATAGTCTTGGAGATACCAACTCTTTTCTTTTTTTATAGATTTGAATCTTGAAATTAAAAATTATTTTTTTAAAATTTTTGTGTGTGGATGTCTTAGATCATTGAGAAGATAATAATATATATATTTTAAATATATTTATAAGTTTATGTTTAAAATTACATGCTTCAAATTAATCAGTAAACACTGTTGCTCCAAATCTGACTGCCTTTACTGTAATATATATGTATATATTAATTATTTAATTTATAGCTGCTCGCACCCTTTTCTCTGAGCTGAGCCTATATTTATGAGACTTGTCATCTATTTTTTTACGGTATTCTGAGGTTAGAACAAAAGAAAGAAAGAAAGAAAGAAAGAAAGAAAGATGGAGATTCCCGTGATAGATTTGAGCCAACTCGAGGGCGAGAACAGAAGCAAAACCATGGCTCTTCTGCACCAAGCTTGTGAGAAATGGGGCTTCTTTCAGGTACAGGGATTTTTCATCCTTCGAAAAAAACTTGATATAACACGTATCTATCTTAATACATATTTGATTTTTACAGGTTGAGAACCATGGACTCGAGAAGAAGCTGATGGACAAGGTAAAGCAATTGGTGAATGCACACTACGAGGAAAACTTGAAAGAAAGCTTTTACGAGTCAGAGATAGCTAAAGGCTTGATGAATAAATGTGATGTAGACTGGGAAAGCAGTTTCTTTATTTGGCATCGCCCAACATCCAACATCAATGAAATCCACAACCTCTCGGAGAATCTTTGGTATGGATTTGATTATATATAATTATAACTAGCAATTTGGACAGACATTATTCTTCTGAAATAAGAACATGGTTCTGTGTTATGTGCAGCCAAATAATGGATGAGTACATCGCCCAACTGATTCAGTTAGCAGAGAAGCTTTCTCAACTCATGTCTGAGAATCTTGGACTGGACAAGGATTACATAAAGGAAACGTTTTCAGGAGCTAGAGGTCCTTCTGTGGGAACAAAGGTGGCAAAATACCCTGAATGTCCTCGGCCAGAGCTTGTGAGAGGACTCCGAGAGCACACCGATGCCGGCGGAATCATACTCTTGCTCCAAGATGAACATGTCCCAGGTCTTGAATTCTCAAACGATGGAGGATGGATAAAGATCCCCCCATCCAAGAACAATACTATATTTGTCAACACAGGTGATCAAGTGGAAGTGTTGAGTAATGGAAGGTACAAAAGTACTCTGCACCGTGTCATGGCTGGCAAGGATGGAAGCAGACTCTCCATTGCCACATTCTACAACCCAGCTGGTGATGCCATTATCTCTCCAGCTCCCAAACTCTCATACCCCCATAATTATACATTTCAAGATTACTTGAAGCTTTATGGCACCACAAAGTTCTCAGATAAGGGTCCCAGATTTGAAGCCATGAAGAAAATAGCCAATGAACACAGCAGTCATGGTGTCTGAAACTGCCTCGTGTAATTCCCAGTACTGGTGTTTATTTGTCAGTTTGAACCACTTGTTTTCTTGATACAAGGAGATGCTCGTTTATCTTGTCTAGTTAGCAGGAGCACCATTGGATCCGGAAAAATTATCCACTTTACAATTCACTGTTCACTTTCTCAAACATAGCAAACACGAGACCTAAATTTGCCACATATACCTCGTCCGGTAGCAAAATCAACTCTCTTGATGGAACCGGACGCATTAAGACTGATCAGATCTCACAGCACGAAAGCGGAAAAAAACAAAGGCATTTTAAAAAATCATTACATAGCTAGAAGCTAGCCAATTTTGATAATATGGATTTAGTGACAAGAGTATTGGTCTTCGCAACTGCTTCAACCAATAAAAGTTTACGAGACTTCAATAACAAAGAACATCTGGTGATGAAACACAACAGAAAATTCCCGAATTTCAGAGATTTGGAGAAACTTGGGGCCACCTCCCTAATAAGCAATACAAGTTGATCAACTGAATCCTGAGTTAGCTGAACGTTATGATTTAAGATATTTTGAAACAGATTAAACAATGATTCCGTCCAAACCAGTTGACTGGATAAAAGGCATTGGTGGCAAGGAAGAATGATTGATCGTTTCTCAACTTCTTCTCCACAAAGCAGCTTCCGGCAAAAAGCTGAAACATGAGCTGGGTGCAAGGATTCCTTGACGATCCGGGTGATCACATCACACATGTGGTTGTTGATGCCACTCTTTTTCATTATCAGCGGAAGCAATAGTGCACATTCAGCAGCTCTCTGGTGAAGCTTGCAGTACTCTACCATTGAAATCACCAGTACACGAGATGCTGGCTCTTCAAGCACCAACATCTTTGGAAGCATAATTGAACACAAAACCTTGCTAGGCCAAGCGATCTCTTCTTCTTCTTCTCTTCCATTTGAGAGATGAAAAACCAGAATTGAGGCAGTCTCATCATCAGCTTTCCAAGGTTCAAGCATACCCAAAATCACAAAAGGATCTGCGTCTCTCTCAAAACTAAGTCTGCGAATTTCATTTGCTAACTCAACAGTTAAAGAACTAGACTCAAAAGTCATAATCCTCTCTTTCAAACTTGCTGCCATGTTTTGAATTTCCTCATCTAAAGGAGCAACCATGACCAAATCAATCTCCATTTCCTCCGCAACATCTTTCGAATTATCACCAGAACCCTCTCCAACTTGACTCAAGAAATCTTCTTGGCTTTCATAACCAGCAAACAATTCTCTGGAGTTCAATGTATCATGCGAGAGAGGCAACCAAGGTAGAAACAGTTCATTTGCACTTGAAGCAGCATCTTTAAGGCAATCTGGGATTGAACCAAACTCCTCATCAACTCTCTCTTCTCCAGAGTCTAAGCTTAAACCAGAAATCCATTGGTAATTTGAGTCAGACACTTTATCAAGCAGATTGCGGGCAGCCCTCTTAACCCAGAAATCAATCCCCTCGGTATCTGTCAACAAAGTCCTGGCCAGCTTAGATAAGTCCCGCTTGCAAAACCTTTGATGCTCAAAACCAAGAAAGGACAAAATTCTGGACTGGACAAGAAAAGGCAGTGTTTGTAGAAACATGACCCTCCTGTCACACAAGCTGTTAACAGGGAGAAAAAAAAGTGAGAATCGTAGAAAAAGCAAGAGATAACATGAAATGGAAAATGGATTTTACTCCACCTGTTTGTGTATGAGTTGTTTATAATGGGTTTGGCGAGTAAAGAGAGAAAAGAGGTTGTGGTGATTGGAACTGATGATGATGAAGAAGATTGTTGTAACCAGAGGGATGCTTCCGTGTCTGGTGTTGGGGAGTTAAGGAATATGTTAAAGAGAGGAACCCATGCCTCCATTTCTGTCTGCTTCCTTCCTTGGACTTGTTTTTTTAAAATTAAGCAGCAAAGTAAAGTCTGTGTTATTATTTTGAAGTGAAGAAGAATAAATAAGAGGTTTGTGCGCGGGAAATAGGTTTTTAGCTTTTTTTTCATTTTTTTTTTTTTTTAAAAAAACAAAACTCCAAAACTAAGAGTAAATTACAGTGTGAAGCCCTCATGATTCTGGTCGGATCAGTTCCAAAGTGCTTGGGTGTCAGAATGAGACTTGGTTTGAGATATTTTATGATACAGATCAGGAGGGTTGGGGTCGGGACCAAGTCCAAATCACATGAGATTCAAGTCAAGATTGGGTCTGAGAAGTCTAGGAGCCAGGTTCAGGGAGTCCACGATTCGTGCTAGAACAAGGATTGAAGTGCCCGAAGATAGATCTAGAACTTGGATCGCAACCATATTCAAGCCAAGGCGGAGTCTCGATCACCTAAGATTCAAGCCGAAGTCAGGTTCTAGTTGCTTGAGAGTTGGGCCTAGGTCACTCGAGGTTTAGGCTAAGATCGGGTATAGGCTATCTAGTGTTTGGGTCGCACCCAAGTCTGTAGCACCTATGGTGCGATGGAGTTCAGGGCATGTAAGGTCGAGTTTAAGGGTTAAGTTCAGAACACCAAGGATCAAGTCGAGGCCAGCTATAGGCTCCAAGGTGTATAGTTGAGATTAGGTTCATAACCCTTCGAGGTTAGATTAGAGGCACCTGAATTTTGAGTCTAGAGAGTCTAGGAATCAATTCTAATAACTCGAGCTTCTTGTTGAAACTAAGTGCTTTTCCAGGAAAAAAAATATCAAATAAAGAATTTTTCAATTTTTTAAAAAACAAGTTTAAAAATTCTCTTTTTCTTTGTCCTCTTTTATATACCTAGAAGAACTCAAAAGAAAAGAAAGGGTTTTCTTGAAATTGGAATTCTTTGAGTTAGGACTTACTTTGGAGTATTAATGGTTGTTTCTTCTTTCTATCCAGATTAGTTTCTATCTCCTCCTTTTCCTCTATCTCAATTTGCTTTTACCTTTGCTCTTCAAGTTCTTTCCCACTTTGCAGAGTGACCAGACTAATGTTTTCTTTTGGATTCAATGCTTGGGAGGGAAATTTTCTGTTGATTTGTGCTTCTAATTTCCCTACACTTAAAGCTATTTGCTCTGTTTGCTTCTTTAAGTTGTGAATACTTGACCTTGTTTCTTGTTGAAAATGCATGATATTTTATTGTAAAGTCATTATGTTAGAAGCTAAAGTTTTCATCGTCTCACGAAGATCATCACTTAATGACCCTATAACATTGGAATTTGTAAATGTAGAGAGTTGTCTTGCTTGATAATTCTGTTGGGGTTAAAATTCATGGAGGTGGAACTATTGGCCTTGATTGCATTGTTGAGCTAGGTTCCCATAGTGTTGGCCTTGATTGCATTGTTGAGCTAGGTTCCCATAGTGTAAGTTCGGGTGATCTCTTCATCTAGGATTGTATGTATTAGAAAAGGGATCATATTTACGCTAGGGTTGATGATTGAATGCTCCATCAACTGCATTAGCTTGTTTAATATAATCTTCTTACATTATTGGGAACATATCTAAAGCACGGCCTTGTAATGAGCATATATTATAAACTTTCATTTGCTGTATATTTTCACAAGCCAAAAAACATATAAAAAAATTAAGTCACTAACTTTATTCTTAAGGTTAGCAATACTTACCTTATTTACTTGTTTGCTTGGGAAGTCTTCATGTGTTCAAACTATTTCCAGTTGGCTGCTATATTTGAGATCAATTAGTGTGCAACCTCTGGTGTTTTATTTACTAGTGCCCCTTGACTTACTGCATCAATAATACTATGGTCAATAGGCATCAGTCCTTCATAAAAGTATTGAATGAGTAGCTAATTAGGTATTTGATGATGAGGATATTGAATGCACAACTGCTCAAATCTTTTCTAATTTTAGAGAGTGTTTCCCTATGAGATTGTCGAATCCCATATATTTATTTTCTTATGTTGGCAACTCGAGATGATGAGAAATACTTCTCTAGAAAAATCTTCTTCATACCATTCCAATTTCCAATGGACCTAAAGAGAATGGAGAAAAGTCATGCTTTTGTTGCCCCTTTTAAAGAGAAAGGGAAAGCTTTCAACTTAACTTGTTCTTCATTAACTTCATCTAATTTCATGTTAACACAAACCATGTGGAACTCTTTGAAATGAGAATAAGGGTCTTCTCCAGCAAGTCCAATGAATATTGATAGTAGGTGTATAAACCCAGACTTGAGTTAGAAGTTGGTGTTGTTATCAATGTTTATGAACAATGGTTGATTCTCCATGTTGAGAGCAGCGAGCTCTTTTAGTGTCTATTATCGTGTAATAACCTGGTGTTGATGAGAGCTTTTTTCCATAACTTGTGTAAATTGTTTTCTATTTTGAGATTTACCTACACTTGTCCTTGGTTAACAGATCGAGTTGAAGGCATAATTAGTCAAGAAAACTCAAATAAACAAAAAAAAATAAATCATAAAAGAGATTTAAAGTAGTTAAAGAAAATGAAAATGCAACGATAAACATACAAAAATGCCTAAAAACCCTAGAAAACAATGGAATTTGGCCTCTAGAGGGTGGGGCTAGTAGCTAAAAGCAACTAGTCTTGCTCAAAACATCGTTTTCCTTTAGAAAACTAAATATTGAAACCTAATTCCACCAAAAATTTCATTTTCAATAGTACAACAACTCTATTTTTGTTTTTTCTTTTCTGTTTCTTTTTTCTTACTTTTGAATGAAATAAATAACAATCATAGCACAAGAATCAATTAAAATCACTTTCCCAACAATGGCATTGAAATTTTGTCACGATGTCGTGGTCATATAAATTAATTACTTTAGCTTAAACAAATAAGTTGGTATAGAGCAAGCAAGGGATCAATCCCACGAGGAAGATCTAGTTCAGGTCTTTCTGTTAAATAATTCAAAGTTTAGGGTTTTTGAGATGTTTTGAGGTTATCTAAGCTATACTATAGTAAACAAAATAAAATAATCAAGCTAAATTAAATAAGTCCAAAACTTATTAAGAGAAAAACCTTGGTCTCAACTAAATGTCCACCTATAAAAATCAAAATTGATCATTGAAACAATACATCAATTTATATTTTAAATATCTATCTTTCCTTAACATTAGTCAATTAACTGATCCGTGGTGTAACTAACCCTAATCATTAAATAATCAAAGTGTCCGCACTAGTAATTTAATTCAATGACAACCTTAAGAACTAGATAGGTTGATAAATCTAGACAACATAATTGTTTGCAATCTATGTTCGATTTAGTTGGATGTTTTTCCTAAGATTAACAACATAGATCTGCTTATTAAACGTAGTCGCTTCATAAATTCAAATATCACAACTTTGATTTTGATAACAAACTTAGTAGTATATTGATTTTGAATAATAAATTAGAATCTGCTCTAACAATCAAACTAAACAATCATAGGAAATAAGGATATGAAAACATTCATACTTATCATATCAACTGAAAAGAAAAGATAGAATAGAGCTCATAGTTTTTGAAATTCAAAGGTTTTTGTATCATTTCAACCAAGAAAAATAACTTATCCTTGCATGTCTATAGAAAAACTAAGGAAAATAAAGGATGAGAACATAATTTTGGGTATAGAAAAAAAGGGTGAGAGTTTTCTTCTTCTTTTTAGACGCCCCCTTCTATTTCTTTCTCTCTCTTTTTTTATTTAATAGGAAACCCTAATCCCCACATCCCTTTAATTCATTTGTATCCTTCAAAAAATAAAAATAGTTTTTTCTAAAGTAGATAATCTACATTTAAGTCGTACAATAATTATTTTCCTAAAAAGAAGAAAAAATAGTCCTGCATAAAATCTTCAAAGACTTAGAGAATTTAAATTACGCAAATAAAGACCTTTTTCATACGAAGAAACAATTGTAATGTTGGTTTGGATGCTTAGGAAGTAAGTTGAACTTGTTTCTTCACAAAACCTGTATGTTGGCAGAATTTATAGGTTGTCTTACAAAATTCATCTCTCTCATGTGAGCTCGTTTTCTGCTGACACTTGGTACGTTAATAGGTCTTTGAGTTTGAAATCCTAAAAACTTAAGTATGCATCAAATAAACTTCTTTAACTTAAGATATTCAAGTCTGAATGATCAAATGTCAAAACTAACATAATGTGAGACTTGTCTTTGAAGGCTACGATTCCCATGCCCATTATTCTTTTTATTTTTCTTGTCATTTATGTATAGAAAGCTATGGATGTTAATTTTCTAATTCCACTATAATCACTTCATTTCAACCTCTACAACTCAAGTCCTGGATAAAACATTTTTCAAAGGTCAAATCTATCAATATTCAACACAGGTTAGAACATGGTTTGAATTTTATCTTTAATTTACTTCGTTTTGAATCTTACATCTAAAGATGCCTTAAAAACATAAAATGAAGATTATTAAGGCATTTTATATAAAAACATATGGACAAAATACTAAATAAATTTGGGTAAAACTATCAAATAATATAGTTGCATCACTTAATATATCTGTAAATTTACATATAAGTTCACATTCCAATAACATGACTAATTGACCTTCTCTAAGTTATCCCAACTCGGATTTTAAATCATTATTTAGATTTTTACCACTTCAATCAATTTGTCTTAACTTTTAAGCCCATGTCATCATTTTCAAGTACTATAACTTCATAGCCCCTACCTTTGTGGCCAAGTAGTTTTCAAATCATATTTCCTATCATTATGATAACTAGATCATAGTCCCTAAAGGTGACTAGTTTAGGAATCATAATCCCTGCCTTTACAACTAATTAGTTTACAAATCATGATCCTTGCCTTTTTTGCCGACCAACTTTCAAATCATAGTCACCGCCATTGTAGTCGATTATCTTACAAATCATAGTTAACGCCATTGTGGTCAATTAGCTTTCATGTCATATTCCCTACTTTTTTGGATGACTAGTTTTAAAATCATAGTTCCCGACATTATGGCTAACTAGCTTACAAATAATAGTCCTTGCCATTATGATTGACTAGTTTACAATTTAGAGTCCCCAGCACGAAGGCATATTCCTTTTCATATCATTTTCCTAAGCCGTAGTCATAATTCAAATAATATTATTTTCTCAATGATGAACACTTGTATATAAGTATATATGTGTATATAAACATATCGCACTCTAACATTTACAAGAATAACTTTTAAAAAAATAAATGAAGTAAAGGGCAACTATAACTTGGAGCTTTTATTGTGCATGCTTCTAAAAAAGTGGGTCCTACACTAAACGTTTCTACTACAAATTAAAAACAATAACAAATCAATCCCATTTGGCCTAACACACATATACACACTCATTCATTTAACAACCAATTTATCTTAAGCATACAAGTACATAAGTTACCATAAGCATTTGCATAATCTTAGCTCATTTTAGCCATTACAAGCATACTCAAAATCAATTCATTCTTTAACAATAACATAGACATATCTGGCTATTTCTTTCCTTAAAATTTTTGGTAAACATCAATATACATAAACACCATTTAGCTTAGCAACCATAACACATACAAGCATTTTTTCTGCCATAACAGCCTAAATTCATGACTATCTTAACATTCTATAAATACATTTATTTATGGTTGTCATAGTTGTCCATACACACAAATCTAGGTTGTTGTAACAAACTATATTTTCACACATCTAGATTGCCATAATAGCCTATATTTTTTATATTCGGGTTGTTGTAACAACCTGCACTTTAATATGTTTAAGTTGCCATGATAGCTCATATTTTCACTTTTAGGCCTATCATAACAACCCATAATCATATGCATTCTTGGTAGCCATAACAATCTAAATTCACACATATAAACACTACCATAATAGCTCTTCAACTCAGCTTTTTGTGCTGTCATCCCTCAATTTACACATGAACACTGCCTAAATTAACCAAAACTTAAACACTTCTATATTACTGTAACAACCCCTAATTTCCCCACTTTTAAGTTGTCATAACAACCTATATTTTCATGAATATGGGCTATCATACTAGCCTATAAATACCCAATTCATGATTGTCATTCCAGCAACAATTGACCAACGAGAAAAAGACAACATACAACATATTTACCTACTTTCAGCTCAATTATCTACCATGCATACATGCACATTTAGATTACATAACACGTCTGTAATTGTTCACCCAAAACCTAGGTTTCCTTTCCATAATTTGGTTTTTACCATTTTCACAACTACTCATACATATCATTTATCCATTTTTGTAATAAAGTTCTTGGATAAACCAATTTTGTTTATTAATTTTGTTTTCCTTAATACCTTGCTTGTTAAATGGTTAATCTAGATTTGTGTTGCATAACACTTGGTACAACAAATGCTTGGCACTTTCATAGCCAACCGTATGGTATAACCTACACCTGTGCTATGAAAGGAACTTGATTTGTTGTTAACATAAGTTAACATTATGAATTCCTAACAATATTTAAAAGTATGGTGTTACTAAAATAAGATAATTAATATGATCATGTTAAAAATTTATAATGAGCTATTAAGGATAAATCATTTGATTGGAACCTTATTTATGTGTGGTTTCCAGTTGATTAATAAAAAGAGTTTATACTATACTTATTTCTAATACTATTAGTAGATCCTCTAACCTTGACAATTGCTTTTATCTTTGATTAATCCTCATATTAATCTTACATCTCAAAGTCCTCTTTAACTTATTATTATTATTATTATTATTATTATTATTATTTGTAATTTATATAATTAACCTCTCTGTGGTTCGCCCCAGGTCTTGCCGGGTTATTTATTACTTTAACACTCCTGCACTTGGAATAAGACATCAATCTTTTTGTTCGTGTCATTTATCATCAAAGTACTACTGCATCTAATTGAGCTAAATGATGTTATTAAAAGGAGCAACGCTCGACCATGTTGGAATTGATTTCTTTTAGGTTAAGGTGGACATGTCATCTTGAAGTTAGAAGTATTATTTCCCTTTCAATATCCATATCAAATAAATGAGCCACTTTAAAGGTAATTTCTTCTTAGTAAGGCCCCAAGCTATCTCCAACCATACCTTTGATGTCATTGATTATTATTTCCTAATTAATGTTAAAGATGCAGTGAGTAAGGTTTTATAAATGAATGATTAAAGAAGTTCTTAGTTGACCAAAGCTATTGGAAGATGCCATTATTGAAGATAAAAGACTTAGTGTTTTTGACAATCTATTGTTTTCGTAAAAAAATATTACTAATTATTTGAGGAAGAGGATGAAGAGTTGAATATCAATCATCTGGCAGAAGTTTAGTGTGACACTTTTTATAACTCTAAGTAATGCACCTTGGTCAAACAATGCTTCAATTTGAAATTGCTTAGTTGGTTACACATTAATATGATTGATGTTTTAAAGCATTAATGCTCGATTTACCATATCATTGATGACTAATTTGTTGAATAATTTAAGTGGAATGCAAGTTTATATTCCTTTATTTATTCTAAATAAAGGAATATTTTGGGCGCTATTTATACTAAAAATAAACATTCATTTTGGTTTAACCAATAACAATAATTGTTCACATTATGTTTTAGAGAAGACTAGTGAACAAAGCTAAAATCAACCATTAACCAAAGATATGAGGATTCACATTACCTGTCACCTATCAATGCTTAAGTCCTATTCAAAATTAATAGGATGAGTTACACTAGTTAACTAACAAATATTGCATGTAATTAGAGTTATAACATATATGATTATTAAAGGAGATACACAAATAAAGAGTATAATTGTACTAGGATTCAACTTATAAAACTCTTATCTATCATAAGTAGTTGTATAAAACAAAACTCAATCTCTATAATATTATAAACATGTCATCTAATAGGAAATGCTAATTAACTCCACAAATACATTTACTACTTTTCTTTACAACTTTATTTCTTTTAATATTATTGTCTCTTTTTTTTTTTAACCTAATTTTTAGATTTTTTGGTATTATCCTTTCACCTCTTAACCTTTTAAACTAAGTTAAGAACTTTATTCACTGTTTGATTTTTTAGGTTGTTATCTATCTCGCTCTTGATTAAATTTCTACTTGTAATTTCTCATCTTTGTAAGCAAAAAGTGAATAACAAATAACATTGATTAAAGAATCTCATTTATCTATTAGTCGGGATCTGAAAATGTTTTATAAGCAATCATAATAGGAACTCTTTGCTATTATCGCAAGGGGTAGCTTACATGGTGACTTTCATACCTGAAGCACTACAAAACTTATTCAAAGTCATACAAATAACCCGAGCTTGATTGCGAGTAGCTTGGATGAAGAGAAGAACATCTATATATATACAAAACAGATGCAATATAGCTGGATCCGATCTAGAACTCTGAATAGGTTGACCTTCGCGTAACTCATAAATCAGAGTGAGATCGATTGCCCTTTTTATCCCAAAATAAAAATTAATAAAGGAAACTAGTCTAATTAAACAAGTTTTCTTCTCCTCGGATATATGCCTTCAAAAAGGTTGTGTTAATCTGTACAGGGGTTAATTGCCTACTACTTTGAGAAATGAGGGGGGGGCGCAAAACATCTAATGAAAGTGATATGAAAGCTCCTTGAATTTTCAATTTTGATTCAAATACACAGAGTTAAGTATTCAGAGTTTTCAGGAACACAAGAGAAGTTAATATGTTCAGAAACCATCTTAAATTGAAAATTTTGAATTGCTAGGCCCGTGAGTAACTTCATATATTGGATCGATTGCCATTTCAAGTTGCAGCATGATTGGTGGCCACTAAACCAAAATAGTTTTACCTAGTATAATGAACTACCAAAACAACAGTTCAAATGTTCAGTAGAGAATCTTCCTATTGTATTAGTAGGGGTCATAATTTGTGTAGTGGTACAAATATATAAGTATAACAAACTTGCACACATGTTGAGGAGTATGATATAATAGTAGTTTGAGATTACACCAGTTACGGGGTTTTGTCTCTTGTTTTGTTTCCCTCGTAAATTGATTTTTTTGAAAAAAAAATTAGAGTCACAAGAAAGTTACCGAGGAAAGACTTGATTTGAAAATTTTTTTGAAAAAATAATATAGTTTAATAAGATTGGTGTTCAGAATCATGTTTTTTTTTAATATTATTTCTATTCTAAATTACTAGTTTAGATTTTGTTTTCTAGTTTTGCGTTAAATTTTGAAAAAAAGTTGTTGTAACTTGGGATTTTGTTCAATTAAAATAATTTAGTCTTTAATTAATCCAATTAGATATGTTTTTATTGATATTATTAAGGTCAAAATAATAGCAATTAGGGTTTGTGTTGGATTATGAGATAATATGATTTTGATGAAACGAGTATTCTTATTTTACAAAATATTTTTTTCAAATTTTTTTTATGTTGTATCATTATGGTAGAGTACTATTATTTCTAATATGATTAATAATGTCACTTATATTGATGGATGTACTATGTTCTTGAATGCTACTAGAGATATGTCATTTAAAGATACCATAAAAGTTATATGCGGAAGACTTGGTTTAAATTATAATTATGTTGAAATAGATATCAATTGGAGGTCTCATGTTGGGAACATCAATATTTTTTTTTATACTAATTGCATGTGATGTGGATTTTAAAAATATGATGAAATTGTTCGTTCAAAGTGGAATGAACATGATACAGTTGTATGTGAGTAGTCGAACTAAATTTAGAAGCTCATATAATGTGGAGCATGGAGATACTAATGTATCTATACCTATATCTACTCGACCACTTCGACAATTATAACATTCAGCTAGTATTGGTACGTATAGGAAATTGAAAGATAAGGTTATGAGAATTTATCATAGGATTAAAATTGTATATTATGATCAGTGTGGGTATGACTCCTCCAAACCTAGTTATAATAAAGATGAGGGCGTCATAGGTTTAGTTGAAATATCATATGATAATGATGCTAAAGTAATGAGCCCTCTTGTTCCATAATTTAGTCATGATACCAGAGTTGATGACATGGTTTATAATAATCAGTCTGTTTATGATAAAAAATCATCTAATAGTGGTGATTTGGTAATTGAAAAAATTATTGCATCAAAGTAAACACAGATGTAGCAATATATATATATATATATATATATATATATATATATATATATATATATATAAAGACCTCAATCAGCTTGATACAAAATTTATTGAATCAACAGCTTCAACTCTTGTTCAAAATAACCTTGCTTATATTGTTTCTAGAATACAAAAAGAAATCAAATTGCACTATAAGTTTAAAATTTCATACTATAAGGCATGGTCTGCAAAATAAAAGATACTTGAGGAACTTTTTAGAACACATGAGGACTCACTTGAAATATTATCTAGATTTTTTTTGGCTTTACAATAATCGAATCTTGGGAAAGTTGTTGAGTGAAAACATAATGGACAACTTGATAGTGAAACAATTGTTTTTAGGAAAGTTTTCTAGGCATTTGGTCCTACAATTAAGGGGTTCAAGTGTTATAGGTGAATTATAATTGTGGATGACACCCATTTGTATGGAAGGTTCAATGGAAAGTTATTAATTGCAGTTGGTTTTGATACAGATATTGAGATTTTTCCTTTGGCTTATGCACTAGTTAAAGAAGAAAATAATGTGAACTGAAGATGATTTTTACACCTTATTCAACATCACATTACAGATGGTCGTTGTGGTATATGTATAATATTTGAATAGGCATGCTAGTAGTAATTAAGCATGAAATGACAGAAATTTGGTTTAAACTAAATGGATATCATCGATATTGTGTTAGACATCTTCCAAGCAACTTCAATCATAAATTCAAAGATTTGTCAACCAAAAAAGAGTTGTTTAATATGTGTTATGAAGCTTTGAAGCATAAATTTGATGTATGGTTTGATGATATAAGGAATAGTCACCCAAAATGGAAAGAATGGCTTGAGTGAGAACCAAAAACAAATATGGGCACTTTCTTATGATGAAGGAAATTATATTCCTATTTCTTTCTCAAATAAAAACCAAAAGCATCTTTTATTCTTGCTAATAAATAACCTTAATACTTTTAATCATGTTTTGAAAGGTGCACATTCTTTGCTTGTTTTTTGCTTTATTCCAGTTGACATTTTTTAGGACTAATACTTGTTTTGTTATACGGAAAGGGGATGCATATAACTACATTACATGTGGGATATTATGGCCTCCTATTATTTAGCTAGAATTGGATGCCAACATACTTAGATCCATAAATCATACTGCAATACTTTTTAATGTTGATGATGATATATTTCAGGTTCACACCCCTTATAAACCAGGTTTTAAGAGAGAATTTAGACAAATAGTTAAGGTGGTGGATGAAACATACATATATGGTAAATGATAGAGTTATCATTATGCTTGTTCAGATGTTCTTGCAGAAAGACATCTTAATACTACCTAGTATGTTATCAGTATTATAGTGTTTAGATGTATAAGAATTTATATGGGACTCCATTCCATCTTTTGCTTGATGAATTGGAGAGGAATGAATATACTGGTCTTTGGGTATACCTAGACCCTTCAAGATGGAAAACCGCTTGGGGTTGATTAAAGTCAACTCGATTGCATAATGATATGGATGTAAGAGACGAGCATTCTCAATATAGATATGGGATATACAGTCAAACATGGCATAACAAAAAAAAGTTATGAATACAAACAATATATGTAACAAGATACTCAATTACATGTATATTTATTATTGTTTGCAATGTAATTGTTTCTAATATTTATTTCCTAATTTTGAATTATAATTTGTATTTTTTAGGTATACTTAGTTAGGATACCATGTGTGTAAGGTGCATAATCTTCATCTACTCATAGAGTTTCTTAGTACATGAATCCTGGCTTGGATGATCCTTCTGTTTTACGGATGCAAGAGTTACATAGATTAGAGGTTATATGGTATGAGAATGTATGTTTGTTTTCATTTTACAAAATGATTAATTATTGTGCTAATTATCTTATAACTCATGTTAATACATCAAACATTTTCTTTTATTATGTAGGATTTGGGGAAGATATACTACAGATTCTATAAGTTGATATGGCTTCTAGATCCTATGAATGTCATATATGCGGGCTTTTATTACATTACATGTCTTTAACTTATAAAAATGGATCATGACTTGTTCACGAAACTTGTCGAGAGATGGATACAGGAGTCTCACACATTCCACCTTTGTTTAGGAGAGATAACACCTTATTATAAAATGTAACTATATAGGAAATATTGTAGTCATATTCTTATGTGGTAATCTCCACCTTTACTATTGTATATTGCCCTACTCATATATATAGAAAGGGTTGGCTAACTATTAGGTTAAGCCTTCTAATTATTTCTCAACTTGGTATCAGAGCCTTCGGCCGTCAAAACTCTTTTCTCCCTTTGCAGCCAGCCCTAATTTTTTTTTAGAAATAATCCCCCATGGACTTTCCTCTTGCTGATGTCGTTGCCATCTCTCCTTCCACCAGTGCTGCAACATCACCGGCTAGCCATCCTCCTGTTGTTGGCCGAGAACAACTTCCACATGTAGAGCATATGTCTGATTCTTCTTCTCATGATTCTGCCGTTCCTTTGCCTCTCATGGGAACACACACTTCAACAATGGTTCCTCTATCGAACACCCACCAAATTGTGTCGTTAAAACTTATGAACACAAACTATCTCTATTGGAGAATGCAGATGAAGTCATATCTCTTTTGTCAAGATGTTTTTCACTTTGTTGACGACTCCTTGCCATGTCCTCCATCTCATATGATTGATGCTTCGGCTGGTTCTTCCTCTGTCATCAGCCCTTCTTTTCTTCGTTGGAAGCAACAAGATCAACTTATTTTGAGTGCTCTACTCTTCTCTCTCTCCATGGATGTGTTGCATCTTGTAGTAGATTGTTCTACTTCACATTGTGTTTGGCGCACGCTTGAGAAGGCACTTGACTTTCCATCTAATTCTCGGATCATGCAACTACATGGCTCCTTTCAAGACCTTCGGCAAGGTGATGCATCAGTTAGTATGTATATGCAGCAAGCCAAATCATTATTTGACGAATTGGCTACTGCTGGTCGCCCAATGTCTCTTGAAGATTTCAATCTCTATGTGTTTCGTGGCCTTCGTGGTGAATTCAAAGACTTGGTAACTAGCCTCATAACCAAGGCCGAACCGCTATCGTATGCTAATCTTCATAGCCATCTCCTTACCCATGAGTTTCTGCACAAGAATTCCTTTCACTTCATGGCTGTCGGCTCATCCTCTTTGCCTCTGCTGTCTTCTTTTTCTCTGCCGTAGCAGCCACCATTGCTGCCAATACCTCAGATTTCTGCTCATCATGTCATGACTAATCATAGCCAAAACAGGGGATGTTATAGGGGTAATTGGCGTCCCAACAACAACCAATTTTAGGCCCAAAACAGAGGCCACTCTGCTGCAGATTGGAGGCAGAATCAGTGGCAGAACAGGCACACCTCTGCTGCAGATTTCAGGCCGAATCAGGGGCAGTGGTCTAGATATGTACGCTGCCAATTATGTTCCAATCTTGGCCATTCAGCTCTTCAATGCTCTCAGTTTCGCAACAGCACACAATAGCCCTCTGCTCACCTTGCTGTTACGAATGATTCTGCTGCAACGACTTGGTTTCCCGACACCGACACGAATCAACATGTGACGCCTGACCTTGCAACTCTAATTGATTCTGCTCCTTATCTTGGTAATGGTAAGGCCCTTGACATATCCCATGTTGAACATACTACTTTATATTCCCTAAAATGTTTGTTTACATTAACTAATGTTCTTCGTGTGCCTTACATTACCAAACCGTTGTTATCTGTTCAGAAATTCTATCGTGATAATCATGTTTATTTTGAATTTCACGATTCTGTGTTTTATGTGAAGGATCTCATCACCAAGGAAGTTCTTCTTTCCGGTCGGAGTCATGATGGTCTTTATGTTCTCTCCAAGTCTTCGGCTACATCAGTTCCTCAAGCTTTTTGGTCTCCTTGCATTTCTGCGACTGCCGACTTGTGGCATCGTCGTTTAGGTCATCTAACTCCTCGCATTCTAAATTTGTTAGTTTCTGATAATAAAATTATTTGTACATCTAGACGATCTTTTACTCAATGTCAAGCATGTCCTTCAGGCAAGTCATCCCGTTTGTCATTACGACCGACGGGTCACAAAACTTCTACCCCATTTGAATTAATTTTTAGTGATGTTTGGGGCCCTGCTCCAATGTTTTCTTTTGATGTTTTTCGTTATTTTGTTATCTTTATTGATGCGCACACTAATATATCTAGTATTATTCGCTTGTTGCGAAATCTGATGTATTTTCCACGTTTCAACGTTTTCAGACACTTATTGAGCGTCAATTTTCTCTTAAAATTAAATTTGTTCAAACTGATTGGGGTGGTGAATATCAAAAATTAAATAAATTTTTTCAAACCATTGGTATTCATCATCGATTAATTTGTCCTCATACTCATGAACAAAATGGCACAGTTGAACGTCGTCATAGATATATTATCGAAACTGGCCTAACCCTTTTAGGCCAGTGTAATACCCCATTGCATTTTTGGAACTATGCTATGGAATCATCGGTATATCTTATTAATCGCATGCCTACTCATGTTCTTCAAAATAAATCTCCTTTTGTGTGTTTGTTTCATCGCACTCCTGATTATAACTTCCTACGTACATTTGGGTGTCTTTGTTTTCCATTTTTACGTCCATATCATGCTCATAAATTAGATTTTCGGTCTTCTCCTTGTGTGTTTTTAGGCTATAGTTCGTCTCATCTTGGTTATCGGTGTCTTGATTTAGAGTCTGGTCGTGTCTATGTCTCCTGTCATGTTCGTTTTCATGAATGTGTCTTTCCTTTTAAAAAGTCTGAACAGGTAACAACACACCCGGTTCCCCCCACTCCACCAACCTATCTTCCATCCTTGCATCCCCCTTCTTGTTTTCAGCCTATTCCTTCCCAAATCGGCAGAAAACACAACCCACCTTTGCTCCTTACCATACCTCCCTAGCTTGCCCTCTTGCCCGTTGATTCAGCTGACCCTGCCTCACCACCCCGCACATCCATACTGTCACCACGTGCTTGTCTTTCCAATGATTATTGTGCAGGAACAAGTTCTGAATTGCAGGATTCAGTAGCGGCACAACCCAACACCTTCCCGGCTTCACCTTCTAGTCTGCAACTTTGTGTTGACCTCTCCTCTTATCCCTTTGAGCACATTCCAGGTACAGGTACTGCTACTCTATGTCCAGCTGCTCCTAAACACCCCATGGTTCTTCGTCCGAGACAGCCCAAGACAGCGCTGACCACCACCACGACAACCACATTTGCTGCCTCCTTTAGTCGGGTAGCTTCTCCTCCCTCGCATGAGGCACTTATTTTTCCTGATGCTAACAGATATGAGGCGTGGCATAATGCTATGTGTGAGGAAATTCAGGCCTTACGCGCAAATAGGACATGGACTTCAGTGTCGTTTCATCCGTCCATGAATGTTGTTGGCAGTCGATGGGTCTACAAAATTAAACGCAGATTTGATTACTCAGTGCCGTATAAGGCACGCCTGGTTGCTAGGGGCTTCACTCAGCAAGAAGGTATTGATTACTCAGAAACTTTTAATCCTGTTATCAAACAGGCAATGGTATGTTTAGTGTTCTCCATTGCAGTTTCGAGTGGTTGGAAAATTCATCAGCTTGACATTCATAATGCATTTCTAAATGGAGTCCTTGATGAAGAGGTTTACATGAAACAACCTCCAGGTTTTGTTGATTCTGCTCGCCCAGGTCATGTATGTCGATTGCATAAATCTCGATATGGGTTAAAACAGGCTCCGCGGGCTTGGTACACTAGTCTGAATGACTTACTATTATCCATTGGTTTTCGTGCTTCTAAAGTGGATACCTCATTGTTTATCTTCTCGGTTGGTAGCGATATTTGTTATCTTTTGGTTTACATTGATGATATTCTGCTTACGGGTAATAATGTTATTCTGCTACAACGCCTCATTTAGCTATTGAGCTTAGAATTTAAACTTCGGGATTTGGGTGATGTTCATTATTTTTTGGGTATTGAAGTGCAGTGTACTGGTCTGAGACTTATGCTTTGCCAACATAAGTATACACTTGACATCCTCACACGAGCTAGTATGTTATCCTATAAACCAATTGATACTCCTATTTCAGCATCCAAAGCCACCATTATGCCGGATCCATTGTTTTCTGATGCTACTCATTTTTGGCAACTTGTTTGTGCTCTCCAATATCTCACTTTCACACGCCCGGATATTTGCTTTGTTGTTAACCGGGTCTGTCAGTTTATGCATGCTCCTACAGAAATCTCATTGGGCCGCCGTGAAATGCATCTTGCATTATCTTCGTGGTACGACATCACATGGTTTACATATTACTCGCAGCTCTTCTTTTGCTTTACATGGTTTTACAGATGCAGATTGGGCAGGTAGTATTGAGGATAGAAAGTCTATAGGTGCTTACCTTGTGTTCTTTGGTCAGACGCCGATTTCGTGGAAATCTAGTAAGCAACGCACTGTTGCTCGTTCTTCGATGGAAGTTGAGTACAAAGCCTTAGCTGATGGCACGGCTGAAGTTATCTGGCTTCAGTACTTGTTAATGGATCTTCAGATTTTGACTGCTTCTGCCCCTATTATTTGGTGTGACAACCTTGGTGCCACGTATTTGTTCGCAAACCTTGTATTTCATGCTCGTATAAAACATATTGAGATTGATTATTATTTTGTCCAAGATAGAGTTGCGAAGAAGGAGATTCAGATTTGTTTTATTTCCTCTCAGGATCAACTTGCCGATGTCTTCACTAAGCCATTTCCTGCTTCTTCGTTTACTGCTTTTAGATTCAAGCTTCAGGTTGATCCTCCACCCTCAGCTTAAGGGGGCGTATTATAGAATGTAACTATATAGGAAATATTGTAGTCATATTCTTATGTGGTAATCTCTACCATTACTATTGTATATTGCCCTACTCATATATATACAAAGGGTTGGCTAACTATTAGGTTAAGCCTCCTAATTATTTCTCAACTCACCTATATTACAGGACATCGCTATTCTGCTTAGCTTACCTATATATGGTTGAGCACTTACTATCATGGTTATCCTAAATAAGATCACTCTATGCAAGCATGCATTCATATGAGTTCCCTTTCCATAAATGTTCTAAGGGAGTATAAGATGGCTTCAAAAAGAATTTTCTGCATTACCTGATGATTATAATGACGAGATCCTACGAAGTATGCTAGAGTGCACATACTTTATATATTTGACATTATATTTTTCACTTAGTGGGATGCTTGTGCCATTGTTCTACCTACCACAGCTAAAAGATCTTGAATCCATTCCACTATATAGTTGGGGTTCATGCATCCTTGCATGTTTGTATAGGAATTTTATATCATTTTAGCTTAGAAAAAGCAAAGCAAGTTGGATGATGTTTATTGATTTTATATGTAAAATGAATATAATAAGTTTTTTTAATTTTGAATGATGATTTTTATATTATAATTGGTTACTAGTTATTATATGCTTTTTGTTCATAAAGTTATGGCCATGAGAGCATTAACACTTGGTGCAACCACGAATTGAGTCTAAACATGTTATGTCTATTCAGGTTTTGGAGGCTGAGCTACAACTTCCATTAGGATACAAGTAATAATGTTATTGATAATACACATTATGTTATTTATATTAAGAGTATTTTTCATGGAAACATTATTTAATAAGTTTCATTTCTTATTTATTAACAAATTATGTGGGAGTAGATATTTTGAAAATAATCCAACCCATGTTTGTCATTTTATCGCAGTAAGTGAGATAGACAATGATCAGATTAAATATGTTATAATAAATTGCAATGTTGATGTTAGAATTTTTTTATATTTTGATAATTGTTAGGAAATAATTGTTAGGTTGATGTTGGTAAATGATGAGAAATAATTGTTTATATTCATAATGGTAAATGACTAGAAATAATTGCTTGCGTTGATGTTGAAATTTTTTGATATTGATAAGTGTTAGGAAATAATTTCATAGGTTGATGTTGGTAAATGATGGAAAATAATTACATTGTTGATGTTTTAATAAGTTGTGTGGAATCCTTATTCAGTAAATAATATGCTAGTTGCTCTTGTTATATGCATAAAACAAAAGTTATCCCCCTAATTATATTTTTTTGAGCTTATTAAGATGCATAGTTTGTTATAGATTTAAGTGATCAATTGTATTCCATTAGTCATTTGGGTAGGCGCACTGATTATAATTGAATGATTCACCATCTCCAATATATATCAATGTGGGATGCATGGAGAAAATTTATTTTTAAAGAGGTGTATCTTGCAATTTTCGAGAGGAGTATATGAGTTGATACTTGAGTAGAACACATCGAATCATTACACCAAACTCAACGCAGGTTCCTCCATGCGAGGAGATGGAGTATGAGCCATATAGACGACGAGTTTAGAATGTTATAATTATTTGTTATTTTTTATAGGCCTGGAAAAAGCCAATGCATTTATTTATCAATTAATAATTTATATTTGTTTAATATTATGTTGGACAATTCTTACATGATGGTTGATGTGTTGTGGCTAATCTTTGTGATCTTGATGATGATGGACTTGCTCATTATTATGCATCTCTTTGGTTCGAGACATGCCATACTATATTTGACCTATTATGAGAGACATTGAGCCTAGATGATGTTATCTTAGAGAATGAGACCACACAGACAAGTGAAAATAGTGTTATTGATGAAGCCGACCCATTCACTCATTGTTGTAGAAGACATAGATATGCTTAGATGTATTATTATGTTATGTTATTTTTTTAGTTAAGAGTTATTTTTATTATTATTACTTTTGTAATATTATTTTAGCCAATTATCATGTTGATTTTAATAGTCTTACATATTATGCATTTTCATATTTATTTTAGATAAGCATGATTTAAAATCATTTATTAACAGATGAACATCATGACTATGCTGTTTAAAATTTCAAATCATCCATTTACAAGTTAAAAAGATATACATTGTTATACTTTTGTTATTACCATTATCAATTATCTTTATACAATGTTTAAAATAACATGTATTAATTTGAAATTATAATTAACAAAAAAAAACAATGTTAAATTATATAGTGGTTTAGGCTTTGTTTTATGTAAAATTTGGGGTTGGATTTAGGCTAAAATTATACTATAATAACACAACCACTATTCACATTAAATTCCGTGTATATTTAATAATCGTTATTGATATTAGCAGTTGTTTAAAAAACTACTATTTCTATTAGCGGTTTATTAATAAAACTGTAATTCTCATTAGCAATGGAGTGAAATTGTATTATTTTTCTCTACACTTTATGTTCCGTATTATATTCTCAAATCTTTTACCAAATTGTACTAGTTTGGTAAAATTCATTATGAAATTAGCTTGAGGTTTGAAAAATAAGAACTTTATGCACACTCCACATCAATCACAATTAGTTAATACTAGTTAGGTGGTCCATGCTACGCTGCGGGTCAACTTTTTTTCCATAAAAAATATTAAAAAAAAAAATAAAGATCCAAGAGCGTTGGGTCTGTCTGTAAAGCTATTATTATTATTATTATTATTATTATTATTATTATTAGTAATAGTAGTAGTAATTTTTAATTTTGCCCTACAAGAAACTTGGGTCATGCACAAGGGAGCGGGTCTGCAGACCTAAGTGCCTATCTGCAGAGGTAAGCGGGTTTGGCCTTAGAGCCTAGGGCATGACAGTCATGCCATGCCTAGCGCCTGGGGTCTTATCATGCCTTAGTAAAATTTGAATTGGCTGTTTTATCCTCAATCATTCTTTTAATGCCAAATCCATCCCGTGAAAAAGATAACCCCACCCCCCACTGCATGTTTAATAAGTGTATGTGGTAAAAATAACTCTGTTTTTACACTGCGTCAATCCACAATAATCTATATCTAGATAAATAGTAAAAGAGATATTAAGCCTTTTTAGTATATTGTATAATATAAGCTATGGTTGGATTTAAAGTGTCCGGATTTTAAAATTGGAAAAAAAAAAAAAAAGAAGCTTGATTTGGCGCAGAAAATAGTGAATTTATTCTGCATTAACATGAAAGTTGTGCAAGGATAATCTACTAGGCGTAGACGTAAACATAAAGATATATTCAAAAGAGTTTTTGTCAGCACTATTTAATGATAAATAGATTTTATTAAACTTGTGGATGTTGCACAATCTGCAATGAATTGATTGATTCCAAAATATCTTATAGAATAATTAAGATGCACCTTTTGCATTTTTTTAATTTTGGCTATGATACCTCACATATCCGCTCTGCCTTTAATGAAGATTTTGTTGAAAGTTCGAACTTCGGATATGATAAAAAAATCAAAGAACTGTATCAGTGAGATTTTTAATTACAAACAGAGAAGAAATAAAGTTCATAGCAACGGCAATCATGGTGCTTACCTCGCCATGAAGATCAATGCTTGCCTTTATCTCAAATCATTCCTGCATGTCTGGTTGACTATTGTTGACTGTAGAGTAGATACAAGACATAAAACATGCCACTATTCCTAATAGAAAAATTGGGTTATTTTATAGCTTTTCAATATTATATTCTATAAGTTATCAAATTAAAACTATTTCATTATCTCTTCTTTAATTTTCACCTTAAGTGAAAAAGATAAAACAGATAAAAGATTTGAACTCATAACTATTAATTATTAAATTTCTAATATCACATAAAAAAAATATCACAAGTCAAACACTTGAACTAGAATGTAAAACATGTCATTTTTCTGGTTCTAATCATTACTAGATCACACAACTAATATTTATAATAAAACAAATAGTAAAATTGGATTGCTTCACTTTTTCAATACTAGATTCTATAAGTTATCAAATTAAGACTATTCTTTGAACTTTTAATTTAAAGTTTTTAATTAAAGAGAAAAAAAAAACCTTAACTCATAACTCAAAAACGTGAACTATAAAATGATTCCATTGATAAATTTACATTAACTATTTAGAAAATAAAGTTAATTATGGTTAAGGTTAAAAGAAATAGTCAAATTTAAAAGTGATCAGTAAAAGTTGGTTTCACGTTCTTTTATATAAAAAAAATTCATATCCTAAAAGGAAACAAGACTTTAACAGGAATCATCGATCATATTTCAATCCTAATTAGATATTTTTATAACAATAAATATTTTTTTTATCTTTTTTCTAACCTCATATAAAAAAAAAAAAAGAAATGAATGTATTGATATGATGGGTTCAAGAGTTTAATTTAGATGAAAATTGGCTTTCCTTTTGTTGATAGTCAACTTGTGGATTTGTGTTGATCTCCTGGTTTTGACCCATCGAATGAATGACTGCCCATCGACTGATCAAGACCAATGACTTGTTCAGTTGGTGGGCCGTCCTCAACCCAATTTACATGCGAGGTTGGTGAAAGGCATTATCAACCTTTTATCGTTCTTGGCGTTACCATAACCTATCTATGCCTCAATGGCAAACCATGGCCAGTGTTTCTCCTAAGCCAAAAAAAAAAGAAAAAAAAAAAAAAGAGTTTTAGAGTCTCTAGACAAAGCTTTCTACTGTAGCGATGAATATTCATAAATGGAAGTGGGGTTGAGAAGGACTAGAGAGATTATTCAAATAGAGAATGGTCTTTTGGGGTATAAGATGATAAGGCTAGTAAGTAGTATACAATTATTACGATAGAGTTCAAGAAAAAGTAGAGCCCTGTCTTTATTGGAGAGAAAATAATAATTATTTTTATTATAATAATTGTAATAGTAATGATAGTGTAAAGTAAGAGTATTCTCCCAAGAAGCCAAAACATTACCGATCACACACGCACCTCCTTATAAATTCTTCACATCAGTAATTCAACCTCACCTCACAGTTTGTCTTCATTCCTTTTCTAAAGAAAAATACACACACACCCCCACACAAATATCTTCTTATCGTGCTAGTGAATCTTGAAAGCTAGCGAAAATGGTGGCCAAGAAGCCAAGAATTGTTATTATTGGAGCGGGAATGGCAGGTCTCACAGCTGCAAACAAGCTCTACACTTCCAGTAGCTCTAACGATATGTTTGAGCTCTGCGTTGTGGAAGGTGGTCCAAGGATTGGTGGCAGAATTAACACTTCAGAATTTGGTGGTGACAGGATAGAGATGGGTGCAACATGGATCCATGGCATTGGAGGCAGCCCAGTTCACAAAATTGCTCAGGAAATCCATTCACTTGAGTCTGAGCAGCCGTGGGAGTGCATGGATGGATTCTTGGACGAGCCGAAGACCGTCGCTGAAGGCGGGTTCGAGCTCAGTCCATCTCTTGTGGAGTCAATATCCACACTCTTTAAGAGCCTGATGGATTATGCCCAGGGGAAACTGATTGAACGTGAGGAAAGCAGTGAAGAGGTTAATTTCTGCAAGCTTGCAGATAAGATTTGTCCAAGCAATGGTGGTGGTCCGGGAAAGCTCAGTGTTGGTTCTTTTCTCAGAAAAGCCCTTAATGTTTACTGGGATTCTGTGAAGGAGCAGGAACAGATCGAAGGGTGTGGTAATTGGAGCAGAAAGTTGATTGAAGAAGCCATATTTGCAATGCATGAAAACATTCAAAGGACCTATACTTCCGCGGGTGATCTCTTGACTCTAGATTTTGCTGCAGAAAGTGAGTATCGCATGTTTCCAGGTGAAGAAATCACCATTGCTAAGGGCTACTTGAGTGTCATTGAATCGCTAGCTTCAGTTTTACCTCATGGCCTAATCCAATTAGGCCGCAAGGTCGCAAGAATTGAATGGCAGCCTGAAGCTCACCAATCAAGCGAACATGGTTGTGCTGGTAGGCCTGTGAAGATACATTTCTGCGATGGATCGATAATGTCAGCTGATCATGTTATAGTTACAGTTTCACTCGGGGTACTTAAAGCAGGAATTGGTCCAGATTCAGGTATGTTCAAGCCCCCTCTTCCATCTTTCAAGACAGAGGCCATATCCAGGCTAGGATTTGGTGTTGTGAATAAGTTGTTTTTGCAACTGAGTTCAAGGCACGATGGCAGAGATGGTGATTACAGCAAGTTCCCATTCCTGCAAATGGCTTTTCATCGACCAGACTCCGAATGGAGGCATAAAAAGATACCATGGTGGATGAGAAGGACAGCTTCTCTGAGTCCAATTTACAAAAATTCTGGTGTGTTGCTGTCTTGGTTTGCAGGGAAAGAAGCTCTTGAGCTCGAAACTCTCAGTGATGAAGAGATTATTGAAGGGGTGTCAACAACACTATCTAGCTTTTCGTCACAGCCGCACAAACAATTGAATTCTAATTCTCATGGAGTATGCAATGGGAAAGAGAAATCTGTGGATGGGAATAGAGTTAGATTCGCCAAGGTATTGAAGAGTAAATGGGGTAACGATCCTCTCTTCTTGGGATCTTACAGTTATGTTGCAGTTGGATCGAGTGGCGATGACCTAGACACATTGGCAGAGCCATTGCCAAACCCTGATTCTTTAGGATCTGCTCCACTTCAAATTCTGTTTGCAGGGGAGGCAACACACAGAACCCATTATTCTACTACTCACGGAGCTTATTTTAGTGGTCTTAGAGAAGCCAGTAGGCTTCTTCAACATTATCATTGTGTTGGGGTTTAGACACTTAGTGGTTTAATTTTGATCTTTTTTTTTCTAAGACACTTAATTTTCTGATATCTTTTTTTCTTTCTTTCAATTTCCTTGCGTCTAAAACATCTCCCGCTCCCTCTCCCTCTCTCTCTATAGATTTGAGTACCACCAGAGAGCAAAAGCAAAAGCAAAAGCAAAAGGAATGGGATTAGGGAGGGATGAAAGAGATAGATGGGGACATTTTTAGATGTATTGCCTGAATTAAAGAACCTTCTTTCCATTTTCTAATGCTTTCTCTTTGTTTGTGATTGCGCGAGTGTGGTTTCTTTCTCTATTCTTTAAGCTCTATTTGATCTTCAAAGCAAGCCAATTAAGATGGTGTTTGTTTGGCATTGATTGAATATTTTCAAAGTTCGAGGCAAAAAACAAAAGAAAGCTTTGGATCCCACCTCTTTGTTAAGTGCATCTTTTTGCTTCCTCGGTCGACAGGATCCGATAAACCCGGCTCTTTCCAGCTCGGAGTCTCTTCATCAGTTGCCCTACAGCTTGTCTCTCTGCCCAACCCCTTGTTAACTCCAAACACAACTTGGACATGGAATTTACACCACCATCACCCAGCTAGGGACAATCAATGAGCTGGCTGTAGGAGTATGTGATTCACCACATGAAAATCTGGATATGAACCGAGCCTGGGGTCCCATGCCATGCCATACAGTACATCTACTGTATCAAATTGCAGCCACGATGGGCCAGCAGGGAGTCAGTCAATCAGACTGGTTGCCAAAATGTCCTTAACAACGAGACATGGGTGGAGATGCGTATCGTCTCCTGATCGCTTTCGTCTTTAGTGCAAGCTCCCTCGTAGCCAGGGGAGGGGAGGGACCCATGAAGACACGATAGGTCCCCTCCCATGCATACGTGAGTTTATGCGTTTAACTTAACTACTCACCGCTCAGTAGACAACAACAGTAGCCTACTGCTTGACCCACCACTTGTTTGCTACCTGGTGGTACCATTAGATTTCTCTTCAGACACCAAATCCTTACTCTGCATGCTACAGACAGAAATCGAGTGTCCTTATTAACACAAATACTTGTGTCCACGAGCCTCTCAATAATTTCTTTATATACAATATCTTCTCAACTGAGATTAAACCCACCATTTTCCGGACCCGATCGATCGTGCCTGGTTTTGAGTCCATTTTCTGAACTCACATCACATCTCTTAAAAGCTAGGCTCCTTGAATCTAGCACCAGTTCATATTCAATGTCACACAAGGGAGGACTGAGGAGGAGGAGCTTTTCACTAACCTGACGAGAGAGTCATTCCAGTTGGTCCACAAGCTTTTCAATAATTGCTGGGTTGATATTTTCTTGATATTATTATATCATTTTAATATACTAATATCAATAGAAACAAATTGTGAGAAAGAAAGATTCCACCTCCAAAACTCTGCGGACTGTATGGTCAAATCAATGGAGAGGGATGCTGTTCATGTATCACAGAGAGTTTAAGATTTTCCAGGCTCTCCCGGAAAAAAGAAAAGAAAAGAGAGGATGGCCCACTTGCTGTCTCTCTTCGCCACTTGTTCAATCACTCCTTGATGATTCTGCATATCACATCCCAATCTGTCACCCAGTCATTTGTCTGATTCATAAACAAACAAGAAAGAATCCCCCATCCTCCATTACCCCTCCACAGTCCCCTCCCACCCACTGGCCACCGCCTCGTCCAACATGTTCATTACTTACCTTGACCCTCTTTTATTTTGGCCTCTAATCATCATTATCAACACCTTTAATCCTTACACTTAATTGGTTTAATCAAATCTCTAGTCCTTACTTGCCACAAGCATAATTTGCCATGACCATACCCTCTTATCGATTTACAGGTGTTTTCAACAATCGAAAACCCATCTAATCACAGTTCGAAGCTAAGGACTGCTTTCCCTTGTATCGTATAAGTTGAGAGAAGGAGCTGAGATATCCCGGCTACTGCAAAGCATGCAAATACATTTTTTTAGCTCATTGAGTTCGGGATGATATTTTCATTTTTTCTTGATTTATAATATAGTACGTGTAATATATATTACTTGGAAAGCTTCAGAACAATACTTTCAGTTATTCGGTTGGGTGGTTCTTATGAAATTATATGGAAAGAACAGGGACATCATTTCTTTGTCCTCGTGGGTGTCCAATAACTTTAAAACAATGATCCATTCTCTCTCTCTCTCTCTCTCTCTGTTTTTTTTTTTTTTTTTGGTGCAAATCTTAGATTAAAAGTCTCATGATGCATTAGGAGCTGTCTACTTTATTCTTTCCAAACGATGCAGAGTAGCTTTTCTATCCTTGAGAGAACTAATGATATTGAAAGAGAAGACAAATGGCATCTAACATCTGCTTTGCAAGGTCCCTGTGATGATAGGTGAACCCTTTAACTTAAAAAATCAAGTAGAAAACATCAAAAACAATTTTATGTCAAGGAATCTAGGCGTCTATTCATAGAGTAATAGGGCCATTGGAGGGCTTCCCCAACTCTCACAATGTAACAATTAATCATCAGCTTTTCTGGCCCAGATGACACTATCTCTTACCTACAATCGGATTTATGATGATACAAAGCACCATCTTTTTCTAAGATCTATCCTTCACTTCAATTCGAGATACAAAATCTCTTCATGGTTTTGTCCAATTCATTCAAATTCATCGTCTAGCAATGTTAAAAAAACTGGCAGTTAAAACCAGGCCTATGATCTGCAGCCACCTGCATTTTTGCTGGTGGGGAATCCATCATTCAATTGGTAAGCTCTCAACAACAGCTAGCAACTATTGGTTTGAAGTTGCAGGTCTTCTATATTGTTCTTGACTAGGTTGTTGTCCCAAAAAAACAAAAAAGATTGTCTTTAAATCGGTATCAAGAGACTTTCAACAGAAGATTTAGCATAAAAAAAAAAAAAACTAAAATTCATTACATTTAAACAATATAATCATTATCTTTCCCTTCTAAGAAAAAATCATGAAAAGAAAAATAATGCGTTCTTCTTATAAGGTCTATTGATCATTGTTAGAATAATCAAGAACAAACCAGTCTTTTAGTTTTTTTTTAACATATTGTAATGATTAAATTACTCTTACAAGAATAAATAAATAAATGGCATCTAAAGTTTTTTTTTTTTTTGACCTTATGAGAGACTATTATTTTTCCTTTCATGATTTTTTCTTAGAAGGGAAAAATAATGATTATATTGTTTAAATGTAATGAATTTTAATTTTTTTTTTTAATTTTCATATCTTCAAACATAGTAAAAACTGACTAAATTTTAACCAGTAATATTCTCATCTTTGAATTCTAACCGCTCAAAAATTTTCCCGTTCTTTTTGTGTATTTATATTGAGTCCTACCTAATTTTTTAATTGGTCATGTCAATCATGTAGTTTTTTTTTCTTCAACTCAAAAAACTAGATTGACCCACAAGTCCCGTCTACCTTTGCAAATAAAAAAATTTGGCTGGCACCATAACTTTTTCTTATACCATGATTTATTTAAAGTTCTTTTCATTAACTCTTCCTTTACATGAGAAGTCAAACACATTCATAATAACATTTATTTTTAAATTCAATAACCTCCCTTAATTTTCAATTTTCAACAACATAAACATTGCAATCAATCTATAAAACGTAACTAAAATTCTTTAAAATAATTTCCTTCATAAAATTTTACATTAACCATCACAATTTCACTTAAATAAACACAATCCAACTATATACAAATTGATCCCCTTTTGGCTAACCCTACATGATCTTAAGAACATCATATTGTTCTTCATTCTTTCTTTCAAATTTAACACTAATTATAGGTTATTCTAAAGGAATTTATTCAATTCACAATCAATTTGTATTTTCCCCAAAATTTATACTATGAACCCAAACACAAAATTCATAATTTAACATCAACTGCCTTCCTTTTCATATAGGCTTGCTAAGCTAGGTTTGGGATGGAACGACTTACCAAGTAATATTCTCATTTTTGAATTCTAACCGGTCAAAAATTTTCCCGTCCTTTTTGTGTATCGGGTCAACCTAATTTTTTAATCATGTCAATCAAGTTTTTTTTCTTCAACTCAAACTAGATTGACCCACAAGTCCCGTCTACCTTTGCAAATAAAAAAAAAGTTCCTCTATATATATATATATAAATAACTTATAATTTATTATAGTGTTTTTTATGCTACTGCTAGTTTATTCTTTTGTTTGTTAAAATCACAAGTTAGACCATCAAATGCACTTTTAATTTATTTTTTTTTTTGTAGCTGGTACAATTGAAAACTTTGATTATAAATGAAGGATGTTTATGTAAAAGAATAATATAATTGTGATAAAAAAAATCAAATATGAAAACATATGGACTTAATATTAGATTTTTTAAAACAAAAAGATCAACTAATTATTTCATTAAAAATGCAGGGATCGAATAGTAGTTTACCCTTTATATTATATAGTAATATTTGCTTATGAGTGGCTGTTAAAATGATATTGGCGATCCTTGCATGCTTGTAAATAAATCCTACTAGCATATATCATATATTAATAAATGTTAATTAGTGATTGTCAAAAAGAATATTTGTGATACTTCAAGTTTGCAAATAAATTATTCATGAATTTTACAACAAAAAAAATATATATCGATTGGAGTATTTTAAACATACAATATTCCAAAAAATAGCAACTATTTTAAAATTATGTCAATGATTTACATAATAAGAAATTAAGTCAAATAATAATGCTCTCGTTGAAAAGGAGATTTTTGAATGATAAAAGAATTCACTATAATTTATTTTTATGGATATTTAGCATTATACCTTATATTTTTTTAAAAAAGATTTTTATAGAATTCTTGTAAGTGAGTAGAAAATTTTTTTGGCTGATTTTATTCTGTAGATATCCCCTATTGGGCTGATTTGGAAGCTTCATTGCCAAAGTATTTTTTAAAAATTTTCTTCACATGGATGAGCTTGCCATGTTATAAACACTAGGCTCTACTATCATGAACTAATAATCCATATCAAGATTTCCTGGCCGTGTGGATCCTAATTTGGACTTTGATTAATTTATTATATGGGCCATATCCTCAATCCTAAATCAAATGCCTCATCCGTGAGAAGGATATGCCTAGGCGTTTATTCCCCTTTAAGTGAGGTTTTGTGACCGGACCCCGTCGCCCTTCCACCTCCAAGGCGGAGGTCCTGCTAGATAAAGATGTTACACATGTGGTTCAAATTTAGTTCGATGTTATACATTTTTTGTTTAAAATATTTAGTCATATATATATGTGTGTGTGTGTGTGTGTGTGGTATATATACCCACACACACACACACACACACACATATATAGGCTAAACATCATGGCTTTTTGCTATTGTCCTTAGTTTGCTGGATATGAATGCTATTCTTTGTGTTAATAATGAATCAGCGAAGCTTAGCTTCACAAAGAAACAATTGCACTTTAATTTTTGGTGATTTGTTAAACTACCACCTCTTAGTTCATTTCTTCAACAAATAATAAAAAAAAAAAAATCCATTGCCAATAATGACAGGCTTAATTTGACAAATATGCTGGATCTTTGTGCAGTGGCGGAGCCAGAGTTTTTTCAATAAGAGGGCACATTATTAACAAATACTATATTATATAGATATGCATTAGAAATCAATTCAAAACATATATACTAATTCATATCAAGTAAAATTAATTTAAAAATACTTTCAAAATGAATAAACTTACATTATAATTGTTCTCTTCGAGTTTTTATATTTTAAAACCACTTCATAATAGCTTCATTATCAATCTTATTGAAAATATCTTTCTCAATGTATACAACCAAACTATCATTCATCCACTTATATCTCATTTTATTCCGCAATCTACTCTTGACAATAAACATAGCAGAACAAAACTCTCTCCACTGTAGCAGTTGCAACTGGTGGAAGTAATGATAATTTGATAAACATATATATACTAATGGAAATATCAAATTCTTCTTTGTTTTTACCATTTTCTCTGTAAGACTAGCAATACCTTCAATACTAGAGAACTCATCATCACCACATAGATCAGTAATATACGTATCAAGTTGGTCATCAAGTACCATAAGGTTCATATAAAGAATTAACTAGGATAAAAAAAAGCAAGGCGAAGAAGCTTTTCTTTGTTGAAAGCAAAGAAAGAGTCACTTGGGTTTAAACATGCCACACAAAGAAGTAACTCTGTACTCATCTCAGTAAAACGATCATCAAACTTAGTAAATTGCATGTAAATGATATTGTTAAATAAATTCATAACGGAAATGGTGTAGGTTTGTAATCCCTTGAGATTTTCACCTTGAACGCCCATGAAGCTTGTACTCATCATCCATATTTAGAATATCAATATCATGTTTGATGCAAAAAGATGACACTTCTTCCAGTAAAGATTCCCAATCATTCTCTCTCATCATTTTGAATCGTTCCTTTGATGTTTTCAATAAGCTCATAACATTTTCTATGTCTTGATCTTTTCTTTATAATGCTTGTGAGAACTCATTAGTAACTGCTAGTATCCTTCTCAAACAATGAAGTATGAATACAAAATTAAATGATTCCATAATATCTGTAAAAACGACTACTTCTACTCCTTGTTTTGAGTTCATCCCATCCTCCTTTATAATCTCAAGCACATCAAGAACTGATGAAAACATTGCAAGTAGACGAATAATTGTAACATAGTGGGAGCCCCAATGAGTGTCACCATACCTTCTAAGAGAAGTTTCTTGATTCAAGCCTTGTCCACTAGAAATTTTTCCATTTTCAAGTCCTTCAATAATTCTAGCATATTGTTTTTCTCTAATCACCTCCATCCTTTTGCATGATGCTCCAACTATGTTTATAATGCTAGAAATAAAATTGAAGACATCTCCAACTTCATTATGCTTCTTTGTAACAGCCACAAAAGTTGATTGAAGTCTATGAGCAAAACAATGTACATAATATGCACTTGGATTGCTATTTAGAATAAGTGCTTTCAAGCCATTGAATTCACCTCGCATGTTACTAGCTCCATCATATCCCTAACCACGCAATCTTGATATGTTTAGCCTATTTTTAGAAAACAAAGCTTCAATAGCTGCCTTGAGTGAACTAGCATTTGTATCTCGCACATGTTGAATACCAAGAAAACATTCAATTATATGTCCATTGTTGTCTACATATCATAGAACTACAACCATTTGTTCCTTGATTGATATGTCACGTGACTCATCAATTAAAATTGAAAATAATGAGTGACCTAGATCTTTGATAATCACATTTGTAATCTCCTTTGCAGCAGCTTGAGTAATGTCTTTTTGAATATCTGGAGAAGTTAATTTGTTATGTCTAGGAGTTTCACTGAAAGTAACTCTTTTAATAGCTTCATTATTTCTGGAAAGAAAATGCAATAGCTCTAGATAATTTCCTTGGTTGCTTGAACATTCACATTCATCATGGCCACAAAATGGAAGTCCTTCGCGCAACAAAAAATGAGCACACTCTATTGAAGCATTTAATCGAGTTCGACAATCACTTTGACTCTTTACTGTCTACTCAGAAAACAAAGTCATGATACTTTGTTTTTCATTCATCAAATTCTCACATTTTATCCGAGCTGTATTATGACTACTATTAGACTTTCAAATATGAAGATCAAATCTTTCCTTCTTTTTTTTTCTTTTCAATTTGAAAACCCATCACCCACAAACGAATCAACACCCCCTTTTGACTTGAAGAGATAACAATACAAGCAAAAGGCAGCATCTTTGGCTATGTTGTACTCTAACCATGTTGGGTATGCACCAAACCAAGCCGGATTAAACCGTCGTAGTGTTGATATATTCCTAAATTGTTTTTGAGGAAAATAACAGTGTGAAGGTTGACAAGGGCCTTTTTATAGATAAGCTCTTCGGATTGCATCCCTATCATTTATATGGTATTCATAAATTGATCTTCTTAAGGTAGGGTCAACAAGGAGAGTGTTGGGGTTGATTTCAATATGACTTTTTGACTTGAAACTTTGATTGACTCTTCATCCTCAAGGAATTTACGCTTGAAATACTTGTCTAATGACATGTTAATTTAATACGAACCTGCTGGATTTTTTTTTAATCATCATTAGTGTCTACATAATAATTAACACAACTACACAATAATTCACTATTAAACAAAAGTCAATTGAGTTACATAATAATTATAAATCTTCCATATGAAATTAATAGCAAAGTACACGTCAATTCATCAAAATCAAAACCTATTTCAATTCATATCTATATACATATAATAAGTATGTTGATTAAATTATACTTAATTATTTCTAGATATTTAATTGAGGAGCAATGCCTAATGTATGTGTAAGAGAAACAATTTTTGAAAAACATGCTTTCTACTTGATATTTTACTTACAAACAAGTCATATAAAAATATTAAATTTTCAATAAACTACTCTGCCAATGCAAGAGATGTTAAGAATAGTGATTTTGCATGAATATTAATTTATTCCTTTATAATAAGAAAAGAAATATTTAATTGATTAAATTAGTAGTTTTAAACATTTATTTTGAACATATTTATATCAAAACTCATAAATTATCATAAACCCTAATATTTTTAATAACTAATTATAAAAGAATAAAATTAAAATTAAACAATGAAATAAATAGAAAAAATTAAGAAAATTTACCTAAAATATAAAGCAAAAGGCAAAAAAAGATTGATTGCTTACCTATACTTGATGAGAAATTTGCATACGAGAGAGGCAAAGAACAAGAACTCATGAAAAAAACAAAGCGGCATAGCAACTCATGAAAAGAACAATGCATCAAAGGCAGAGAACAAAAAATACTCTTTGTTAGTTAGGGATTCCATATTTTAAAGCTGGTACCATCAATTTGATATAGAAACAAAAGGGAAAAAGGAAAAAAAGTTGTGGAAAGAGCTGTGTATATATATTATATTATATTATAAGTCAACAATTATAAATAATGACAGCTTTCCTTTTTCCTTCCCTGCAGTAACAAATTCCCTAAACTAATATATTAATATTTTTTTTTTAAAAAAAAAAGTTAAGGTGGCAATTGCCCCCATTTGCCCACACATGGCTTCACCACTTTCTTTGTGGAACTTCTCTCCACCTACTACTTCCTCAAATGTAGTTTTGTTTTTCCTTGCAGGTTAAGCTAGTTAAAACCTTCTCATCAATCCCAAAATGGTGGTTGGGTTGGGAACATCCATTGCTACAATAACTACGATAATGATTGTTATTTTGGCAGCATTGTGTTAAATAAAATTTATTAATTTTTTGATATGTTAATATTAAAAATAAATTATATATATAAATAAAAACAATTAAACTTGGTCGTGGATCATGTCACAACTACCTGCTCTACTTGAAAATTAACAAATAACAACAGAAAACACCAACAAAAATATTCCACCTGTAATTTTCAACGAAAAGTTTTTCATTTGTGATTTCTGATTGAAATATTAGCGACGAAATAAAAAAATAAAAAAAAATCAATTAAAAATTCCATTGACAATTCATCAGGAATTTAACACGTCATAATGTCAACGGAATTGCTGATTGGATTGTCATTGGTGTTTTTAAATGAATTAAAACCCAAAAATTCTCTCTTCCCACCATTTCTCATCTTCATTTCTTAAAAACATTGCAGCAACCACTCTTTTCAAACCTCTTCAAATCCCCATGGCCTTCTTGCAAATCCAACCATCCAACACGTACGCTGGTGTCGACCAACATTTGTTAATAGTGTTAGCTTTCATCTATTGGTTTCATTTTTTTTTCAAGTTTCACACCACCAAATTAGTAAACACGCATATTTTTTCTGTAACCCATTTACGTTTTAAGTTCATTTATTGAAATTTGTTTGTAGAATTTTTTGTCTTCTTATATATTTTAGTGTTTTACAGCTTTTTTCTAGATAATTTTGTTGTATTAATGCATAATTTGTATGTTTGGGTTTATTTAGGATTTGGAAGAAATTGATTTTATTTTTCATTTCATGAAATTGAGTTTGATTTTGTATCTTAGGTGTATTATAATTAAAGAAATAATGGGTAATTTAATGGGTACTAATTACATTTTGTCAATTTCATTGTTAAGTTAGAAATTTAGAGAAAATTGATTTTTTTAAATTGATAATAATTAAAACATATTAATTTAGGTTGAATAAGTCTGAATTGAATAAATAATAGATAATTAGTTGGGTATCAATTGTTGTTTTGGTAATTTTATTGTTCAGTTCATATTTTGACAGAAAATGAAATTTGTATAGAATTCATAATTAGTTATTGGATTATGAATTTATTTTTAATAAAAAGTTAAATTTGGAATTGATAGTTACATTATTAATAAATGTTGTCATCAATATTCTATATAAGTTTCATAAGTCATTGATGATTATTCTTGAATATATCTAGATTCAAAAGAAGGGTTGTCTACGCAAAAGTATCTTAAAAGGGTTGCGCTTTATATATAGGCAATATGATCAATTATTTTTATCTTAAAATCCAAATTTCAGTGAATAATAAATTTTCAAATTACAAGATAAATAATTTGTCACGTCGTTTAAAACACATGTAAGTATTTAATAATTCATAAATCCTAAGTTTAGATTTAGTTATGTTTTTTCTTTGACCAATAAATGATTGTTAACTTTAACTAGGTGTTCAACATGGGAGCCAATGCTAATAAATTGAAATCCCTATCTTTAGGTACTGAGAGAAAGATCCAATGTTATATAAGGTATTTCATCAATGTATATGTTTTTTTATACTAAACAATATGGTGAGACTAGAAAGACCTATAGTAATGAGGTTTGTAAAGGGTTCAACTTCTAATGAGTTTAAAGTTGATTATTATAGAAAGTTTTAAAAGGTTATTAAATTGTGATATCATAAGTTACAAATAAAGTGTTTTTATTCAAATTCTATTGGTATGATATTGACATAGAAATTAGAGTAGATTCTTATAATGGTTTGGTTTGGTTGAAAAAAAAAAAGATGTAGACTTTGCAACAACAATGATGTTTTTATTTTATTTTTCCAAACAATGCCAACAAGTGTTGAAGATGGTAAAAAAAAAAAAAAAGATATATACATACATTCTTTCCTTCTATATAGGATCATTATAGAGATGATTGGTTATCTATTATGAGAACCAAACTTAGAAGTCTTATCTAAGTTGTTGAAGATGGTAACGATGAAGTAATTATGGGAAATGATCTATGTCAAATGGACGAGTTAGGTGATCCATATCAAGTTACTCTTTATACTAAGTTAAAAAAAAAATCCAAATTTGTGTGTTATTGAGAATACTTATGTTGATATTAATGTTGATGAGTTAAATGTAATATATTGAGTAAAAATGGACATAGAGAAATAAATAAAGATGATGAGATCGACCTTGAATTCAACAAAAAATATGATGTTGGACATGACAATGAAGAAAATGAAGAGGGATAATTCTAATAAAAGTTGTTTAATTGATTTAGGTATAATGTTTTATTTTGTAATAAAATTGAAATTGTGTAAGACATTTGTTTGTGCTTTATAATGCATTATATGTATATTTATTGGATAATGTTTTATGTTTTTGGAGGTGTGTGTTTCATTTTCAATAATTCCACGTGTTTTTTTTTTTATTGTTTATGTATTTAATATGAGCAATTGTTGCCTTGAAGATGTTTGGTGTTGTTGTTGTTGTTTTTGTTGATGTTCCATGTTTAGATTGTCTTGGGCATTATAACAATTAACCAAAAATATATAGTGAAAACTTTAATGGAATCGTTGAAAAAAACAAGTCCATTCCATCAATAATTTTGTTGGTAATTTCACACTTATTTCATTGAAAGTTACAAAAAATTAGGAATTTTTTTTATGGAAATGGTGACTAAAAAATAAATTTCTTATGGACTTGGTGATGGAAAATGGGTAGTAAAATCTTATTTTTGGAGGGAACAATCTATCCATATTTTGTTGAAAATTCCATTGGTATTTAAATTGATGATAAAAATATCAACGGAACGACAATCCTTAACAAGCAACTTAGCACCTACAAGTTTTCATCGAAAATCTCACTGGCAATTAAAACAGTTGTCGCACCCCAAAAAAAAAAAAATATCAGGCGCGCGGCATCGGCTGGCGATTTTTCTCGTTGTAGCGTTTGCTTTGAATTCGTTCGTGGGAGTCGCCACCTAGTAATTTATTGAGGGCTACTAGGAAACCTGATGTACTGGTCTTGTCAGAGATCATGGGTAAGGGACTGGTTGTGGTTAGGGAAGGTATTAGCACCCCTAACACACCCTACCTGAGATAAGCTGCTTCGTGTTCTGATGTGATTTGAAAATTTAAAATATTAATTAAATTCTTAGGCTTGAATAAATCAGTTATTAAATCCCCGAATATATGTAGAAACTTGTCCTCATATTTTCATGGAAAATACAACTTGATTTTATTTGTCCTTGAGATATTTAACCATATTTAAATTAACAAATAATTCTTTTTGTCCTTTTTTAATTTTTATAATTCAATAACATATAATAAAAAATACAACCACACACATTCATATTTCACTATTTTATTTTTTTTGTTTCTTTTCTTTTCTTTTTCTTTTCTTGTCTTTTCTTTCCATAATACAAATACAAATACAAATTCAAAACTAAATAAGAAATTACATCAAACAAAAATTACATTAAAATTACAATAACAGCCCTAAAACAATATGGAATTCACAGGAACACCTTTTGCACCACTGAAACAGTGCTGGGAGCATTTTCAGGGCAACTGAACGCTGGTGGCGCGTCTTCCCACGCGCCACAGTCACTGGCGGCGCGTGGGTTCACGCGCCGCCATGAAATCTGGGCAGCGTGAGGGGCTGTAATGGCTACCTCTCCTCTTCCTTTCTCTCGCCGGCGGTGACCTGCAATAACAGAAAATGCACAACACAGTCGATTTTTAGTTTTTTTTTCTTCCTTGTTTTCGGATCTGGTCTCGGGTTCTTTTGGATCTGCTTCGCTGCAGATCGGTCACCTTCTTCTTCTCCTCCGTTTCAGGTGGCTAGCAGTGAAGAGGAACGACCGAGAAGGGAGCGTCGCTGCTGGGGCTGTTCGGTGTTGGAGGGGGCGCCGCTGCTGGGGCTGTGGGTCGCTGCTGAGTTGATCAAAGAAGAAGATGCTGCCGAGAGAGGTGCTTCAGTGCTGATGGGTCCGGCGGGATGGAGACGAAGGGGCTGTCTTGGGTTTTTTATGGCTAAAGAGGGTGAGGGAAAAAATGGCCGAGAGGGAGAGAGGGGGGTTGTGAGCGGGGGCTGTTCGGTTCCTTTTTGTTGGAGGAGAAAGGAGGCCGTGAGGTTGATTTGTAAGGGGAAAATGAGATTGATTGGGGGGCTGAGAGAGCAAATCAAAAACCAGGGGGGAGGAGTTTGGTGGCTTCGGCTGTGCAGCTGAGGGAGAATGGGGAAGAAAAATATTGGCCGGTGGCTGGAAAAAATTAAAACCAGAGAGGGGGGGTCGGCTGCAAAGAAAATGAAAATGGCCAAGGGGAGATGACGGGAAAAAATGGGGGAAAAGGCTGTGGCTTTCCTCCTTTGTAAAGGTTGGGGTCGCCCCCTTCAAGAGTGGCTGGTCTGAGGGAGATCAAAAAAAATTTGTGGCTGAGACTTTCGGTTTTCAGAGGGAGAGCGACAGATGAAGGAGAGGGGACAGTGTATGGGTCTCCGGCTGAAAGAAGAAGAAAATGGAAAATCCCCCTCTCCCCTTCGGGTGCAGGGGAGAAGAAGAAAATCCCAAAGGGATTGGGGACCGTGGCTGCTGCCCACTACTGCCGGGACCCTCTAAAATGGCTCCAATCCCCCTCTTTTTGCAAAGCTGGGATGAGATGAAATAGAAATTTTCAGTGTGAGGAGGGGCCTCCATTGTCGGCGGGAAACCAGGAAAAGAAGACCATGGGTGGGGGCTAAGTAATTAATTTTTAGCCGAAAGAGAGGGATTAAATAATAGTATTGGGTCAGGGGCAACGGCTAATTTCGGGTGAAGAGAAAAAAAATTCTTAGGTTGCCCCTCCTTCCAAAATTCAAAAATTCCCTTAGGCCAAAATATTGTTTCGGCCTCAAAATTGGTCCCTTAATTTTCTTTTTTTCTTTTTTTTTGTAAAATTTGATTTTTTCTTGTTTTTTTGTATTTTTTTGAAAAACGAGCAATATCAACGTCGACTCGATGAGGAAAATCAATGATTTTAAAAAACGACGCGTGAAAAGTCGAACGCGTTTGAAAATCCTTTGAAAAATTAAATTCTTTTTAGACGACGTTGAAAATGCTAAAATGACGAAAATATATTAAAAAACATATTTTTTGGATTTTCTTTGTTTTTCTCTATTTTTGGATTTTTTGAAAATATATAAAAAACATGGGTCAAAAATTGGGTAGCAACAGATGCCCCCTCTTTACAATGCTTACGAAGCGAAAATCCTCAAAATTTTGCATAGTAAGCTTTGTAAAGAAAACAAAAGGAAAATGATTTCATTATCTTGGGCGACCTGCCCACACATACTCACCCTAGTCTATTTTCACGGGCGACCGACCCACACTCTCCCAATAGTCTATTTTCACGGGCGACCTGCCCACACATTGGGTTTACCTGAGATCCCATCTGGCGACCTCATTCAACTGGAACGAAAATATTGCGTAACTCGGTTAACCTGAAATCCCATCTGGCGATTCCCTTTAACCAAAGCTACATGAGATCCCATCTGGCGACCTCATTCAACTGGAACTAAACTGTGTAACTCGGTTAACCTGAAATCCCATCTGGCGATTCCCTTTAACCAAAGTTACATGAGATCCCATCTGGCGACCTCATTTAACCAAAACAAAAGAATGTGTAAAAAATGGTCTCATTGTACGGGTGACTAACCCTAGGAAAAAAGTTGGTCTCATTGTACGGGTGACGAACCCTAGTGCTGTTGGTCTCATTGTACGGGTGACGAACCCTAGTGCTGTGCTGGTCTCATTGTACGGGTGACGAACCCTAGAAAAATGATGGTCTCATTGTACGGGTGACGAACCCTAGAAAGATGCTGGTCTCATTGTACGGGTGACGAACCCTAGAAAAATGGTGGTCTCATTGTACGGGTGACGAACCCTAGAAAGATGCTGGTCTCATTGTACGGGTGACGAACCCTAGAAAGATGCTGGTCTCATTGTACGGGTGACGAACCCTAGAAAAATGGTGGTCTTATTGTACGGGTGACGAACCCTAGAAAAATGCTGTGAAGTGCGGTCTCATTGTAATGGGTGACCTACCCACGTGGAAAAAATATGAAGTGTGGTCTCATTGTAATGGGTGACCTACCCAGATAGAAAGAATGTGAAGTGTGGTCTCATTGTAATGGGCGACCTACCCAAAAAAAAATGGAAAAAATATGAAGTGTGGTCTCATTGTAATGGGTGACCTACCCAGATGGAAAAAATATGATGAAGTGGTCTCGTTGTGATGGGCGACCTACCCAAATAGAAAGAATATGAAATGCGGTCTCATTGTAATGGGTAACCTACCCAGATGGAAAAAATGTGGAAAACTGCGGTCTCATTGTCATGGGTGACCTGCCCGGATGGAAAAATGTGGAAAACTGCGGTCTCATTGTCATGGGTGACCTGCCCGGATGGAAAAATATGATGAACGGTCCTATTATGATGGGCGACCTACCCAGATGGAAAAAATGTGATATGACAAGTGTGAAAAATAGGACTTACCTGGCGAAGTCCTGAGGGGATGACAGAAGAAGGGCTGGAAAACTTGGTGCTTCCTGATAAGTCCCGATCATAGGATTTGAAAACTCGGTGTTTCCTGACTGCAAGGGTTGAAAACTCGAGGCTTCCCGATTGCAAGGTCGATCTTTTCATTTCTTTGGGATTTTCCTAATGGTAGGGTTCATCCCATCGTCCTTTTATTCCATGATCAAAACCGATTCTTTATTATCATCACCACCATGCTTCTTTCTTTTTCCAATATCTTGCTGGACCTCCTTAAGGATTTTCCTGTAACAATTCAAAAATATGTGCAATTTTTTTTTTTTTTTTTTTTTTTTTAGGTTAGATGACATGCATGCATCCTTACCTGTTTTGAAATATAGGTCCCCCCCTCTTTGATGCTCCATCGTCATAGGGTGCCTTTGTTTGCATTCCAAAGCTTTCCTTACTCTTCCGATGCATTGGCTCATTCATGTGCTAGCCATCCACTCAATTGTAAATTTAGTGCCCAACCCGAGCTGTCTTCGACAATTATTGCTTGCATCGTTCATCAAGCTTGACCCTGCCCCCAAGTGTGGTACTGCTTGATTCATCATGAAGGATTTTCTCTCCTGGCTTCTTCTGAGAATTATCCTCTGATTGATTGTGTGCATCATGCCAACACCCATCAAACTTGTTAATCAGTCATGAACTTGCCTCTATTTGAAACAGTACTCTTCAAGTACATGTTATCATCAGCCTTCTTGGAACTCATTCAGTCATCCAATCATGCATCTCATAGCTTGCAGTACAAAGGCTCATGGTTGTATGCTCAGTGCTCTTCTCATGGACTCCTTTCAACTCTTCTAATCAGATTGTGAAAAGAAATGCCTCGGCCTCATCAATGATGCTACTTCTATCACCCATACTCATGCGGTGAAGTGCTCATCTGGCTTAAAAACAAATTGTCCCACACAGTCAGTCTTCGGGGTGGGTGCCTTTCTGACATTCATTCAATGCAGTTGCGTGGTAACGTCTGTCGATAACCATGTTTCAAAGGATGACAATATGAGATTGTCCTTCAAGTGCAGCATTGTTCCACAGTCAGTCTTGGTGGTGTGCATATGTTCGATGTTCATTCAAATGCACTCACCTGATAACATCTGTCAGGAGTCATAGCCATGTTTCAGAGGGTTACCCAAGATGAAGATATGAAAATATCCTTCAAGTGCAGTGTTGCTCATCAATTGTTGCTGAAGTTCACTAAATCATGGATTGTCTTTGAACAACATTGCCCCTAGTTGATCTGAACATGCTCATTCTTCTGTTTACAACCAAATGGCTTTTGTGAATGCCAGGAATGACTTTGATGGACTTTGATGACTCATCATGTGATTCTTTCTTTGCCCCCAGTTGATCTGGATACTGTTTGTTTTCCTTCTTAAGGTCCACTGTATTGCCCCCAGCTGCTCAACTTTTCAAGGAGTGTCGAGGACTTCAATGTCATTTCTATCAACGATTTTGCATACTCAATCAATGTTCTTCTGTGTTTGATAATCTTCCTTGTTCTGGAATCAACTCTCATATTTTCAAAGATCATGTCTATTCAAAGTCTAGTTTGTTTGAAATGAAATCAGAGATGTCCCTTTTTTGGAAATCTTTTGAAAATCAAGCTTTTTGATCAAAGACCCAACACACGTTATTCGAAATACACAGTCCTTTGATTGTCTTGTATTTTGAAAACAGAAATCGACCCGTTGTAGGATTAAAATGGCTTTTTCCATGGTTCTTTGTATCAATTTGAATCCTTGATATTGGGTATATCATTTGATGGTCTGTGATGAGGTGACATTTTTATGAATTTCAAAAAACAAGATGCTCAGGCTTTATCAAGAAAAGTTGTTTCTTTTCTTAGCATTTATTTTATCAGCATGCATAATAACCAATAGCTTAATTCATGAAGTCACGACCCTTATGGAAAAGCTCTTCAAGTTTTGAGAGCGCCATTTATCGGTTCAAATTGCTTGCTTGATTAAAAAGGACTTTTAAAAGCACGTAATGCAGGCTATGGTTCATGGCTATGAAAGAAAAGGAATCTCAAAGACTCAAAAGGTGTTTGAGGGTTTCAAAGACCTAGGATCAACATCAATTATTCATCAACTCTCTTTCTCTTGTTGTCTTTGTAGAGGAACCGACATATAACCTTGTTAACCTCAAAGATCAGACTTCTCTTAACATAAGTCATAATGCAAATCCACCTTTCCTTGATGAATAACCAACCTTAATCATCTGATAACATCAGAGGCTTTATAATGGACACCGAAAGTCACGTTTATAACTTAGTCTTTTTTCTGGTATTGACTTTTGTTGTGCCTTTCCTTGATTGAAATTTCTTTTGCTCTTCATAGACTTGATAGGCGTTCTCCTTCCTTTATCTTTGACTTGTATTTAAGTGAAGGCAATTTCAACTTCCCTTTTTTTCGTTCTCTTTTTTTTTCATAGCCTTCCTCAAAACTTTCTTATATGCCCCCAGTCTATGTGTCTTCTTCTAGCTCTCTTTCAATCATTGGACTTTTGTTTTAAGCCTTCCTCTTTATCCATTAATTATATCAATGTCTCCAACATATCTCTCATCTGCCCCCAGTATGGGGTGTGATCCTAGTCAGGGTTTTCATGAAAAGAATATTCTATTCAGCTCAAAATGGGACTACAAGGGATATAACCTTTAGAAAGTGAAGGGATATCAAAGATGGCCTTTTCTCATTTCAAGCAAGGTCAGTTAGAACTGATAAATTTTGACCTCATCCAATGAATGATTTGGACTTGTAAGAGTCATGATTCACGAGTCCATAACTATTGAATCCACTATATGTCATTATGCATACTGCTAAAACTTAGCTATATGATGTGTGGTTCAGTTTCAAAAGGTATGAGTTCAAAATTGTTTAGTCACCTCATGTCATTTTCAAGCATCGAGTCATTTCTGTAATCAAAACACTTTTAATCTTCCAGATTGATTAACCTTTATCGCATGTTGGAGTTTGATCAAAATATTTTGTCAGAATAAAATGTTAAACATCTATTGATTTCAAAACAACAAAAAGATACAAGCAAGGCATGTTTCGTTGAAGGATGAGATGTGATCCCAAAACAAAATGCAGAATTCCAAAACAATATGATTGATTGTTCATCACCATTCTTGAATCAGCTTTTCTGGCAATATTTGCGTTTTGCCAAGCACTTTAGATCAACATGTCATTCTGAAGATGTTCGGGGGACAATATAGCCAATGACACCCTCCTTCACTGACTCCACTTGTCTCTTGCTCACCAACTTTCAGACTCAATTCTTGCAATTCTTGAAACTGTTCACTTGAAATGGTTGAGGACCCCACCATGACATCACATCTCTTGTCTGGATTATACCACCTAGAAATTGGTGGTTGCATGGGATTTGTCGGAGTCAAGCAAAATTCTGGAATCTGGCAGATGCTGGTCGACAAACTTAAGTGGTAGAGGAATGTCAATCTTGGCAAAGACATTTGAGCAATTGATGCTACCGTGAGACCTGGCTAGACCACATAATTAAGGTTTCACACCGTCAAAGTCATCTCCTGATTCACCTCTCATCATTGTTCTGGAATCCATGGCAGATCCTTCAATCTTTCCTCTCTTCATAGCTTGTTCAATTCTTCGGCAAATCCTCACAACATCATTTCAATCTTCCAATGTTGTTGTGGTTGGCTGCGGATTGTTAGAAAACTTTCCAACAACTTGGTAATCTTGGCAGCGCCCAGAAACTTGTAGTATCGCCACTACCGACGTGTGGAATCATGTCTTATCTCTTTTATGGGAGAAAATGATGGACATGAATCTCCTCTATTTCTTCTTTGATTCCTCTCGAACGGTGCAACAAACACGCACCAATAGAGGAAGTCCTGCTCTGTTGAAGTTTCAGTATTCTTCATGTTTGTTAGTCTAGGCATGTCTCTTCTCTCTACTTTTGTGTTTTAATACTGACATTGTTGGAGAGAAATCATAGATGATCTGAAACTACTGTATTCCTTCTTGGATTTCCCACTTGCGGATCCACAAACAGATTCCTGCCGAGAGAGCTCTGCTACGTTGAAGTTTGAAGTCTGCTCATATTTTCCAGACCAGGTCTGGCTCTTCAACCTACTAAGATGTCTTCGTGCTGAAACTGATGAGAGAAATATTTGTAGCATATGCAACTTATAAATCCCCTCTTGCATTCCCAATTTGCAGAGCCATAAATGGATTTTTGTAGAGAGAGCTCTGCCACGTAGAAGTTCAGTGTCTAATCATGGTTTTTCAGACCAACATCTTGTGCTGCTGAAATGGAATTGAGCTCATAATTGGGGTAGCTTCAAAGAAGACTAATGCACCATGTACAAGAGGCTAGTAGTCATTTGGTTCCATTAGATGATGTGGAGGCAATGAACACTTAAGAGTCCAACAAAGCAAGAACCAGAGTTGTCATTAGTTGATGACTGAAGGCATTGTTGCTGTTGTTCATGACTGAAAAGGAGAGGCAGCTTCAATTGAACGTGGACAAGCAGTGTTCCCACAGAAGACTGTGCATACATTCTCTTGCCATTTAAATACTCAACACTTGTTCAAGCAAATCTGAGTCTAGCTACTTCATCTTTGATGCTCCCAACCTCAATCTGGTAATGAGCCTCTATCTGACATCTTTCTTTGCTCCCATCATCTTTCTTTAATCACGTGCAGCACAGCTTGTGCGGGGAACCTACTTTTCAACCCGGTACATGCATGATAAATGTATGAATATGTAACGTATATGATGAACTCGCCTTTCGAGGGGTGACAATATGATCGTAACTCTTGTATGATGGAACAAGAATCATGATTTTTGCCCAAACTCTCCAATGAAAATTTTCGAAGTGACGGCCAATGCTTCAAGAAGGGTTTGCTCGGATGCAAAACAAATATTTACGGAGCATACATCCTACAGGCAGGTTCTATTCATTTTACGTGAGACATGGTAGGTTTGCTACTTGGTCTCTAAAAGGGGTCTCTTGTTGTCCCAGTGATTGCCCTCGTAAAGGCAATATAGGGGCCCAGCAGGTAATTGGTTGGCACGTGTCCAACTATTACCAGTCTAAGCACTCAACGAAGAGTTGGGGTTTACACAAACTTCAACCTTGACTCAAGTCATAAGGTAAGCTGCTAGTCCCCCACCTAACTTAAAGCAGGTGTGTGCTTAACAAAAATTAAAACTTGTGATGCATGAGAGAATTATATACAATGCATGAATAAAACACAAATAAATAAAACAAAGCACAAAAGAAAAATTAAAATTGAACACATCAAAACACAAAGCTTAGTCCGATAAAGTTGAAAACAATACCTGTCCCCAGTGGAGTCGCCATTCTGTCGCACCCCAAAAAAAAAAAAAATATCAGGCGCGCGGCATCGGCTGGCGATTTTTCTCGTTGTAGCGTTTGCTTTGAATTCGTTCGTGGGAGTCGCCACCTAGTAATTTATTGAGGGCTACTAGGAAACCTGATGTACTGGTCTTGTCAGAGATCATGGGTAAGGGACTGGTTGTGGTTAGGGAAGGTATTAGCACCCCTAACACACCCTACCTGAGATAAGCTGCTTCGTGTTCTGATGTGATTTGAAAATTTAAAATATTAATTAAATTCTTAGGCTTGAATAAATCAGTTATTAAATCCCCGAATATATGTAGAAACTTGTCCTCATATTTTCATGGAAAATACAACTTGATTTTATTTGTCCTTGAGATATTTAACCATATTTAAATTAACAAATAATTCTTTTTGTCCTTTTTTAATTTTTATAATTCAATAACATATAATAAAAAATACAACCACACACATTCATATTTCACTATTTTATTTTTTTGTTTCTTTTCTTTTCTTTTTCTTTTCTTGTCTTTTCTTTCCATAATACAAATACAAATACAAATTCAAAACTAAATAAGAAATTACATCAAACAAAAATTACATTAAAATTACAATAACAGCCCTAAAACAATATGGAATTCACAGGAACACCTTTTGCACCACTGAAACAGTGCTGGGAGCATTTTCAGGGCAACTGAACGCTGGTGGCGCGTCTTCCCACGCGCCACAGTCACTGGCGGCGCGTGGGTTCACGCGCCGCCATGAAATCTGGGCAGCGTGAGGGGCTGTAATGGCTACCTCTCCTCTTCCTTTCTCTCGCCGGCGGTGACCTGCAATAACAGAAAATGCACAACACAGTCGATTTTAGTTTTTTTTTCTTCCTTGTTTTCGGATCTGGTCTCGGGTTCTTTTGGATCTGCTTCGCTGCAGATCGGTTCACCTTCTTCTTCTCCTCCGTTTCAGGTGGCTAGCAGTGAAGAGGAACGACCGAGAAGGGAGCGTCGCTGCTGGGGCTGTTCGGTGTTGGAGGGGGCGCCGCTGCTGGGGCTGTGGGTCGCTGCTGAGTTGATCAAAGAAGAAGATGCTGCCGAGAGAGGTGCTTCAGTGCTGATGGGTCCGGCGGGATGGAGACGAAGGGGCTGTCTTGGGTTTTTTATGGCTAAAGAGGGTGAGGGAAAAAATGGCCGAGAGGGAGAGAGGGGGGTTGTGAGCGGGGGCTGTTCGGTTCCTTTTTGTTGGAGGAGAAAGGAGGCCGTGAGGTTGATTTGTAAGGGGAAAATGAGATTGATTGGGGGGCTGAGAGAGCAAATCAAAAACCAGGGGGGAGGAGTTTGGTGGCTTCGGCTGTGCAGCTGAGGGAGAATGGGGAAGAAAAATATTGGCCGGTGGCTGGAAAAAATTAAAACCAGAGAGGGGGGGTCGGCTGCAAAGAAAATGAAAATGGCCAAGGGGAGATGACGGGAAAAATGGGGGAAAAGGCTGTGGCTTTCCTCCTTTGTAAAGGTTGGGGTCGCCCCCTTCAAGAGTGGCTGGTCTGAGGGAGATCAAAAAAAATTTGTGGCTGAGACTTTCGGTTTTCAGAGGGAGAGCGACAGATGAAGGAGAGGGGACAGTGTATGGGTCTCCGGCTGAAAGAAGAAGAAAATGGAAAATCCCCCTCTCCCCTTCGGGTGCAGGGGAGAAGAAGAAAATCCCAAAGGGATTGGGGACCGTGGCTGCTGCCCACTACTGCCGGGACCCTCTAAAATGGCTCCAATCCCCCTCTTTTTGCAAAGCTGGGATGAGATGAAATAGAAATTTTCAGTGTGAGGAGGGGCCTCCATTGTCGGCGGGAAACCAGGAAAAGAAGACCATGGGTGGGGGCTAAGTAATTAATTTTTAGCCGAAAGAGAGGGATTAAATAATAGTATTGGGTCAGGGGCAACGGCTAATTTCGGGTGAAGAGAAAAAAAAATTCTTAGGTTGCCCCTCCTTCCAAAATTCAAAATTCCCTTAGGCCAAAATATTGTTTCGGCCTCAAAATTGGTCCCTTAATTTTCTTTTTTTCTTTTTTTTTGTAAAATTTGATTTTTCTTGTTTTTTTGTATTTTTTGAAAACGAGCAATATCAACGTCGACTCGATGAGGAAAATCAATGATTTTAAAAACGACGCGTGAAAAGTCGAACGCGTTTGAAAATCCTTTGAAAAATTAAATTCTTTTTAGACGACGTTGAAAATGCTAAAATGACGAAAATATATTAAAAAACATATTTTTTGGATTTTCTTTGTTTTTCTCTATTTTTGGATTTTTTGAAAATATATAAAAAACATGGGTCAAAAATTGGGTAGCAACAACAGTAATGGAATTTTTTTTTAAAATGCAAACAAAATATTCCATCGATGTTTTTCAATTTTATAAAAGTGTTGTAATAATGGATTTAACCCCTTATTGTTATAAATTTTACCAGACACACCCTTTCTATTTGAATAGCTATCTATTACGTAGGAAGATGGAATTACTATGTTTAGTTACCGTGAAGTGTGAACGCTGTTAAGTTTGAAATGAAGAATGAAAACAAATGATTAATTAAAGATTTTCTTTAAAAAAGTTAGCACAATAAATTAAAAACTTTAGTAGAATAACACAATTTGAAAAACAATTGGTGAAATAACATAATTTTAGCCTGTCATGGTTTTGAAATGCGACATCTTATGGATGTTACATTACTAAAGTATGACAATTTATCCTATTGCTATTTAGAAATGAGACAACTTACCATGTTTCAATGGAAATAACATGTTATGAAAATAAACTCCACCACCATTCTTCTCTTCTAATAGAAATAAACGCTCCCCCACTTCTCCGTCTAAAAAACTAACTACTAGCCTTCCTTGACATAAAAAAATAATTAGTTTTCTCTATAAAAAAACCAGCAATCGCATCATTTTCATCTCCAAACCTTGAAGCATATTTTTCTCATTGAAAAACACATCCCAATTGTTATCACCGCTCTCCAACCGCTCTTAAAAAAACATAAAAAAATAATAATTGGTTTTCTCCATAAAAAAACCCAATTATCGTATCATTTTCATCTCGAAACCTTGAAGCACATTTTTCTCATTGAAAAACACATCCCAGTTGCTACCACCACTCCCCAACCGTGACCACCACACTGCCACCACTTTCCAGTAAAAAAAACAAGGTAAACTTCCTCCATTGCTATTAATTTTATGGGTTTTATAATTAATTTATGATTGATATTGGTGTGATTAAATCATTGTTTATGGTAGGTTTGTTGAATTATTGATAAATTAGTTATGATTTAAGTCAATTAGGGTTGATTACATGCAATTAAGTATAAAAATAACATGAATTAGTTTGGATTTTGATGAATTTTGCGTTGCATTAAACTTTTGGATAAGTTGCTGAATTTAGGTATTTTGCATTGAATTTTTAAATTAGCTATGAATTAAATCAATTAGGGTTAATCTTATGCAATTGAGCATGAAAATAACATGAATTAGGTTTAATTTTGATGAATTCTATATTGCATTGAATTTTTAGATAAGTTGTTGAATTTATGTATTTTGCATGAATTGGTTGAAATGAGCTATGAATTCATGCAATTAGGGTTAATTTCATAAAATTTTGTTTGAATTATGTTAAATTGATAAGGTTTGGTTTTATTCTTATTTCTATAGAATGTCTTGTGATATCTTTATGTTATGTCATTATGATGGTACTATTGTTTATAATAGATTAAACGTGATGCTATTTCCTTTCAAGTAATTAAAGTATTGGATGTAGCTACATAGAGTCTACTTAAGATGATTGGGATGAGAGCATTAGAACCTTGGATAGATGTTATGTCTAACACTAGAACCGATATAGAAGGCTTGATATCTTCTAAATCTAATTGTTCTTCGACAGTGTAGCGTATTAAATTCACATTTGCTCCTAAATCCAACAAGGCTAGGTCTATTTTATGATTTCAAATAATGCATGAAATGGTGGGATAACAAGGATCTTTGTATTTAGAAGGGATATTAACTTAAAGGATGGCACTAGCATGTTCAATTAGAAAAAAGGCTTTTTCTTTCACATTTAATCATTTAAATCATGTTTAACTTAAGGAACTTATATAAAATCTTTAAGGAACTTGTCACAAAATGGCACTTGTCTAATTACAGCAAAGAGTGGAATATTAACATTCACTTGTTTGAATAATTCATAGTTTTTAGCATTCATTAAATCATGTTTAGGTTTCCCTAACCCTTTTAGGAATGGAGCTTGAGGAGTAAATTCTACATCACTTATTTTTCCTCTAACTTTTCTTGAATCGTCTCTTTTCTCACTCTTCTTTTTCTTATTTATTTCACCTTTTTTTGTTACTCAAACTCATCATTTTCACTTTTCCTAGACTTCTTCTCCTCAACATCCCTAGGAATCCTAAAAGTTATAGCTTTGTCAACTATCTTTCCACTTTTAAGGGTGGTGATGGCCTAGACTTATTAATGGTTTGAAGGTTCATTGGACGAAGATTAACTCATATATACTTGACCTCTAAGATTTGGCATTAAAGTTTTTCCTTTTTTTGATTGATTAGTGATTAAGTTAACTTGGTTAATTAAATTCAAATGTCATCTAAAGTGTTATTAGTATGGTCTTGAAATTTCTATGGTTGGTTGTTAATTATTTCATAGGTTTGCATGAATTGTTAAAAAGTATCCTTTAGGGATCTTTTGTGAGGTGGTTGATATTTGTTATGTGTGGGAGCATGAAATGGTTGGAATGGAGGTTGAAATATTTGAGGTATTTGAGAGACCTAATTTCTACATCCAAGATTTTATGTATCAAATTAGGGATTTCATACTTGGTTTGAGAAGGGTTTTCTAACATTATTTGATCAGAAGTTTGGCCACATGGCACTTCGTTGAAGATCAGAATAATAGGACATTTAGTTATCCCATGTCCTTTGCTATCACACACTACACAACTTTTCTCTTATTGATCACTTACGACATGTATTTTTTTAAGCTCAAAAAGACTGTCTTTTCCCAACTAATAATGCTAGTTTAGCATTGAGGTCATAAATCTCTTTCAATTTAAACTTTTCCTAAGCTAGTTTAGCATTTGGACTATAAGAAAAATTCATCATATGAGATTGTAAGGCTGCATTCCTATAAGTGGGAAGTAATTGTTTTCCTCGTAAACTTAGTTTCCATTTCCCTTCATATACATATAGACCTAGGAAGCAAGGAGTTTAGCCAAAGCTTGACTTTATCCTTTAAAAAAAATATGAACAATTTAAGCTAAATAGTTTCCTCGATGCTTGTTTAATCAATAAAAATGTTACATACATCTTCAAAAATTTTAATGTGCATGTATGGATTTTCAGAATCCATATTGTGAAATGTTTGAAAAAGTTGAATCATGCTTGTTTTCAAATTAGAAGCTGGTTGGTTAAGGGGAAATTCAAAAATTCAAGATAATACATGAAGTTGTACTTTGTCTCACTAGGTGAAGATACTCTCTAAGAGTTTGAAAATTATGTTGGTCATATAATGGTGGAGGTCCATTACCTTGAACACTCTCTTCACCCTCTATATCTCCAACATCAACCATAATGAAAATAAATGATATAACGACCCAACTTTACTTCTGATTAGTACTTAAAAATACATTTTTATCAAGGTTTTATATCATCATTTTGCACTTGAAGTATCAATAACTTCTTAACTAAAGCATGTTTTATAATAACATGTCTAATAGTATAAGATACCTTTAATTTAGGGTAAATGTTAATCTTAAATACAAGCTTATCACATAAATAAAAGGATTTATTGATAAGTTTAACTACTGAAATTGAGAATACAAAGAGAGGGCTAAGCTTAGAAAAGAGATGATGATTCAATTCAAACTGGAACACTGTTTAGTCATTAGGTCATATATAGAGCTGTAGATCTTGGATTTCAGTTTGGTTTATATGGCTAAAAAGCTAAGACATAGGCCTAAAACATTCATGAGAGTCCAACTCAATTATGTAGTTTAGAAGTTCAAATCTTAGCATCAAAAGAGAAGTCTGAATCTGTCTTGCAGCCCATACATTGTTCAGTGTTCAGCCAATATCTCAAGTTCTAGATGTCCAAATGATCTCATTCTTATTTTGTTGAAAAGATGAGACAATTTCCTAGAACTTTCATGAAGACTATTTGTTTAAATTCTGATGTTAGCAATGACGTTTTCTGTAGACAAGAAGGTAAGGATTGTTACCAAGTCAAGAGGTGGTCACCCACTCAATAGTTGTCATTAAATCAATAATTCTGAATTTGGGCCTATAAAAGAAGACATTTTGCATGCATTTAGGCATCTTGGTTTTCAAATCAAGATCATATTCTTGCTTTCTTTCTTTGTATTTTTTTAATGTTTAAGTTTTGCTTTAATTAATATCTTGCTTATGTTTTTCATCATAACTATGTTCTTATCTTGCCTATTTATGTTTCTCAATTTCATTATGTTTAGTTAAGTTTATTTTGTCAAGGTGAAAAAGTTTCACTAATGGTGTTAGAATATGTATAATATAAACTCAACATGGACTTCAATGTTTATATTCAAGAAAGTTTGTTATTAACATGCCTTATGTTTTTTCTTATTAATTCTTAATAGCTTGCTTGTTAAATGATTAATCTAGATTTGTGTTGTATAACACTTGGTACAACAAATGATTGGCACTTTCATTGCCAACTGTATGATATAACCTACACAAGTGCTATGAAAGGAACTTGATTTGTTGTTAACTTAGTGATTAGTACTTAAAAATGCATATTTATCAAGGTTTTATATCATCATTTTGCACTTAAAGTATCAATAACTCCTTAACTAAAACATGTTTTATAATAACAAGTCTAATACTATAAAATGCCTTAATATATGGTAAATGTTCATCTTAAATGCAGGCCTATCACATAAATCAAAGGATTGATTGATGAGTTCAAGTATGGAAATTGAAAGGACAAAGAGAGGGCCAAACTTAGAAAAGAGATGTTGGTGCAGTCCAAACTGGAACACTGTTCGATAATTGGGTCATATCTCGAGTTCTAAATGTCAAAATGATCTCACATTTTTACACAAATTCAGTAAGACATAGGCCTACAACTTTTATGTGGACACCAAGATCTAAGAAGGCTGTTTGCAAGTCCAAATTATAGCAACAACAGAGAAGTCCGAATCTGTCCTGCAGCCCGAATACTGTTTAGTGTTTGGCCCATATCTAGAGTTCTAGAAGTCCAAAGGACCCCCATTTTCTTTTCCTGGAAAGCTGAGTCAATTTCCTACAATTTCATGTTTTCAAGTGGTCCTAGTTCTGATGCTAGCAATTTCGTTTTATTCAGACAAGAAGATAAGGATTTTCACAAAGTCAAGAGTTGGCCACCCACTCAACAATTAGTCATCAAATCAATAATTCCGAATTTTGGCCTATAAAAGGAGGCATTTGCCATGTATTATGGGGCTTGGTTGTTTAGATCAAGATCATGCTCTTTATTTCTCTCTTTATATTTTTTTTGTAATTCTTAAGTTTTGTTTTCATTAATATCTTGTTTATGCTTTTCATTTTCTTTCCTTTCCTTAGTTAACTTGTATCTTATTTATGTTCTTGTTTTGTTTATTTATGTTTCTCTTCTTCATTATGTTTACCTAAGTTTATTATGTCAAGGTGAAAAGGTTACACTAATGGTGTAAGAATAAGTATAGTATAAACTCAACATGGACCTTAATGTTTAATATTAACATGTCTTATATTTTTATCTTACTAATTCTTAATACCTTGATTGTTAAATGGTTAATCTAGATTTGTGTTGTATAACACTTGGTACAACAAATGCTTGGCACTCTCATAGCCCAACCGTATGGTATTACCTACACCTATGCTATGAAAGGAACTTGATCTGCTGTTAACATAAGTTAGCATCATGAATTCCTGATAATATTTAAAAGTTTGGTGTTACGTAAATAAGATAATTAATATGATCATGTTAACAATTTATAATGAGCTATTAATGACAAATCATCCGATTGGAACCTCCTTCGTGTGTGGTTTCCAAATTGAGTAATAAGAGTTTATACTATACTTGTTTGAAATACCATGAGTGGATCCTCTAACCTTGACATTTGTTTTTATCATTTTTTAATCCTTACAGTAATCTTCCATCTCAAAGTTCTCATTAATTTCTTCCTCTTTTTTTTTTTTTTATTAATACTACTACTACTATTTATATTCTTGTTATATTTTATGTATGTTAAGTATGCTCTGTGTTTGATCAAGGATCCTGACATTGTTGGTCTTGCCTTTGTTCATTCGCATCAAAAATCTGTTTATATTATATAATATATCTCTTTGATCTTTTCATAAACTTAGTATATAGGCTGGAAACCTGTGACCTGATCTTTTAGATCATTTTCAGGTATAACAACGCCACGTACTAAGTATTATTATTATTATTATTATTATTATTATTATTATTATTATTATTATTGTTACTATATTAATATATTACTATTACTATTGTTGTTGTTGTTGTGTTGTTATTTATAATTTATACAATTAACCTCTTTGTGGTTCGACCCCGATCTTTGCGGGTTATGTATTACTTCGACACTCCTGCACTTGGGAGAAGACATCAATCTTTTGGTCGTGTCACTTAGTTAACATCATCAATTCCTGACAATATTTAAAATTATAGTGTTACTAAAATAAGATAATTAATATGATCATGTTAAAAATTTATAATGAACTATTAAGGATAAATCATTTGATTGTAACCTTCTTTGTGTGTGGTTTTCAGTTGATTAATAAAAAAGTTTATACTATACTTATTTCTAATACTATTAGTGGATCCTCTAATCTTAATATTTGTTTTGTCATTGTTTAATCCTCACATTAATCTTACATCTCAAAGTCCTCTTTAACTTATTATTATTAATTATAATTTATATAGTTAACCTCCTTGTGGTTCGACCCCGGTCTTGCCAGGTTATTTATTACTTTGACACTTCTACACTTGGAACAATACATCAAATTTTTTGATCGTGTCAACCTCCATGGTCAAGTTTTCCTTGAATTCCAAAGGAACTTGTGATATCACTTGAGAATGGTCTACTATAGCCTTTCATAGCAATAAATCATGGAATACATTATAGATTCTGGCTAGATATAAAGGTAGGGCCAATTTATATGTTACTAGTCAAATTCTCTTCACCGTTTTAAAGGCCTTAATGTACCTTGGTGTTAACTTCCCCTGTATTTCAAACCATAACATGTGTTTTTAAGGAGCAACTTTTAAATATACGTTATCTCCTATATTAAATTCAGAAGGCCTTATCCTAACATTTGCATAACTCGTTTGTTTATTATGAGCCACCTTCATTCTATCTCTTATGATTTTCACTTTTTCGGAGGTAATATGCATTAATTTTAGTCTAATTAACTTCTTATCACTAACTTCCTCTCAACAAACAAGGGTTCAACATTTCCTTCCATACAAGGCCTCGTAGGGAGCCATTCCTATTGTAGCTTAATAACTGTTATTGTAAGTGAATTCAACAAGTGGTATATGGTCATCCCAATTTCCCTTAAATTCCAATATGTGAGCTTTTAACAAATCCTTCAAGGCTTGGGTGGTTTTCTTTGAGTGTCTATTAGTTTAAGGATGAAAAGCTATACTCAAATTTAATTTCATTCCTAGAGCACGCTGGATACTTGGCCATAAACGTGAAGTGAATCCAAGGGGTCTTAATAGGAAACAATCGACGTCGGCACCCTATGTAATCTCATTACTTCATTCATGTATAACTTTGCCAATTTATCAATTGAGTCTATCATTTTTATAAACAAGAAAAGTGTAAACATCATCAAATGATCCACAATAATCTAAATGATGTTATTGCCTTTCCTTTGCCCAAGCAAGCTTGACATAGTGGCTGAAAAGGCCCAACTGGCTTTTGATATCTCACTTTTACTTGTTAACAAACTCCACACTTGACAACGTACTTAACTGTTTCTTTCTTTAATTTGGCCACTATTAAAATTCCTTCAAGTCTTTATATATATTTTTTACTTCTTAGATGTAAATCTTAATTCGTGAGCTTTTTTTAACACTTCTTTAAAGCCTTGTCCTGAGACAACCACATCTATCTATCCATCACTATCATCCCATCCTCTAAAAAAATAAAAAAAGGCGTCTCAACCCTTGATTTCACCTTGTTTTTCACCTTATATACTTTGACATCTCTTTGTTGAACTTCCAACACCCTATCTCAGAGTACAAACCATACTCACAATTGAGCCAACAAAAAGTTCTTAAGCCCCACTTCTAACTTGGCATTAATCTTTTTCAATTCTAGCAATTCTTTCACATTCCAATCTTCTAATTCGTTCAATATCGCCTTGTTTTATAACTAAAGGCATTAACAATAATTTTTCTTTCCTCGAGTGATAATCTATAGTACACTCATAATCCTTGATCAATTTCATATATCTTCTTTTTTGCATATTCAATTCCTTCTATGACATTAAATATCTCAAACTTTTATGTTTAATGAAAATTTGTACTTCAGACAAATAATAATAGTGTCTCCATACCCACAAAGAAAATATCACCATCATTAGCTTTAGGTTATAAACTAGATAATTAATATCACGAGGCTTCAATTGTTTTGATGCATATGCAATTACCTTTCCATGTTGCTTTAAAATACAACTCAATCCCTTCTTTAAGGCATTATTGTAGACCATAAATCTTTTTATTCCTAAAGGAAGTGTTAGTACTGCAACAATAGTAAGCCTTTTCTTTAATTCCCGAAAGCTTTGTTTATATTTCTTTAACCATTCTCATTTCACTTCCTTCCCTATTAATTGATTTAAAGGTGTTGTTGTAGTTGAAAATCCCTTGATAAACCTTATATAGTATCATGTTAATCTAAAAAAACTACAAAATTCCATGATATTTACTGGTCTTTCCCACTTCAACCTTTTAAGATCCACAAATATCCCTTTTTATGAGATAACATGGTTTAAGAATACCAATTCTTTTAGCCAAAATCCATATTCAACAGCATTGAATATAATGAGATTGCTTTGACCTCCATGATAATAGTCCTATATGGTTAGACCCACATCTTCAAAACCTTTCTTTCCATAGCAATGTGTTTGAATGTCAAGAAAGTGAAGGAAAAAGTGATTTTTTTTCTTGTAAATGAAGGTTGAGTTTTGAGTGTGGAAAAGGAAAAAAAAAAATAATAATAAGAGAGAATGTGTTGTGTGGTAATGGTTGGCTACATTATATATATTATTGTCTTACGATTTAGAGGTTGTGAGATGGATTACAACAAGATTTGAAATAGGGGTTGACTTCATTACAATTTAAGACAAAGAGAGAACTAATATAAGTAATTTAGGCTCTAAAGGCATGTCTTATTGAGGGCTAACAAGACTAATCCGAGTTTGGTAAAAGGAAATACATTGACTTCTTTTTAGATAGACCTTTCATCTTTAGGAGGGGTAAAAAGAGATATTTTAGTCAATTTAAGAAGAGGGGATAAGATGTTGGCTATGGAAGGTTAGTAGCTGGGTCTTTGCAGAATATAGATAAATGGTCGACTGAGGGACAATCAAATCATAAGGATAGTTTTGTTGGAGGGACTTCAGAACAAAAGACTATTACTTATTCTTATTATGTCTAATGCGAGAAGAGGCATCCAAAAGACTATTTTACATCACCAAATCAGTGCTATATTTATACCCAAGAGGGATATAGGTAGCATGATTATCGATATTTAGGTTGTGGATGTTATTATTGTAAGGGGTCAAGGACATTTTAAGAAGGATTGCACTTGAAAAACTAAATATGTTTAGGGACTGAGACAACTAGTATAGAGCTAACAACAATTTGTTACTATAGATAAGCTTGGGAGGCTAACTCAATCAGGGGTTAGTGGTAATAAAGGATGACCTAAAGCTCTGGGGAATAAAACCTAGGGGAGGGTGTTCCATATAACCTGGAAGAATTTAGAATGTTATAGCATGGACATTATTGTTACATTCTCAGTAAGCTTATTGTTTAATTAATCTTAGTGCTACACATTCTTTTGTGGTAAGAAAAAATAAAGGTAAACTAAAAGTACAACTAATTAAGCTAGAAAAGATATTCAAAATTAGTACACGTATGGGGGATGCTATGCTTGTGGGTTATATGTATAAGGGTACTGGGGTTACTATTAAAGAATATAATATAAAGGTAAATTTATTACCTTTAAAGTTGCATGACTTCAATCTAATCCTAAGAATGGATTGGTTGAGTACTTGTAAGGCTCAAATGGATTATTTTTCTAAAATGGTGACCTTTCAAGGATTAAATGGTAATATAGTGATTTTTAGGGGAGACATGGATTTCATGTAGTATAATTCCAGCTATGACAATTAGAAACTTGTTGAGGAAAATGTGTATGACATAAATTACTTATGTAATAGATAATAATTGAGTAACCTTCCTATAGTAGGAAAGTTTTCAAATGTGTTTCTGGAAAAGTTGTCTAGATTGGCTCCGAAGAGGGAGGTTGAAGTTTTTATTAAACTAGTACATTTTCTATAGCCTAGTTGTCTTATAGAATGGCACCTTAAGAGTTAGTTGAATTAAAAATTAAGTTACAAGAATTACTAGACAAGTGGTTCAGATGCCCAAGTAATTATCCTTGCGGAGCTTTAATGTTATTTGTAAGAAGAAAGAAAAAAAAAGATGAGACCTTCATATTTTGTATTGACTATAGACAACCAAGTAGAGTGACATTGAAGAATAAATATTCATTTCTATGGATAAATGATTTGTTTAATCAAGTTATGGGAGTGAAAGTATTTTTGAACATAGACCTAAGTACTATCAGTTAAGGATTAAAGAGCAAGATATATAAAAGATTGCATTCAAGACTTGTTACGAATATTATAAGTTCTTAGAAATGCTATTTAGATTGACAAAAGCACCAATGATGTTTATGGATTTGATGAATTGGGTCTTTCAACCTTACTTGTATTAGTTTGTAGTAATATTAATATATGATATTTTGATCTATTCTACTTCATATATAGAGCATGAACAATATCAAGAAAATGGATTCAATCTTAGTTTTCAATTACTTTCAACAATCATGGTGGCGACCATCATTGGTTTTGTCCGGCTAATTATTGTATTGTTTTTTACTACTAGGGTCGTTTTGGGGTTTTATATACTACTTATTCTCATGCCTTTTTAAACAAGTTTTTGAAACCATACTTTAACTTTATTATTGTTAGGTTGTGAATTTAGTTTTTAATTATGGGTGCCTATGTATTACTATCACTAGAAGCACCTAGTGATTTACATTTTGCTTGGGATTCTTACCATTTGTCTCACATTTTTTCTTGGCTTAACTTGTGCCAATAACAATTTGTGGTGTCACGTGAGAGAGAGGCATTGTAAGTGTTGGATATAGACATTGGCCATTGAATTTGACTAAAAAATCTAGATTGGCAATGATGGCTTTAGTTTTGTGTACTTGTGAGGGAGATGATGGCTTGGGTCCCGGTTAAAGTTTTTTGATTGTTAATTGAGGGATATGATAAAGGGTTGGGTAATTGCGGTTGTCACCAACTAGTCCAAAAGGCTGGCGATCGTGTAAAGGAGAGATGAAAAAGTGATGGGAAAAAATAGAGCCAGGTTTTCTGATTTTTTTTTTTTTTTGTTTATATATATGTGTGTGTGTGTTTTTGTTTATACCATACCACACCAAAAAAGAATTTTTTTAGTCATTTTTTTTAAATATAATGAATAATCTTGTAAATAAATATATATTTTTTATCAATTTTATTTTGGTGCCAACTCCTAAGGATGTAAAGTGGTACTCATCTTTAAAATTCAAATTACAAATTATAATATTCAAAAACTTAGATTACAAAGTGAAAAATAACAACCATAAATTCTCAAAATAACTTACCCTGTAATAAAAATTGACAACACATATTATGATAACAATAATTTGTTTCCAAAACTACATGGCTAAATTTTTCCAGTGAGTCTTCAATATTTTTATATTTTTAATTTTGTCTATTGTATAGGTGTAAAGTATCCACTTTTCCATTAAATCATCATTCTATCAAATCTTTTCATATAAATTAAAAGAATTATATTTTTAATTTGGTATACCTATTTAAAGCCACTTGAAACCTTACCTTTCCCATCAACTTATTTAAAGTGTTTGATTAATTTTAACAAAGTTCATAATTTGACATGTAGGAATTAATAAAAAAAATTCATTAAAATACTAAAATTTATCTAGTTTAGAATATGAGGACTAAAAAACTCTTAAAAAGGATTTAAATGAAAGTAAAAAAAATAAAATATATGGGCAAAACTAAAATATTTAAGATCTTAGGGATAAAAATGAAAGTTAGCAAAATATTTCACAATGAGCTGCTGGTTTTCTCTCCTCTTTAATTTTTCCCTTTGGTCGCTATCTCTTGATTATTATTATATGAAGCGTGGAACTGTGAGAGAATCCAGAAAGAGGCAGCACAAAAAAAGGAAGCTGTGAGAAAGAAAAGGAAAGAATTCTTTATTATTGTCATTGTTATTGTTAGCGTATTATAAAAGTGAAAGCTGCTGGCAAAAGCATCGATGAAAATGGAAGGTTCTAAATCCGAAAATGCTGCAGACTTGACCTCGAAAGAAACGCTAATTAATCGATACAAGCTGAAGCCCATTTGGCGTTTATTCATGATTGTTAATCTTGGTCTTGGAGGTAGTGAAATCCCTACTCTTGTTCTTTTGGGTTTTGATTTTTGTTTACAATGTGTTTGTTATATTGACTGCTTCGGGTTTTTCTTTTGTTGAGAAATTGATAGATTCCTTGACAACCTTCTTTTTCTTGTCCATTTTACTGGAGTCCTCAGTGCACTGTGCATTAATTTGGTAATGTTTTGTCTCTTGATGAATAGTCATAGCAGTATTTGTTCAAGTAACTATATTTACATGCTGCTGGAAGATACATGGCAATATGGCATCTCCGTCGATGAGTGCCTAGATATATGTCAGCTGCTGGATTTTTTTTGAAAACATTATGATCAGCTTCTATCTGAGCTTGGTGAAGTTTGTGTTCAATGGTGCATATTCTATTTTTAGTAGATCAAAGTATGGTTTGAAGACTCTGCAAAATCTGCTGATATTATATATAGATATATTAGCATTTTCCACATCTACTTGGACCAAAATGCTTATTGAAATTCAAGAATAATTATGTGGGATTGATTTATACAATTGGATATTGATGTAGCAACCGTGATGGAATTACTTATCGTGCAAGTTCATTACCATTTAACAATCCTTTATGACCTATGGGTTCTGCAATTAATGTCAGTACTGGCAATATAAAGGCATGAGCAATTTGATTAGCTGTCTGCTAGAAATAAATGCCAAAGGTGGCTATGTTCTTCTTGCCACTCCTCCAACTGATTCAGAATGGTCCACTAAGATTTAAGTAGGAGCTTACAATTCCTTATCCCTCAACTGTTAATTGAGGGATCATATCAGACTTTTTTCCCAATGTCATCATTTCTAGGTGTCAGATTAGAGTCACCTGGAAATAGGATTGCAGAACGTTCAGGATGAGGATATGGGGGCAGGGGACAGATTTCCCAATTAGCTTTATGTGGTGGATAGTGGGTAGACACAATTGGTACACTGTTTGTAATCGTGGGAACTTATCAGAGCCAATTATTTAAAATTGTGCCAGCGAAACACTAGAATGCCAATAGGAAAATGAGTAAAATCCTGATGATGCATGCATGTTTTCCATTTCAATTAAGAGAGGTATTTATTTATTTATTTGATTATTTTTGTGAAAGCATTTGTCGTCCTTCCTAACTCTCTCATCCCATGCCTTCTTTCACCATGCCCTTCAAGCACTCTAGGAGTCCAGCTCTTGTACTGTTGTGTTGCTGGAACCAAAATGATCGAGTTCAGGATGCTTGTTTATCTGTCTGGGTAACTATGAGTTAAATGTGAGATTGAAATTGCAACATCAAATTTTGTGTATGTTTGTATGTACATTTTCGGTTTCTGATATTGTTCATTATTTTATAGTTTAGTTTTTGATGCTTTGGAGCAATGATTCAACTCAAAACTTCGTTCCCTCTTAACTCAAGCACTTGCGAATAAAATGCTTAATAATACAAGATTGTAACTGAGTTTTGTGGATTTCATTCAACCACTTGCAGCTTATATGTTTGTCAAGCCAAAAAAGAAAACGACAGGCAAAGAAGCAAACAGAGGTGTGGAAAATGACAAAGTTCCTGTAGAAGCTTTCTTGGAACCTGCAACCACTTCAATTCTTGAGAGACTACCTCCTCCAGTTATTCGGGAGGAAAAGGAACACGTACCTGAAGATCAGCAGCATGACCTTTTTAAGTGGATATTGGAAGAGAAGAGAAAAATCAAACCCAAGGATCGTGAAGAGAAGAAACAAATTGATGAAGAGAAAGCCATTCTCAAACAGTTTATACGCGCAAAGTCCAATCCAAGTCTTTAATTGATACTTTAACATTGGTGTTTGTTGTAAAAAAGATACGAGTTTAGCTTTTTGGGTTGCTCATGAGTTATGAGTTAGAGATTCTGCAATTGGATATGCATTCCTCTTACATTCTTCTTCAATGTCTCGGCTAATCAGATAGATATTGCAAATGTAAACACCAAAACTAGGACATTATTTGTATTACTTGTGGCTAATAATTTTGTTCATTTTGAGATGGTGGCAAAAGACAAAATTAGAGATTTGGCTTTGCACCAAGTAGAGGTTAGAAATATTTGCAAGGCTTGTGGAGACCCCACCATTTAAATTGCTTGTAGTCCAACCACATCCACTCTTTTCTATCCAATCCCAACTCATGCACATGCTCCCAAACACCACTCTTACCTGGAGCAATCGTTTTAGATTTTCAATATGAGATCATAGCTCTTCTACTTCTGCGTCACTGGTTGATCTCTTCACTCTTCGCTACTTGAGCCAACTTGAAAAATCAAGTTTTTGACCTTCAATGCCAGGAGCCATCGAAGTCTCAGGTACTACAGAACTGTAGTTTCTTAACTGAATTTCAAACCTGGCAGTTCCTTTGTTACAGCTAAATATGTTCCACTTTTATTTCTTCCCAGTTCTTGATTTCATGGGTCTTCAGTCATCATCACCACCTTCGCAAATGTCCATAAAGGGTACACGATGACCAATTATTTGTTTTTTTTTTTTTTTCTTTCCTTGTTTTTCTCGGAACATTAAAAATCTTACAGGGCTTGTATTTCATAATCATTCTGTAGTTTCCATGGGCAAAAGAGAGTATGAAACACGAGACAAGGGAGATTTCATTTTGTAATATCGTTTCCTCTCTTACTTCGCAGTTTTTTTTTTTTTTTTGATGTATGAAACGTTCAAGTTTTACTCATACACGTTGTGTGTTGGAGCAGTCCATTATCAACACTCCGCGAAAATTTGATTGTTACACTGCAGGATGCCAAGGGAAATGAAATATCACATACAGGTTTTAGCACAATCGTTTCCCATTTGCTTTAATTGATCACTTGCACTAAATTCTATTCATCTGTTCATCAGCAACGGGATGGTTATGATTGGTTGCAGGTGTGGAGACAAGGTTAGTAATAGAGAAGGGTATTTGGGATGACACATTTTCCTTGGAAGGAGGTGGGCATGTGCGCATGAAGTTGCAGTTTGTCCTCAGTGAAGCAGACCGCCATCGTATCCGTCTCATGGTGCAGTTACTCTGTTCTCTTCCTTTAATATCTTAACTCTCTTGTGCCCTTCTAGTCCAATTGGATAGTTATTGTTATTAAGTGATCACTAACTTATCTACCGATGGCACGACAAACCAGCAATTCCAGTGTTTCTGTACCCACAAACTAGAGCAATCCTTAGGAATTTTCTTCATTAGCCCCTTGAGACAATTAGTTTTGTATTTCCAAATAGATGGTTGTGTTGATTCTGGTTTTAGTTGATGTGTTAGTGGAGCTTGTCATCGAAATCTTTTTGCGCAAAATGTACTTTATTGGAGTAGTTAGATAGCCTTATTGCTTTCAAGCCTTTTGTTTTCATTCTTGGGAGTTAGAAGAAACATAAAGTATCTCTTCTGTCTTCTTGTCATATGTTTAAATCTTGTTTGCAGAGAGAGTTGGCATTGAAAAAGAAACATGATGAGCTTCTCAGCAGTGAACCTAGATGTCCAGAATATGCTACTGCTGTTGATAGTAGGGTTGCATCATCTTCATGGCCCAAACATGAGGTCTCAGGTTTGATATTGCTTAAATGAAATAAATTAGAAAATGTTTAAACAGAAATATGAAAGCTAAAAGAACAAATAGTAAAATCAAACTCCCCTATCTGAAAGGCTTTTTTCTTGATTTCTGACTGCTCCACCTTCTCAAGATTCTAGAAAAGGAGTTTTTCAAAGTGAAGTTATGGCGACTCAAGTTAGTCTGATAGAG